>NC_134896.1:11903116-11908116 GCF_041734735.1 Babylonia areolata | reverse complement strand
CTCTGTGTGTGTGTGTGTGTGTGTGTGTGTGTGTGTGTGTGTGTGTGTGTACGCCGCGCGCTCCTCTATATCTTTGTCGCCCACTCCCTCTCTCTCTGTTGTATGCGTGTGCATGTGTATGTAAAGTCTGCACCAGTGTGAGTGTGTGCGTGCGTGCGTCGTGCGTCGTGTGTGTGTGTGTGTGTGTGTGTGTGTGTGTGTGTGTGTGTGTGTGTGTGTGTGTGTGTGTGTGTGTGTGTGTGTGTGTGTGTGTGTGTGTGTGTGTGTGTGTGTGTGTGTGCATTTGTATGTGCACACTTGTGCCAATGCGAGCGTGCATGCGTGATTAAAATCAGTTTCAGTTTCAGTAGCTCAAGGAGGCGTCACTGCGTTCGGACAAATCCATATACGCTACACCACATCTGCCAAGCAGATGCCTGACCAGCAGCGTAACCCAACGCGCTTTGTCAGGCCTTGAGAGAGAAAAAAATAATGAAAATAAGATAAAATAAAATAAATAAATAAATATATAAAAATCAAAAATAAATATATAAATAAATTTTAAAAAATAAAATAATAAAATGAAATAAATAAAATAAATAAATAAATAATAATAATATAATAAATAAAATAAATAAATAAATAATAATAATGAAAACAAAATAAATAAATAGATAAATAAACAAATTAAATAAATTAAGAGACAGGCAGATAAAGAGACAGAATGATGACTGAGAGAAGATGACAGAAAGACAGAGACAAACCAAGAATATCAGCCATCATAAATCGCAATGCTATGTTTTCAAATCAGTAGAGAGCATGACTAATTAATTTTCTGCCTGAGCCAGTTCGGGACCTTACATTTTGAGCGACTCAAGATCGCCGGCGTTAACTCAAAATTTTACTGGTCCCAAATTTATGCTAATTTCGGTTTGTTGTTGTTGCTGTTGTTTACAAGCAGACTTAGTCTATAAACAAAATTTCCACAAACGCCAAAGTTTGTTTTGTTGGTCTTGAATTTATTTGTGACTTAATCAACAGCTGTTACAACAAGTACAACTGTCCACCACCGCAGCAGTCAACTGCCGCCATTTTTTGAAGAAAAGAAAAACCAGGGGGCATCACTCTCGTCGACAGATGGAGCACGCGCAACTTTTGGCTGACTTGAACACGATTTCTTTCACGCCGTCCACGCACCGAACTTGCACTGGAATCTGCAACAATAAAACAAGACAGGCAGACCTATATCGGATCTGAAGACATATAGTTCAGAACATGTTAAATTTTCATGCTTTTTGGAGATGTATGGCGGATGGTTGCTGACAAAATGATATAACACAAATCAGTACAAGTTGCCATGAAGATGCACTGGACACAAATCAGCACAAACTGTCACTGAGATGCACGAGACTTCCGAGATCCCAAAGCTTCTGTCTCAGCTCGTGAGACAGATACAAAGTGAAATGGATGGGTAATTATGTATTGAGAGAGAGAGAGAGAGTGTGTGTGTGTGTGTGTGTGTGTGGGTGTGTGTGTGTGTGTGTGTGTGTGTGTGTGTGTGTGTGTGTGTGTGTGTGTGTGTGCTCGCGCGCGTGCGTCTGTGTGTTTGTGTGTGATTAATGTTTGAAAAAGTGGACGACATTTTTCTTAAATATATAAACAAAAGCCCAATAACAATAACACATACAATTACTTTGGTGACAGTCCGTGAATTACAAAACAAACCAACGATGCTATTATACCCCCCTGTATATAGTGGTTTGTTTTGTTTGTTTGTTTGTTGTTGGGTTGTTTGCGTTTTTTTAAACAAGTAAAACGTTTAAAACTGGGTTCTATTCCTTTTCAGCAATGCACTGACAGGCTTATTCCACCAGTGTCGGGTGACTATTAAGCTGTGGGTGGTGATTTTGCTACCGCGGTCGGGGTGGCTGAACAGGCCAGGACGGTAATGACAGTCACACCGTATGTCAGGAAATGGATCTCTTTGCTCCTGGACACAAGCACGTCATCCTTCCGCTTGTATATAGTCTGCCTATCGTGCTGGCCACAGCACCGAAACCACTCTCCTCCACATCCTGAATAACCTACTGCTAGCGTCCGACTCAGGACAAATCTCCCTTCTCACTCTTCTCGACTTGTCAGCCGCCTTTAACACAATAGACCATTCAATCCTTCTTTAGCGTCTTCATTTTACATTTGGTACCAACGGCACTGTTCTAAGCTGGTTCAAATCTTATCTCACTGATCGATTCCAGTCTGTCATTGTAGACAATTTCCAGTCTGAGCCCGTTAAAATTGAACATGAAGTCCCACAGGGATCTGTTTTAGGCCCAGTGCTCTTCACACTGTACACTGCTCCTCTCGCTGAAATTATCAACCGCCATAATGTCAGTCATCATTCTTATGCTGATGACACTCAACTCCAGAAGAGTGATACACCTGAAAAACTGTTGTCGCTCTTGCAAGAAACATCTAACTGCTTCCTGGACATTCAAAATTGGATGACTCTAAATAAGTTACAATTGAACGCGGACAAAACTGAAGCAATGATCATAGGAACTAAACAAAAACTCTCTTCCATCAGAACTGATACAATCAAACTTGGCAGTACATCCATCCCTCTTTCCAGTTCAGTCAGGAACCTCGGCGTTGTCCTTGACAACACACTGTCCATGCAAACATTTATCAGTCAGACATGTCAATCCTGCTACTGTCAATTGCGGCGCATCAGTTCCATCCGGAAATATCTATCCATTGACGCAACACCTAGACTTGTCGTTTCTCTCATTCTCTCTCGCCTTGACTACTGTAACTCTCTATTGTCTGGTTTGCCTGCTTCATCCATTCAGTCCCTTCAGCGCATACAAAACTCTGCTGCCCGACTCGTCCTCAGAAAGAAAAGATCTGAGCACATCACTCCTCTTTTGCAACATCTCCACTGGCTCCCTGTCTCGCACAGAATAAAGTACAAGATCAGCACTCTATGTTATAAATGTATTCACAAAAAAAAATTAATCAGCTCCTTCCTATCTCTGTGGCTGCCTTCACCTCTACACTCCATCTCGCTCACTACGATCAGCTTCGGATCCACTCTGTTTACGCATACCCAGATTCTCTGTCTCTGTACCTTGGAACTAGAATGAACTTCTTCTTTCGCTTCGTCAAGTCTCCACACTCATCTCTTTCAAGTCTGGCCTTAACTCTCTCCATACGAACGGCGAAAGAGACAACGTTAACAGCATTTCACCCTAATTACCACCATCAGAATATTGCAAGCGGAAGGCTCTTATACTGAAGAGGTGAATGTTGACAAAGAATACCACGATTCCGACGACAGAAGCTAAAGGTAGGGTCATTGAGACACCCACTGGACATCCGAGGGGTCTGTGTAGAGGAGAAGAGAGGGTTGGCCGTACTGAGTGAGTTAAAACCCACCTCTTCCCAAAATAGCCTCCCTTCCCTGCCTCTTCCTTGTCTTCAGTTTCTCCAGTTTTAGAATTATGCATGCGTGTGAATGACTGGTGCGAAAGCGCTTTGATTTGTCTCTGCACAAGATTCAGCGCTATATAAATACCATTATTATTATTATTATTATTATGATAACCAAAAAGATGCCATAGTTCGTCGGAAGGACAGGAAGAGATGTTAGTGTGGAGGTGTGGTTAGTTGTAAAATAATATGAAGTGAGTTCTTGTTACCAGTCTTGTTTGACTTGGTGTGTGTGTGTGTGTGTGTGTGTGTGTGCGTGCGTGCGTGCATGCGTGCGTGCGTTCGTGTGTGTGTGTGTGTGTGTGTGTATGTGTGTATGTTTGTGTATGTGTATGTGTGTGTGTGTGTGTGTGTGTGTGTATGTGTTTATTCATTCATTTGTGGGAAAGTGGTAATGAATCAAACACCCGGGGGTGGTATATAAAGCAATACAGTTGCATTTTTTTACGTTTACATATGTTGTTGTTTTGTTGTTGTTGTTGTTGGTTAAAGGATACGCACCTTACCGATCGTTTAGACTAGTTTTATACTTTCCATCCGTTTTTTTTTTTTTTTATTATTATGTTATTATGCGTATAGTTTTATAGCCTATAGAAAAACAATCTCCCATGACTGTGTTGCATATATGTATCTTTAACTTGGATCATTTCAATCTGTCTCTGTGTAATGTGTTTTAACCCTTCTGATATTTTTAGGAGAAACAAATGTCAATTAATCAAGAAAGTGAATGCCTTATCATCATCAAGATAATGATGATCATTATTACTATTATTATTATTATCATCATTATTACTATTATTGTTACCACCATAACTGGTATCAGTATTATTATTATTATTATTATTACTCAGCTGGAGAGATGGTGAACAGTGTCCACCCTATCGGCGATGAAAGGTGTCATGAACATGTATCAGTCTTACCTTTGTTCTATTTGTTCATGTACTGGGTGTACAGTTGACATGATGTGACATAACATAACATGACATGATTCATTGTCATGGACATTTCTAGCCATTTTGACGATGAGAGAGTACAATATTTTGTTTGTTTTTTTTAAATAAGCAAACGAATCAACATACACAGCAACAACTGCACACAAGAAAAGGAAAGGAAACAAACACAACTAAATATTTTGTTTTAAGAAAAAACAGGCTCACCTATGGTGATGAATAATGTACTTACATATTCCTTAATGTATCCATTCTTTGTCAGTGAGTTCTGTGAAGCCTTCTATATATGTGCGTTTCACTTGCTTCTTTATAAGATCTACTTAGGGTCGATAGGAAAAAACAAATATAAGAAAAAACCTGCAGGCAGGAAAAAATACAAAAAAATGGGTGGCGCTGTCAATGCAGCGACGCGCTCTCCCTGGGGAGAGCAGCCCGAATTTCACACAGAGAAATCTGCTGTGACAAAAAAGAGTAATACAATACAATACAATACAATACAATATCTGCCAATGTTCTATTGCTTTCTGTCTGCAGTTGAGAGCTGCAGTAAGAAAGTTCGTTGTGCAGTTGGTAACGATGAAC
>NC_134896.1:11890616-11895616 GCF_041734735.1 Babylonia areolata | reverse complement strand
CTTTTAAAATAAACCCGGGATAAGCCAGCGTGCTGAATACGCTGGTCCCTGACTGGCAGGTTCTGGGTTCGAAGACCATCAGAAGCAATAATTATTTATCGATTATCTGGCCCGTTGCCTGCTCCTGCCCGGAGTTCACAGTGTCGTGGACTCACATGAGAAACCTGGGACCACACTGTCAACTGCCGTCCACTTTATGAATGCATCCTTTGGGATTGCTGCTCAAACTTCCTGGCCAACATGTATCGCTGAGACGTGGTTGACGCCAGAATATATCATGAAAGGATAGTTTGGAGTACAGTCTCTTCACTTTGTCCTAAACCCTTCTAGCATTGTCGTCGTCATCATTATCATCATCATCATCATCATCATCATCCATCATGAAATATTAAATAATGTCCCCCAAATCTGCAACCTTGCATGTCTTGCTCACATGGTGATTTCTGTGTCGATTCCCCCTCCTCATTCATGTTGATGATAAATTCCTGCCACTATCGTTGATGTCAGCAGATTCGTGGGGAATGATATTGGAAGGACGTGGTGTGGTGGGTTCCATTATCGGAGGAAAACTCACTCAGTCTGGCTCCGCAACTGAACGATTATTGTCATTAGCAAAGGTGCTGTCCTGCGTATCATATGATTTTTTTTAAAAGGTGCTGCTGATCACCAAAGTGATTCAACGGCAGCGTAGGGTCCACTGGTGACTGGTTCTAGTCTAAACTAACATTCATAGCTCCTTATGGACGGCTGCCACTGGTGACTGGTTCTAGTCTAAACTAACATTCATAGCTCCTTATGGACGGCTGGCACTGGGAATGCAGCGTGGATGAGCCTGGACGCAGCGCTAAAGAAAACGCTTGAACAATAAGTTATCAAAAAAGTAATGATCATGAATTAACGTGGGTAAAAAATAAACCTTAAAGTTAAGGTATTCTGTCTCGTGTTTACATTTCTCAAGACATCCAAAGCTCTCATTCTCATGCCTCTCTATGAATTGACTTATGGCACTACAATGAGCGAATTACAAGAAACCCTCTATTATAATTATGGCCACGTGCTGCTGTAACTGGTTCTGTTATTATGCGTTTCTGTATATCATGAGATTTTATAGAACAGCAGAACTGCAGAAGCTGCAGAAATATACCGCTGTGGAAACACACAGCCACGAAGGCAAAGAGCTCATGAAAGATCTCTCTCTCTCTCTCTCTCTCTCTCTCTCTCTCTCTCTCTCTCTTGATTTTTTCTTTTTGCTTATTTTCCCTTCTTTAGCTTTATTCCCTTTTTCAGGGCGAGGGCTGGATGTAAAAAGAAAAGCATGTTACTTGCATTTCTATTACCCTCGATAATAAAGTTTTTGTTTTGCATCATCCTCTCTCTCTCTCTCTCTCTCTCTCTCTCTCTCTCTCTCTCTTACACACACATACACATACACAGACACAGAGTATGTCTGTCTCATGCCTGTGCATGTGTGAGCTGTGCATGTGTGAGTCTGTGGTAAATGTGTATGTGGTGTGGGTGTGACTGTAGGTGTGGGTACGTGGGTGTGTGTAAGAGAGAGAGGGAGAGGGAGAGAGAGAGAGACTCTGTGTGTGTGTGTGTGTGTGTGTGTGTGTGTGTGTGTGTGTGTGTGTGTGTGTGTGTGTGTGTGTGTGTGCGTGTGTGTATGAACGTGTGGGTGTGGGTGTGGGTGTGGGTGCGTGGGTGGGTGTGGGTGTGAACATGCGCGTGTGAATGGAGGGCTCGGTTGTACGCGCGCGCACTTGTGTGTGTGAGTGTTGGTGGTCGGGGGTTGGGGGCGGGGGGGCGGGGGGAGGGTCAACGGTCTTTTCCTCCATTGAACGTTGATGGCACTCATCAATATTTTTTCGCATCGACTCCATGAAATAATTATCCTCCATCAGACAAAAATCACCAGATAACAGCCGCTCACTGTTTCATACAAGGGTTTTTTTTGGGTTTTTTTTTTATCAACTCTACACTTCATTGAACTGCTGTTATGGACAATTACCCATAGTCTGAATAATAGCTACCCCCCGCACCACCACCCCCACCACCGCCCGCACCTCCCCCCCCCCCCCCCCATCCCCCCCCCCCCTTCCCCCTTTTTTTTCACTCTTTGTCTTTCGTCTCTCAGATTCAGAGTTGTGAATAAGTGTGGACGGCTGGTGTGAAGGGGCTTTGATTTGCCATTTGCACAATGTTCAGCGCTGTTATAAATACCCTTCTTCTTCTCCTCTTCTTCCTGTAAAAATCATCATCATCATCAGTATCATCATCATCATCATCATAATTATTATTATCATCATCATCATCATCATTACTGTATTTTGTTATCATCATTATCATTATATTCATCATCATTATCATCATCATTATTAATATTTTTATCATTATTAATAGCATCGTATTATTATTATTGTTATTATTATTATAATTATTATCATCATCATCGTCGTCGTCGTCGTCGTCGTCATTCTTCTTCTTCTTCTTCTTCTTCTTCTTCTTCTTATTATTATTATTATTATTATTATTATTATTATTATTATTATTATTATTATTATTACTATTACTATTATCATTATCAATATTATTGTTGCTGTTGTTGTTGTTATCATAATTATCATGTTGACCTGGGTCAAGTCATATATGTTCTTTCTTTGTGAGTGGCCTATGTTGTGGGGGGACATCGACCCCTAAAGTATTATTGTTTTTATTATTATTAGAATGTTGACCTGGATCAAGTCATATATATTGTTCTTTATAAGTGTCCAATGGGGGGGGTGGGGGGTGCGGGGGGGGGGGGGCAGACATCGACCCCGAAGGTATCATTATTATAATCATTATTAGAGTGTCGACCTCTAAGGCGTTATTGTTTTTATCATAATTAGAATGTCGACCTGGATCAAGACATATATAATGTTCTTTCTTTGTGAGTGGCCTGTGTGGTGGGGGGGGGGGGGGGGTCGACCCCTAAGGTATTATTGTTTTTTGTCATTATTAGAATGTTGACCTGGATCAATACATATATACTGTTCTTTGTAAGTGGCGAAAGGGGGGGGCGGGGGGGGGGGGCATCGACCCCGAAGGTATCATCATTTTATCATTATTAGAATGGTGACCTGGATCAAGTTATATATATTGTTCTTTATAAGTGGCTAATCGGGGGGGGAGGGGGGAGGACATCGACCCCGAAGGTATCATTATTTTTATCATTATTAGAATGTTGACCTGGATCAAGTCATATATACTGTTCTTTCTTTGTGAGTGGCCTGTGAGTGGCCTATGAGGTGTGTGTGTGGGGGGGGGGGGGGGGGCATCGACCCCTAAAGTATATTGTTTTTATTATCATTAGAATGTTGACCTTCATCAAGTCATATATATTGTTCATTATAAGTGGCCAATGGGGGGTGCGGGGGGGGGGGACGTCGACCCCGAAGGTATCATTATTATAATCATTACTAGAATGTCGACCTCTAAGGTATTATCATTTTTATCACTATTAGAATGTCGACCTGGATCAAGTCATATATAATGTTGTTTCTTTGTGAGTGGCCTGTGTGGTGGGGAGGGGGGGCAGACATCGACCCCTAAGGTATTATTGTTTTATCATTATTAGAATGTTGACCTGGATCAAGACATATATACTGTTCTTTGTCCCGGAAGGTATTATTATTTTATCATTATTAGAATGGTGACCTGGATCAAGTTATATATAATATTGTTGTTTATAAGGGGCCAATGGGACATCGACCTCTAAGGTATTATTGTTTTTATCATCATTATTAGAATGTTGACCTGGATCAAGTGGGGGGGGGGGGAATCGACCCCTAAGGTATTATCATTTTATCATTATTAGAATGGTGACCTGGATCAAGTTATATATATTGTTCTTTATAAGTGGCTAATGGGCGGGGGGGGGTTGGGGGGGGGGACATCGACCCCGAAGGTATCATTATTTTTATCATTATTAGAATGTCGACCTCTAAGGTATTATTGTTTTTATCACTATTAGAATGGTGGGGGGGGGGGAGAGAGACATCGAACCCTAAGGTATTATTGTTTTATCATTATTAGAATGTTGACCTGGATCAAGACATATATACTGTTCTTTGTCCCAGAAGGTGTTATTATTTTATCATTATTAGAATGGTGACCTGGATCAAGTTATATATATTGTTCTTTATAAGTGGCCAATGGGACATCGACCTCTAAGGTATTATTGTTTTTATCATCATTATTAGAATGTGGACCTGGATCAAGTCATATATATTGTTCTTTCTTTGTGAGTGGCCTATGAGGTTGGGGGCCGGGTGGGGGGGACATCGACCTCTAAGGTATTATTGTTTTTATTATCATTAGAAAGTTGACCTTGACCAAGTCATATATATTGTTCTTTATAAGTGGCCAATGGGGGAGGGGGTGCGCGGGGGGGGGGGGAGGGACATCGACCCCGAAGGTATCATTATTATAATCATTATTAGAATGTCGACCTCTAAAGTATTATTGTTTTTATCATTATTAGAATGTTGACCTGGATCAAGACATATATACTGTTCTTCGTCCCAGAAGGTGTTATTATTTTATCATTATTAGAATGGTGACCTGGATCAAGTTATATATATTGTTCTTTATAAGTGGCCAATGGGACATCGACCTCTAAGGTATTATTGTTTTTATCATCATTATTAGAATGTGGACCTGGATCAAGTCATATATATTGTTCTTTCTTTGTGAGTGGCCTATGAGGTTGGGGGCCGGGTGGGGGGGGGACATCGACCTCTAAGGTATTATTGTTTTTATTATCATTAGAAAGTTGACCTTGACCAAGTCATATATATTGTTCTTTATAAGTGGCCAATGGGGGAGGGGGTGCGCGGGGGGGGGGGGGGGAGGGACATCGACCCCGAAGGTATCATTATTATAATCATTATTAGAATGTCGACCTCTAAAGTATTATTGTTTTTATCATTATTAGAATGTCGACCTGGATCAAGTCATAT
>NC_134896.1:11833116-11853116 GCF_041734735.1 Babylonia areolata | reverse complement strand
GTCACTTCTTTTATCCAACTCATTGCCCAATGCATTTGGAGGATTTCTTTAATCTTCGATAAAACACAGATTTGCACACAAGAAAGGCACGGATATGCCACGTTCGACTCTGTTCCTTGAAAAAAAAAAAAAGGACAAATGAAACTGAATTTTTTTTTAAATAATAATAATGACGATACAGCGATAAAACACAATTGATACATCACGTGCGTTCACGAGAAAGACAAATCCTTACAAGCAACAGTCAACAAGGCTTGATGAAATGGAGTAAAACTTGAATGCACAGATGAAGAGAGTACAAGTGATAAGATTACGAAAATAAAAATAAAACTGATGATGACTTCAACGACAATGACGCCGTTGATGATGATGATGACGATGTTGAAAGAACAACAAACTTCAAAGGAAGAGGAGGAGAAGAAGAAGAAGATGATGAATGAGGAGGAAGAGGAGAGGGAGAGGGTCAAGAAAAGTCAACAAGAACGGAGGAGATGGGGAGAGGGGGGGGGGGGGGGGGGAAGGGGAGTAAAAAGAAATAAAAAGTTCGAAAAGAGTAGTATTTCCTGAAATCGGTGTGAAACATTAACTTGCCATGGAAGGAAACTCTTTTTTTTTTTCCTTTTCCTTTCAGGTAAAAGACATTCTGGATAAAGCAGTGGTAAACAGCCCTGCTAAAAAAAAAAAAAAAAAAGAAAAGAAAAGAAGAGAGAGAGAGAGAGAGAGAGAGAGAGAGGAGCCATCAGTGCTGCCTCTAAAACTGATCATTGTAAGTGTCGTATTTCTGTCCCAACTGACTCCCCCCCCCCCTCACTCACCTTGAGAAAAAAAAAGGATAAACAAATTAACTGATGCAGCATTAAAGTAATGAATGAATATTTTTTCAACATTTTTTTTTTAAAAGGTAAGCAGATACAAAATGAAATGAAATAAATGCGGGAAATAAGAAATAAAGAAATATGTTTTTTTAGAAAATACGAAATAAAATTAAATAACGAAATTCTCCAGCTGCAAGGAAGAGACACCGTGAAAACAAAAATGACAGCTGAATAGAGAGGAAAAAGAAGAAGAAGAAGATGCATTTCAGAATGGAGAGGAAATGTTACAGGGAAAAAAACAACAGTTTTTATAGATATGTTCACGACTCTTGCAGAAGCAATCACAAATGATGCAATGGTTGTCTAACAACCGCGATAAAGTACCTCCACTCCCCCCCCCCCCAGACCCCCATCCCACCCCCCAAACCTCCCCAACTCTCCCCCACCCCACCCCCTCACCCCCCTCCCCCCCCCTCACCCCCCTCCCCACCCCCCCCCACCCCCCCCCAAAAAAAAATAAATAAATAAATAAAAATAAAAAAACGAAGGAAAACATGGAAACATTCAGACATGACACAAACAGGAACAACGCAGCAACGTTCATCTTCATTGTCATAGACAGACAGACAGTACAGAAACAAACAAAACTATAAAAAAAATAATTTAAAAAAATTTTTTAAACCAACGCGTACTAGTTTCAAAATGGTTCTTTGTCTTCAAACGCACTTAGTTAGGAATGGCCTTTACGACAAACGATAAGCTGGGATTTGAGAGGAGTGTTCCATGACAGGAATGCAGTCAGACTGATTAGCCGATAATGTAGAGAGGTGTTAAGGAATCTTGGGTGGAAATTGCCAGTCAGTGAGAAAACTGGGAGTAACGCCGCTAAAATGTGAAGTGATAAACACGTGTCTTACAATGTAAAGTCAGGTGCGCATTTCTCAAGACTTTTTTTTTTTTTTTTTATCGGAGAGTGAGAGGGGAATGGTATCACTTACTTTGCAGCGGACGTTTTAACTCACTCAGTACGGCCCGTCCTCTCTTCTCCTCTACACAGACCCCTCGGATGTCCAGTGGGTGTCTGAATGACCCAACCTTTAGCTTCCGTTGTCAGAATTGTGGTATCTTTGTCAACATTACCTCTTCAGTATAAGAGCCTTCCGCTTGCAATATTTTGATGATGGTAATTGGGGTGAAACGCTGTTAACGTCGTCTGTTTCGCCGTTCGTATGGAGAGAGTTAACATCTCACACGATATGTATTGTTCATCGTTTTGGGCCATATACATCAGCAGTTGTACTCCTCTCTAAATGTATGTATCATTAAAGATGTGCATTGCATCGTACTGCATTGCATAAAACTGTATTGCTTTTTTTTCATCACAACAGGGTTCTCTGTTTAAAATTCGGGCTGCCTTCTCATGTGTTGAGCCTGGCTCCTCAGCGCAGTGACACCCATTCTTTTTTCTTTTCTTTTTTTTCTTTTTTTTTAAATTTCCTATCTGCAAGTGTATCTATTCAATATCAAAGCGGATTTCACAGAATTTTACCAGGGACAACTTTTCTTTTGCTCCTGCGGGATCTTTCACGTGTGTTAAGTGTTAATGCTGCACTCGGGTCCTCGCGCTCGGTTTATCGCCTCGTCCAAAAGACTGGATGAAGGATGAAAGGTCATTTAGGATGACTGATGACTTGCGCGATGAGTTTGTTTAAAGTGAAGAGGAGTTGCGCAACGTCGACATCACTCTCTCGTCCGGGTTCACCAATTTCCAGTGGCAAGACTAAGTCGAGACGACTGGAGGATGAGCACGGATGCAGTGGATGACCAAGATATCCTTTCGGTGTCTCGTCTTGCACTCTGCACTCCACAGTGCGTTGCTATAACCGCCTTCCTCTCCGTTGAACCGATAGGTTTCTGCCGCAGATTCTGCCGGATCCAGACTTCACATGCATGGGTAGACACACCCCGGGGCCAACTGCGTGTGGCATGCACACAACACGGTGGAGCCAGGTGGCCGTCCGTGGCTCTCCTGAGCCGACGCCCTTTTATGGATCTCGTTTTTAATTCCATAAGGGTGTCTAGCCACCCGCCTCACCAGTCCCAGAAGGGAGCGGTGGGAGTGCCGGTTTAGTCGCCGGCACCCCGACCCTGAACAGGTTGTGCTGGATTACAGGTTACCAGTAGCAGATCTAATGACCTGACCTGACACAGAAGTCCAAAAGACTAGAACCGAGACCATTACACAAGGTCTAGTGGAGGGGAGGGGTGTATGTGGATCTGGGGCAGGGGGTGGTTAGAAATCCTAAGCCGTAAATGGGACCAGAGCCTTGCGGACACTCACCTCCTTGTCGGGCACATTACTGTGTATTTTTATCTTTCTCACATGGATGGTTTATCAGTTACAATGGGAAATTATTTACAGCTTAGTCTTTTGTGAAGGACTATGACTGTCAAACTAGGAGGCAAGATTGCACTGGCACTTAGTGCTGCAGCCTTGGGGGCTGGAGGTTGGGGGGGGGGGCGGAGGGCGCGGGGGGACGTTGGCCTTTGGGAACCATCACAACGTCGATTGTCCTAAAACCCTCTTGGCCAAGAGAGTGGGTATGTAACTTGGGCAAGACATTCTCCACTGTAATCAAATTATATCCCAGATAGATGGGAAAGCATATGCCTCCTCTGCTGTTCTCATGGTCATAGTCGGACACAACTACCGTACACATACACACACACACACACATACATATCAGCGCCAAGTCCTGTTTCTTAACAATATGACATCTCCAACGAATGAGGTGTAGTCTTGCTTTTCATATCCATGAATTAAAAAAAAACACAATTTTCAGCTATCTCATTTTGACTATTCTTCGCTTTGTAAGTTTTTCCTGTCCTTCTTTTGAGGCCGGGGGGCGGGGGGGGGGGGGGTCAAAAAGAAATGGGAAAGTTAAATTCTGTGACACAACACTCCTGACATTTGTTATTCTCTTCTTTCTTTTGCGGTGGTGTCATTTTTTCTTATTATTTCCCGATCGACACTTCCAAGTGTTCGGAAGTGTTTTGTTTTTCCTGTGTTGGTTGACATGTGTGTGTGTGTGTGTGTGTGTGTGTGTGTGTGTGTGTGTGTGTGTACATATATACATATATATATATATATATATATATATACACATACATATATCTGTGTGTGTGTGTGTGTGTGTGTGTAAACGTAAACATATATATATATATATATATATACGGAGAGAGAGAGAGAGAGAGAGAGAGAGAGAGAGAGAGAGAGAGAGAGAGCCAAGGGCTGAATACTTTCCTGTCACGTGGTCTGAAACCAGAATGGTTCATCATTTCATGAACTGCTGTACGCATCTTATTTTCACTATTTGATATTATATATGTCGTCATGTGTTTCTTCACCTTTTTTTTAATGTTTCATTTATTATGTGCTCTTTCTTATCCTATAACCATATGTATTCAAGTACTTGTGTTAAATGGATATGTGCAAAGAAAATTGAAAACAAAATAAAAGTTATTCTTTTAAAATCTGTAGGCATGATCAATCAGCTCCTTAGATTCATCTCTCTCCATACGAACGGCGAAAGAGACGACGTTAACAGCGTTTCACCCCAATTACCATCATCAAAATATTGCAAGCGGAAGGCTCTTATACTGAAGAGGTGAATGTTGACAAAGAATACCACAATTCTGACGACGGAAGCTAAAGCTTGGGTCATTCAGACACCCACTGGACATCCAAGGGGTCTGTGTAGAGGAGAAGAGAGGACTGGCCGTACTGAGTGAGTTAATGCGAAGGTCAGATATACTATCCGCTCTTTCTTTCTTGGTTCAATAGCGCATGTGTGTGTTCAGCGTTTCTGAATCATCCCAGACTGACTCTTTCTTTGACAACTCCTTGAAACTGAAACTGAAACTGTTCACCATACTCATTAATGAATGAAGAAATGAAGGAAGGAAGGAAGGAAGGAATGGAAAAAAAAAGGACTGTGCAAGGTCGGGTGTATTTCCGGGGACCGCTAACAGTAGCCGGATTGGCCTAGCCGGAGATGTGAACACACCAGTGGACTGCGCCCCATCTCCCCCTATCAGTTAATAATACATCCTTCGGTAGCCCAGCTGAATTGCGCCCAACAGCGACCTCCCACCACACGACGACAATTTCCATCAGCATACTGATGTTGGTCGTCTTGTGGAGGAGGAAGAAGAAGAAGAAAGGAACGAAGGGAAAACCGTGACAGGGAAAGAGGTAAAGGCAGAAAGAGACAGGGAGGAGAATTATTTGATAAGAAGACAGGATAGACAGACTGAACGAAAGAAAGAGAAACGATGTGAGAGGAAAAAATAAAGAAGGAAGAAAGAATGCAAGAGAATGTCATCAATTCTAAAAAAAAAAAAAAAAAAAAAAAAAAAAAGACCTGGGAGGGTGTGGGGGATTGGGGAAGGGGGGCGGAGGGGGGAAGAAGAAACATTAAATTGACCTGACCTGTTAAAATCTATTCTTTCATGGACATGCTCAAAACCATGTCGAACATTGTTTACTGATCTCTGTGTGTGTGTGTGTGTGTGTGTGTGTGTGTGTGTGTGTGTGTGTGTGTGTGTGTGTTCGTGTGTGTGTGTGTGTGTGTGTGTGTGTGTGTGTGTGTGTGGATGTGTGTGTGTGTGTGTGTGTGTGTGTGCGTGTGTGTCTGTGATCCTTACAAAACTTGCGTAGATCTGCCGAGTGTGGCGCTAAAACATAAGAATAAATAGGTTATGTTCTTAAGGCGAAATCACTGAAAGATGAAATGGGAGAAAGCATTTCACTGTTTTATTCATTTTATCAAGGAGGGCCAGTGGTACAAAAAATCATTTACTGCAGATTTAAAAGGGGCGTCTCGTCAAATCGTCATCAATTCAGTCCCTTCAGCGCATACAAAACTCTGCTGCCCGACTCGTCCTCAGAAAGAAAATATCTGAGCACATCACTCCTCTTTTGCAACATCTCCACTTGCTCCCTGTCTCACACAGAATAAAGTACAAGATCAGCACTCGATGTTATAAATGTATTCACAAATCAGCCCCTTCCTATGTCTGTGGCTGCCTTCACCTCTACACTCCATCTCGCTCACTACGATCAGCTTCGGATCCACTCTGTTTACGCATACCCAGATTCAAGCTGTCGACTGTTGGCCGCCGTTCTTTCTATGTCTCTGGACCTTGCAACTGGAATGAACTTACTCTTTCGCTTCGTCAAGTCTCCACACTCAGCTCTTTCAAGTCTGGCCTTAAAAACCACCTCTTCCCAAAATAGCCTCCCTTCCCTGCCTCTTCCTTGTCTTCAGTTTCTCCAGTTTTAGAGTTATGCATGCGTGTGAAGGACTGGTGCGAAAGCGCTTTGATTTGTCTCTGCACAAGATTCAGCGCTATTTAATACCATTATTAAATCTATTTCTTCCGTGCTGAAATTGTCATGACTGAAAGCCTTCGTGACAGAGCCCACCTGACCATTTTACCTTTTTCTGTTTGTTTGTTGTTGTTGATTGTTGTTGTTTTTTGTGGCGGAGCGGGGAGTCATCTCCTTCCAGCTGCCAAATTGCACAGGTCTTACGAATCTTGGGAGCTCTTTTTAACAGCAACGGAGAAACCGATAAAAGAATAGGACTGAAGAATGAAAAACAAAAGCTTCAGCCGCTTTTTGCAAGATGATGAGAAGTAAGAAACTCGCTTAAAACAAAGGAGTTATTCTACAACTACAACAACGTACTCTCCGTCATATTGCACAGATGGGAAACTTCGCACGTGAAAACCAGCCAGGAATACAAATACAACTGCTTTCGAACAACAAATCTCTGGGAATCAGGTACAGAGCGACTTAAATCATAAACGAGAAAGTTAGAGCTGGTGCCAAACACACAGCAACCAATATCCTCAACCACCTGTAAGCAGTCGTTTGAGCTGGCTGGGACATTTCGCAAGACCTCCGCCCTACAGACTTGCCAGCTGAGGTCTTAGATGGAACCCTTAGGGACAGAGAGGCGAAGGGGACGCCCGAAGATGAACTAGCGCCAGACGATCGTTATGGACCTCCAGATGGTACGTAAGCAGGCGATGGAGCGACACACAAAGAGTGGCTGTTGATCGCTTGAGAACTTTTCCCCTTTCTCGCACCGCGTGGGAGTTTCTACATTCCGACAGCAAAAATTGGAACCATCAAATGCTTTTAAGCCTCATCAAAATGGATATGGGCTCCACTGGATTTCAAACTCCCCCACACACCAACTCCACCCTACTTTATGAAAACGGACATGGGCTCCATTGGATTTCAAACTCCCCACACACACACACACCAACTCCACCCTACTTTATCAAAACGGACATGGGCTCCATTGGATTTCAAACTCCCCTCCCCCCCACACACACACCAACTCCACCCTACTTTATCAAAACGGACATGGGCTCCATTGGATTTCAAACTCCCCCTCCCCCCCCTCCCCCGAGCCTCCCCCCCCCCCCACACACACACACCAACTCCACCCTATTTTATCAAAACGGACATGGGCTCCATTGGATTTCAAACTCCCCTCCCCACACACACACACCAACTCCACCCTACTTTATCAAAACGGACATGGGCTCCATTGGATTTCAAACTCCCCCTCCCCCCCCCCCCCCCCCCCCACACACACACACACCAACTCCACCCTATTTTATCAAAACGGACATGGGCTCCATTAGATTTCAAACTCCCTCCCTCCCCCCACACACACACCAACTCCACCCTACTTTATCAAAACGGACATGGGCTCCATTGGATTTCAAACTCCCCCCCTCCCCCCACACACACACCAACTCCACCCTACTTTATCAACACGGACATGGGCTCCATTGGATTTCAAACTCCCCCCCTCCCCCCACACACACACCAACTCCACCCTACTTTATCAAAACGGACATGGGCTCCATTGGATTTCAAACTCCCCCCCTCCCCCCACACACACACCAACTCCACCCTACTTTATCAAAACGGACATGGGCTCGATTGGATTTCAAACTCCCCCACACACCAGCTCCTCCCTACTTTTTTTTCTTTTCTTTTTTTCTTTTTTTTATCATCATTAACCTTCCACTCTAATCTCAGCCGCAGTTTTGACGTGAAAAAAAAGGTATCATAAACTGCTTGGAAACAAATAAAGCGAGCTGAACTTTCTCACGTGCGGCACGTTCTCAGTTTGCGATGTCGTGAGTGGTGTGTGTGGCACGATGTGGCTTGATTTGCATTACGGCAGGCCCCTGGGGAAGCTCGCGTGATGGTTTGAAATAAATGGGGCAACATTTTCTTCAATTAGAACTCTCTTTGTGTGTGCGTGCGTGCGTGCGCGCGCGCGCGCGCGTGTGTGTGTGTGTGTGTGTGTGTGTGTTTTCTGTTACTGATTTCTCTGTCTCTATCTCACTGTGTCTGTGTGCATCTCTCTCTCTCTCACTCTCTGATATTGTCTGACTCATTCATAACATTTTATCTGCTTGCTTAAGTTTCTGCGAAAATGTCACACACAAACCATTCAATCTTTTTTTTCTTTTTTTCTTTTTTCTTTTCTTTTTTTTTTAATCTTTTTTCCTTTTTTTTTTTTTTAATCCCGTACCGTTTTCTGTCCTAAGTAAACCATACACGTCTTCCTTTGTTCGTTCGTTCGTTCGTTGACCTAAGTGCAACAACAACAACAACAACTTCTTAACTAAAAAAACGAAATACTCATTATTTTCGTAGTGAATATTAACACAAGTAAAGCCGATTTCAGGATCCACCCCCCACCCCCACCTCCACACCCTCCCCCCCCCCCACTCCACACTACTACTACTACTACTACTACTACTACTACTACTACCCACGCTACACTTCCAGGTCCTTTCTAGCCCATCACTTCCCTATCCCCTTTTTTCAGTCTCCTCCATCTGCTGCCACTGATGTGCCCCACTAAGGTGGAGTGATGGCCTAGAGGTAACGCGTCCGCCTAGGAAGCGAGAGAATCTGAGCGCGCTGGTTTGAATCACGGCTCAGCCGCCGATATTTTCTCCCCCTCCACTAGACCTTCAGTGGTGGTCTGGACGAAAGTCATTCGGATGAGACGATAAAACGAGGTCCCGTGTGCAGCATGCACTTAGCGCACGTAAAAGAACCCACGGCAACAAAAGGGATGTTCCTGGCCAAATTCTGTAGAAAAATCTACTTCGATAGGAAAAACAAATAAAACTACATGCAGGGAAAAAAAATACAAAAAAAAAATGGGTGGCGCTATAGTGTAGCGACGCGCTCTCCCTGGGGAGAGCAGCCCGAATTTCACACAGAAAAAAAAATCTGTTGTGATAAAAAGAAATACAAATACAAAATAAAAGCTTTCAAGCCTCTCTAACAGGACACGAATGCTCACTGCAGAGTCGTTGTGTTGTCCCATGCCACTCGAATCTCTACCACCATGGGGATGGACGTGTTGAGGTGCTGTGACAAATGGACTGACAATGGCACGTGGACAGTTCTCATGGGCTGAGCTGCTGCAGTGCTTCTGCTACTAAGTCTCTGTATGTGTGTGTGTGTGTGTGTGTGTGTGTGTGTGTGTGTGTGTGTGTGTGTGTGTGTGTGTGATGTTTTGCTTTGTTGTTGTTTATGTGTGTGTGTGTATGTCCTTTTGTGCGTGTGTGTCTGTGTGTGCATGTGCGTGTGTGTGTGTGTGTGTGTGTGTGTGTGTGTCTGTGTCTGTGTGTATGTGTATGTGTGCGTGCGTGTGTGTGTGTGTGTGTGTGTGTGTGTGTGTGTGTGTGTGTGTGTGTGTGTGTGTGTGTGTCTGTGTGTGTTTGTGTGTGTCTGTGTCTGTGTGTCTGTGTCTATGTGTTATGTTTTGTTTTGTTGTTGTTGTTGTGTATGTGTGTGTGCATGTGTGTGTGTCCTTTTGTGCGTGTGTGCGCGTGTGTGTCTGTGTCTGTGTGTGCATGTCTGTGTGTGCGTGCGTGCGTGTGTGTGTGTGTGTGTGTGTGTGTATGGGTGTGCTCAAGTTCGTCAAACGTGGCCCGTTTTGGGGTTGTTTTTTTTTGTTCTTATATCTATCAGTTGCCTTGTATGTATCTTTCATTCTATCATATTTTAATGCAGTTATTTATCATGTATTCGGTTTTTTAGATATTTTTTTCAATTCATTCTAAATTTACTTTATCTTTTTTACACAAAATGACAAGTCCCTTGTGTATATGTACAGGTAAGGTATCTGCTTCTGTTTTCTTTCTTGTGATTATATTTGATGTAGCGTATATGGATCAGTCCGCACTTCTGAAACACCTCCTTGAAATTGAAACTGTGTTCAGTAGTGATTTGGTTTGAACAGACGTGACGTTTGAAGGTGGATAAGTAAAGTATCTCTAGCGTCAGTGAATGTTGATTTCCGTTAGCATCTTATCGGTCACTGGAAATGTATTCTCTCTCTCTCCCTCTGTCTCTCTCTCTGTCTCTCTCTGTCTCTCTCTCTCTCTCTCTCTCTCTGTCTCTGTCTCTCTCTCTCTCTGTCTCTGTCTCTCTCTCTTACTCGCCTTATGTTATTATCATTATCATTATTATTATTATCATCATTATTATTAATATCATCATCATCATCATTATTATTATCATTATTATTATTATTATTATTATTGTTGTTGTTGTCATTATTATTATAATCAGTAAAAGTGTTATTATATATTAGTAATATGTTCACCAATAGCATTTTCCATCATCATGGTCATCATTCAGTATTATGATAATGCTGAGATTGATATGAATCTATGAAACACATTTTAATATCAGGGCCACCTGAGTCGCATGGGGCAATCTTTGCAGCCGCTAAAGTTTGCTGAGAGTTTTAAGAATTGTTCTTAATATAAACATATGGAAATTTACCGTGGAGTTAGGAAGGAACTAAGGAGCTACATTTCGCCCCATGCAACCCACAGAGTTTTATATTTTTACTACCGGTACCCACCCCTGCGTGATCGCTGTGCATTTTGAACTGACACCCTCGACCCCGGTCCACCTGTCAAAGCTGTAAGCGCTAAAAGCTTTCCAGCCTCTTCAGCTGCCCAGGAATGTTCACCGCCGCTCCTTTTGTGTGAACTGTCCATGTTCCGCGTGCCACTCAGCTCTCTGTAGCCTGCAGCGCCTTGATTTGATTGAGCCAAAAGGGGGGGGGGGGGGGGGGGGGGGGGGGGGGAGGGAGAAGAGCACACGGAAAGAGAGAGAGATATAGAGGGGGCGGGAGAGGGAGAATAGTGTCATGAAATGAACTGAGAAAATGAATAGTATGTGGATAGTGCATGCTCGCGTGCCTCAAACCTTAATGATTAAGGGGAGTGGGGAGGGGGGGGGGACACGGCAGTGCAAAAGAGACCAAAATGATGATTTTTTTATCATTTGGGTTTTTGATGGATTTTGATTCTTGAACATCTCTTTTATCATATGCATAAGTTTTCCCACTGTAAACAATGAAAAAATTGCCAATAAAGATTGCTTGCTGAATCACGAAAGTGTTTATTGATAATATTTTGTTCAATTTCGACGCAAGTCGTCAAGTTTCTGGCCTTGACAACATGCCTTGGACTTGCTCAATGATGAGTAAACCTACAACCATGAGACTTTGCATGATTGTTTTATGACATGTTAATGAAGTTTTTTCACGAGTATATATGAAAATATTCTCTGGGTTTCAATTCATAGCAGTTCCAATCTTTTTATTCATTGTAAATTTTGAGGATTTCGCAATACCCAAAATTTCAAAAATTCATAAAAAGTACAATAATTGAAAATTCAACACAATCTCACGTGAAAAAGATAATGTCATTGTGTACCCAGTCCACATAACAAAGTGTCTGCATGTAACACATGGACCACAAACCCGATTTCTTTGATACATTGGCGGCCATTTTGATTTGTTTCCATAGCAACGGGTATTCACAGAAATCTAAGAACACTTTTTTGTGATCCACAAGTGATTATACACCTAGTAGACAAAAAAAAAAAAAAAAGAGAGAGAGATATAGTCGGAGAGAAAAAAGTCGTTATTTGACTGTAGTGTCTGACCTTAACAGTGATGTGATACCGTGTGCGTTGCACGGGGTCTGTGACTGTGCCATTTGGCGAAATACATCTTCAGACAATCTGCGTGAAAGTGTTCGTTTTAATAGTCTAGAGTGTCATAGATAATTATTTTTGTCTTTGCCTTGTAGCAATTCTCCGATCCGATTTGCATTGAAACTAAGCTTGTACTTCTGTTGTTGTTGCTGCTGTTTGTTTGTTGTTGTTGGTTTTTTGTTGTGTTTTTTTTGTTTTTTTAACCAACCCGCCTCAACCCCATCCACCACCGCCACCACCACCATCACCCCCACCTTTGAACTATCAACGCAGCAGGAAGGGAACTCTCACATCGTAGGCTAAAGCAAACAGCAGGTGGTTAATCCCTAAATCTCAAAGTTGACATAAATCGCTGGGCGGTTCAGGTTTTTGAGTGTTTGTTCCGTTCGTTTGTGGCTGAAGGATGGTAGTGCAGATAACGCCGCATTTCCGCTGGCTCCTTCCCAGTTGACCCGCTGTGTACCCTCACGGTATGACAAAGTACCTGTCGTAAACATCGACGGAGGGCTCCCTGTGGGTGCACAAACCCTAGAACTGGGACTGCGACAGACGAACCCCGGGTGTGGCTGAGTACGTGGGGGACTCGGAATGAGCGGCGTGGGAGTAATGTCACTGAAACGGTGCAGAAGAAGATAGGGCAGGAAAAAAAAGAAAGAAAAAAAGAAAAAACAGTATCTCTCGCAAACTGACACAGGTTTAACCCCTCGGCTGTTGAACCATAGTGAAGTGAGATCAGTACGGCCTGAATCTGAATCGCAGACACTCCTCTTTTTTTTTCTTTTCTTTTTTAATAATGATTTTTCAGTGGTGTCACTGGTTTTGCTGAACGAAAGTAATGCAATCTAAAGATGTTATAAAAAAAAAAAGTGGCGACTGACATCCTGACCTGTATTATTAGCCCTATCTCAGTTAAGGTGACAGCCCTTCGCGGACGACCACATAAACTTGTCAGCGACAGTCAAGGGGTTGAAATTAAGAGAGAAGAGCAGGGGGGTGGGGGGGGGAGTAGCTTTTTTTCCTTTTTTTATTTTTTTTTTTTTTTTTGCGGGGCGGGGAGAGAGAGAGAGAGAGAGAGAGAGAGAGAGAAAGAACCATTTGCTGTACGCGACAAGAACTAATGCAAGAAAATGTGCGCTTACGCCAACAAGATATCAATTACCAATGCGACCGAAATTTCTCAACATGGTTTAAACTTTGTTCATGGATGTTATGTGTGCTGCTTTTGATGAGGATGATAATGATGATGATGATACTACTGCTACGGCTACTTCTAGTACTAATCATCATCATCACCATCATCACCATCATCATCATCGTCATCATCATCACCATAACAAAACTATTAATAACAATAACGATGACAACAACAATAATCATAATGGTGGTGATCACGAAAAAAAAAAAAAAAAAAAAAAAACATTATCAATGATAATGTCAGCAACAGCACCAACAACAAATCATAGCACACGACATGATGTACAAGCGGTAAAAACAGCTGAATTAACACAAACATGACCACACCAAACAAAGCTACAGATCGACCGATCGACAAACAAGACAGACAGACAGACATAAACTAACAAACAAACAAACAAAACAAGACCAGCACAGAAGTCACTTATTTCAGGCAAATATCGAGCCGGGGAGAGACTTCTTCCATTCCTTTCCACCACCATAAGCTGGGGCTGGCCGGCAATCAATCTTTTTCTCCTCCTCCTCCTCCTCCTCCTCCTTCGCGTTCTTGTACCTCTCTATAAGTCTCCGACCATTTCTAGACACGTTTCGCTGTCACCCCACCTCTGTTAATTCTGTCTCTCTGTCTAGTGTAGTCTAGTCGTTACCAACATCGTCTCTCTTTTTAAAACCTCTCGGGGGTTTTATTTTGTCGCTATCTTTGTCTCACTCTGCCTCCATTCTTTCGGTTTTTTGTGGGGGTTTTTTGTTTGTTTGTTTGTTTTTTGTTGTTGTTGTTGTTTTGTTTTCTTCTTCTTCTTCTTCTTCTTCTTCTTCTTCTTCTTCTTCTTCTTCTTCTTCTCCTGTTTTGTTGTTGTTGTTGTTGTTTTGTTTTTGTTTTTGTTTTTTACTTTCTCTCCGCGTTTGATTTTTGTATTGGTTAAGATTTGCTTTTAGAATGTAGTGATGAGACTGACTTTTTTTTTGTATCCGAGTTAATAGACAGAATAGATATGGTAGGTATTTTGTTCCTTTTATGGAGAGAGGGGGGATTGGGGGGAATGGAGGAAGAGAGAGAGAGGGAAGAAGAAGAAGAAGTGATGAGGCTGAAAGTGACAATGATTGTAAGAAAGAATAGCTGTTTTACGGCATCATTGTTATCGACTGTTAAAGCTGATTTTGGTTCCGAACTTTCAGGTAGACAGTAGGGGCAGGGATAAGGAAACGAGGCGTCATAGGGGGAGAGAGGAAAGGAGAGGGAGGGAGGGAGGAAGGGCATTGGGGGGGAGGGGGTTAGGGAGGGGGAGACAGGAAAAAGGTAAAGGCAATGGGACAGAAAGAGGACGATGGAGAGAGAGATAGATACACAGACACATAACACTGAGCGATAGAGAGATAGATGCACAGACAGACACATAACACGGAGCGATAGAGAGATAGATGCACAGACAGACACATAACACGGAGCGATAGAGAGATAGATGCACAGACAGACACATAACACGGAGCGATAGAGAGATAGATACACAGACAGACACATAACACGGAGCGATAGAGAGATAGATGCACAGACAGACACATAACACGGAGCGAGACAGAGACAGATACACAGGCACATAACATAGAGCGATAGAGAGGTAGATGCACAGACAGACACATAAGACGGAACGATAGAGAGAGAGATGCACAGACAGACACATAACACGGAGCGATAGAGAGATAGATACACAGACACACACATAACACGGAGCGATAGAGAGATAGATACACAGACAGACACATAACACGGAGCGATAGAGAGATAGATACACAGACACACACATAACACGGAGCGATAGAGAGATAGATACACAGACACATAACATGGAGCGATAGAGAGATAGATACACAGACACATAACATGGAGCGATAGAGAGATAGATACACAGACACACACAAAACACGGAGCGATAGAGAGATAGATACACAGACACACACATAACACGGAGAGATAGAGAGCTAGATACACAGACAGACACATAACACGGAGCGATAGAGAGATAGATACACAGACACACACATAACACGGAGCGATAGAGAGATAGATACACAGACACACACATAACACGGAGCGATAGAGAGATAGATACACAGACAGACACATAACACGGAGCGATAGAGAGATAGATACACAGGAATTTATTTCACCAGGGTACTTAGATAAGGCGAGGCGGTAGAATCGTTAACTTAGTAACAGCGACGGACTTCTGAACCAAATGATCATCATTGATCAGGCTTCGATGTACACGTCTCGGCATGGCATTGTGTCTTTTTTTTTTTTTTGGAAAAAGCGCTTTTTCCTTCCCGTTTTAATTCACTCTACTCAACTAGGAGGAAGGTGGCAGAATGGTTAAGACGCTCAGCTGCCAATACAGAGAGTCCGTGAGGGTGTGGGTTCGAATCCCGCTCTCGCCCTTTCTCCTAAGTTTGACTGGAAAATCTAGTCTAGTCTAGTCTTTGGGATGAGACGATAAACCGAGGTCCCGTGTGCAGCACGCACTTGGCGCACTGAAAAAGAACCCATGGCAACGAGAGTGTTGTCCTCTGGCGAAATTACGTAAAATGAAATCCACTTTCATAGGTACACAAATATGTAAGCATGCACTCAAGGCCTGACTAAGCGCGTTGGGTTATGCTGCTGGTCAGGCATCTGCTCAACAGATGTGGTGTAGCGTGTATGGACTTGTCCGAACGCAGTGACGCCTCCTTGAGAAAGTGAAACTGAAACTGAAACTCTACTCAACTGTGAATGGATAACTGACATTGACCAGGGAGTGTTGAAGCGACTGAAGAGTAGGGTTTAGGCCCACACCTTCCAATGCCGACGCTCGACATTGTGGATAAGAATTTACTGCTCTAATGGCTGTGGAGCGTTTAACCCTTTAACCTCCCTTTTTGAACGGGATGAGTAAATGTGCATTTGAAATAGTGGGGGGCGGGGGCGGGAGGCTGGAGAGGGGGAGGGGGGGGGGGGCAGGGGCATATAAAAATGAATATATTAATAAAGAATTGTTAACAACAAGAAAGGAAACAAAATGGGAAACTAAACAGCACGTAGTATTCCAGTAAAAAAAAAATTAAAATTTAAAAAGACTAACAACGGACGGCAAACAACAGGATTCTGTGTGTGTGTGTGTGTGTGTGTGTGTGTGTGTGTGTGTGTGTGTGTGTGTGTGTGTGTGTGTGTGTGTGTCTTTCTCTCTCTCTTTCTCTGTGACAGAGAGATACCAAGACCGAGTTGGATTAATCCATTCAACCCTGGGGAATTTACAGCCTCGACGGGAAACCATGGCATATTGATTCGGCGAAAGAAGAACGCATAAAACAGACTAGTTTCCTCCAAATTACGTGTGGACACATCCGGAAATACTGTAGAAGTCAGTTCCCTTTCTTTGCGGTTCAAGCTTGTGCAGAACCGTGAAAACCGATTTAACTCTCTCCATACGAACGGCGAAAGAGACGATGATGACAGTGTTTCACTGCAATTAACATCATCAAAATATTACAAGCGGAAGGCTCTTATACTGAATAGGTGTATGTAGAGAACCAATACCGCATTTCCGACGACGGAAGCAAAAGGTTTGGCCATTCAGACATCCAGTGGAAGTCCGAGGGGGTCTCTGTAGGGCAGAGTAGAGGACTGGCCGTCCTGAGTGAGTTAAATTAATGCGACAAATTTTGACACCAGAGCAATGCTTGGGCGCGGGGTTCAGTGAGTTAATGCGTAGGTCCGCACTTCTTTTTCTTTTTTTTTCTTCTTTTTTTTTTTTTAAGATGTGGTGCAGCGTCTAATATTATGGATCAGTCCGCACGCTCTGACACCTCCTTGACACTGAAAATGAAACTGAAAGCCTGTCATTGTGTCTCTCTGTACGTGCCATTGTCATCGTGTCTGTCTGTAGGCATGTCTGTCACTGTTACAGTTTCTCTTGGTGTGGTTGTAACGCTATCTCTGCCTGATGTTTTCTAACCCTCCTAGTGTCCTGTTGCTAGGGTTTATTTCCTTAGTTTTTTGTTTGTTTGTTTGTTTGGGTTGACGACGGCGAAAAAGAAGAAGAGGATAAGAAAGAATAAAAAGCAGAAAAAAAGAAGAGGGGGATGTGAGGGTGCAATTCAGAAGGCGAAAAGGAAGAAGTGAGGAGTACAAGATATCTTGAAATCTAGAAGTGGAAAAAATATCAGACACGGCCAGTGGGGCGGGAGGGTGGAGGGAGCGTGGGGGGGGGGGTGATAGAGATAATAGTCCACAGGTGCCAGTTACATTGCTTGGTTCTAACTTTTTGACAGTTACACGTGACAAAATGCCTACGTTGACCGAACTACGCCATTGGTCAGTTCCATACTACACACAGTTAGTAGCGGGTTACAACCATACTTGGCTCTTCAGTCCGAGCAGTGCAACTGGCTCCTCCCCTAAAAAGGAAGTCTTGAAGGTAAATCCCCAAATTAGAAACTGGATACGGCACCACAAGCCTAATGGGTTATACATAATATACGTGTGTGTGTGTGTGTGTGTGTGTGTGTGTGTGTGTGTGAAAAATATATGTCAAATGCCTGATAACTATGTTATCAGCTTCTTCAGATTTCGAAGTAGTAATCATAATAGAAACAGGGAGACACAAAGGCATACCACGAGAGTTACGGTTTTGTAAGGTTTGTAACATGTCTGTGATTGGTGATGAGTTTCATTTTATAATGGAATGTCCCAATTATGATCAGTTACGAAATAGATATGTTCCTAAAAAAATATTTGTCTCCAAAATCGGTTTTTAATTTTTGTAATATGCTCAAAGGAGGCAAAAAATTCATTTTAGCTGTAAGTAAGATGATTAGATTTGCAAATGTTGCCTAGTTATACTTTTGGAGTTAAAAGGCATTTGTATTTTCTTAACTTTTATGTGACATTGTTGTGTATTTGGAAATGTTTGTTTTGGGCACGAAAAGATTATTTTGCAGTAATCCTCCATACTCCAATAGGAGTGAAAGGATAATTAAAACTTGAAACTTGAAACGTGTGTGTGTGTGTGTGTGTGTGTGTGTGTGTGTGTGTGTGTGTGTGTGTGTGTGTGTGTGTGTGTGTGTGTGTGTAAAACAAGAACAAGAAGAAAGAAAGAATGAAAGAAAGAAAGTGTGACACTGCCGCATTCATTCAACTCACGCACACACAAAAGGACAACTCGCAAACAGCGCTCGCAGTCCGAATCCACATCAACAACCCCGGGAAAAACAAGCAGGACAAGTTAAAGACACTCCTTTCTTATCATTACAAAATTCAAAGAGACATAAACAAACCTGTCCACATTTCCCCCTCTAGGGATTTGCATCAATATTTCATTCTCCCAGGAAGAAACAATAATCGCGAATTCACCCTTACTCTTTCAGGTTAGGTTTTAACAATATGCATAAATCTTTGCAAGTAAAGATTTCTTTTATTTCGTGGCTTCCCTTCACTTCATCCTGAGAACATTTCTTGTTGGGCTTCTTAGAGGTTAAGGATGTTCACAACTCTACAGTGGCCGAATGATTCGGTGCCAGAACAGGCGCTGAGGATCATGTAACATCCCCAGAACCAAACATTATAGCTAACTGGCAAAACAGGAGAGAAAAAATAGTATTTATATGTACTTTCACCTTGTCGATTTCTCGTCTTGCCGAGCCAGTACTCTAAGAGTAGATCATAAAGATTAATCATAGAATTTATAAAATTCAGAAGAAACGATTGTAATGAATTTAACGTTATGAAACTTAACAAGAACACTGAACAGCATCAGATTTCCTGCAGCTTGAAAGTCCCCCAACATCAAGGACTTACATTCCCTCTCGGTGACACTAAGACCCCAATGTCTATTGAACTGGACCGAGTTGCACGGGGCGATCTTTGTAGCGCTAAGTTTGTGCTCAAAGTTAAGAATGTTCCTGCAGTATATGGAGTTCACCGTGGAGTTAGGAACATTTTTTTACGATAAGCAAACTTCAAGCTGTTAAGTTCGCTCATGTAACCCACTCCCGTGACAAACACACGCGTGCACCCAGAGAGGAATGACAGTAATCTTGGTGCACTTCACAAACCCAACAGTTCGTGGACACATATTCATCTCAGCGCCTAAAGCACGTACACCACCAGCCTTTCTCCACAGTTCTGGTTCAGATCAAACTACAGCAGCATTGACAAACCATACAAAAATTCTTCTCTTCAGAAGCAGGAATCACTATCGTGATATCGACAAAAACTTGTGTGTAGGTGTGTGTGTGTGTGTGTGTGTGTGTGTGTGTGCACTTTTTATGTTTAAAATCATGTTTAATCATGCTCTATCTTTGAGAGATAGATTTCCCACCACGCTAATCCGTCAGACCAACAAGATTAAGATCCCCATCCGAAGAGTAGATCTGTTTTAAATCCATTCTCATTTATTCAGGAGGCTGTTTATGGAGTAATATTTCATCCACTTTTAATGTACAGAAAAGCATTCAAGAATATTTTTTTTAATTACCATACACACCTAATGGACAAATATGTCAAACATCCTACTTGATTTCGATTTGATTTTATTCTATTGAATATACACATATAGTTTAGTTGTATGTCTAACTACTATTGCAATACTCTATATACAACCACAATCACTTTCCTACATACTTCATATTTTTAAAGAATTTTTTGTTTGTTTTTTGTGTTGTTTGTTTGTTTTTGTGTGTGGTCATTTGCATCTTCATAATAAAAATTATGAAGTTTGTATCGGGATTATGAACATGTGCATGTTTAAATGTGTATGTGAATGTCATGTCCTTACTTCTTTATCACTGTGTGAATATTTTGATTCATTGTTATCATTTTCTCT
>NC_134896.1:11820616-11825616 GCF_041734735.1 Babylonia areolata | reverse complement strand
GGAGGGAGCGCCGTGGGAGAGTTGGTTAGGCTGATAATACTTCGTATCCAATGTCCACCAGGGATCTGGGTTTGAGACTGACCCCGTTTCGCGTCATGGTGTTGTAGGTATCACTTGGAAGGGCGCTTCACTTTGATGTTCCTCTCTTCGCCCAGGTGTGAAAGGCTTAGGTTGGTTATGATGATGATAATAATAACAGTATTTATATAGCGCTGTATCTAGTGCAGACACAAATCTAAGCGCTTTCACACCAGTCATTCACACGCATGCATAACTCTAAAACTGGAGAAACTGAAGACAAGGAAGAGGCAGGGAAGGGAGGCTATCTTGTGAAGAGGTGGCTTTTAAGGCCAGACTTGAAAGAGCTGAGTGCGGAGACACGAATGAGATTTTACGTGCATGACCGCTTTTACCCCGCCGTGAAGGCACCCTGTTTTCGGGGTGTGTGCATGCTGGGTATGTGCTTGTTTCCATAACCCACCGAACGCTGACATAGATTACAGGATCTTTAACGTGTGTATTTGATCTTCTGCTTGCGTATACACACGAAGGGGGTTCAGGCACAAGCAGGTCTGCACATATGTTGACTTTGGAGATCGGAAAAGTCTCCACCCTTTACCCACCAGGCGCCGTTACCTAGGCTTGAACCCGGGACCCTCAGACTGAAAGCCCAACATTTTAACCACTCGGCTATTGCGCCCGTCGGTTTGGGGTTAAAAGCAGCGGAAGGAAATGATTGGACTCCACCCATCATATGCCGATCCCTGGACACAGTGGATGTGAATCAACTTCCCCGATGGCCGTCAAAGGCTATTGGATTTTCAACCTTTAAAGATTTCAGTTTTCCTGAAGAGACTGGAACATTGTCAACTGCTTGGTTCGTCGTGCATGATGGGATGTGTGGAAGAGAGGCTGGGAGGGGGTGCGGGGGGAGAAGACTGGGGTTGAAACTCAGGTAAGGATAACGGATGATTTGTTCAAAAGTGATATGCCTATATTGAACATAGATGTATAACAAAATCATAGCAAACAATCTGATTGAAATAAAGTAAATAGGCTACAGATGCCTAAGAGCATTAGCGGATTTTGAAGGCTATAATTATCTCAGTACAATCTGCTTCACAACATCCTCTAGAGTTGATGCCACAAATAAAATCAGTCTGAATACAGATGTTTGTCCACGGCATATTGGTTGACAGACAGGAAACGATAACGATAACGATGTTTTATTCAAGAAAGGCCTTGGCCACATTTGAAGGGATACACATATATGATACAGATTATAGATGACAATACGCACGTAAATATTTTACATTTCATTCATAAATAACTGTATACTGGACAATATCAAAATTTCAACTCATTATGCTTCTCCTCTGGAATGACGTATTAAGAAACACTGCAAAATTTGTTTTTTTATGACAGATTCTTTTCTATAAGACAATACTAATGTTAGCCTAAACAAGGTTAGTCTGCTATAATACTTCGGGGGAAAGAATGTTCTTCTGAGATCATTTCATATTGGACAAGAAAAAGAGAAATTAACTTTTCATCCTCTCTCTTGGATCTATACATCGAGCATATATATCTGTCATCTTTCTTGTACCTTTACTATGTACAGCTATATCAGAAACACCCATTCTAAACTTACTCAGCACACATCTCACAGCCCTGTTCATGTCCATTATCAGATAGAGTTCTGTGAAATGATTCATTTTGAGCAATCTGTTCAGAAAATATCTGTCAGTGATTTCAATATGACACTTCCAATCTTGCCATCTACAATCTATCAATCGTTCATTAAATGAAACTAAAAAAAACTTTGAACACACCCAACACTTTGATTTAACGAAACAAACGAAAAGCCATAACTACACAAACACTTTCGAAAATTTGTTGCCCAAGTAATTTTCCCTCTACTATCTAAATCATGCAGTATTTTATAAACTTGGGCAGGCAGTCTATGTTCCATACATTTGGGCAAGTTCTTATCAGTATTTGACACATTAAACATATGAGCTGGGACATATTGGGAATATTCCCAATTCACTTTTAGACAGATCGTTAGGGGTTCGTCGATCAACACATAAAAACCGTTTCATGACAAACAAATGTAATTTTTCATTTTCGTTTCTTGTGTCAAAAGCCCATATCTCAGCCTCGTATTGTAATGTAGGTTGTATTTGTGCGTCAAACAACTTAAAATATAACCCTGCTGAGATGTTTACCAACTTATTCAATGAACGAAGCAAATTCACAACTGCGCACAAGATCTTGACATGCAAAGGTAAAGCTGAGTTTTGTTGAAAAATAAAGACCAAAATATTTGTATGCATTTACAACAGAAAATTCAGATCTACCATAAATCAACCTTTCACTTGCTCCTAAATAGCCACCCTTTCCAAACTCAATGATATTCCTTTGATCCATATGTACTTTTAGTTCAAATCTTTGTGCTGCAAAATGCAAACGATCAATCTAAGTTTGCAAGTAAACAACAGCTTCTGAGTGTAAAACAATATCAACTGCAAAAAGCATGATAAACGATTCTGTCAGATGAAATGCAACACCGTTTTTATCTTTCTCAATGCTTTAAATCCCTAATTCAGTAATAAACAACGAGAATAAATCAGGACTACAAACATCCCTTGTTGTCTTATTGCGTGCACCTTTCAAAATTACTCGACTTAGCTTCACTCTAGACTCTAGCTTTGACATCTTCATGCATATTATTGACGCAACTATAAAGTTTTATACCATTTTATAAGAACTGGTCAGATTAATTTCCTGGGATAGAATCAAATGCCTTTTCAAAATCGACAAATACAATATATAGTTTACGATTGTTTGCAAATTTGCTTCTGAACAGCTGGTAGTAGAGTGAATACATACATAGAGAGAGAGAGAGAGAGAGAGAGAGAGAGAGAGAGAGAGAGAGAGAGATGATCAGTTGTACTGTGGGATTTTTAAAAACTGCCTGATATTCACCCGTTACTTGACAGACAGAGAGATACAGACAGACAGACAGAGATAGACAGAGAAACATAGAAAATAAGAAATAATGTCCAGTGTGGAGTGCGCACACACAAACACACACACACACACACACACACACACACACACACACACTGCAGTGGCAGTCGACCATGTTGGCAAGTCTGACGAAAACAACGGACACACACACACACACACACACACACACACACACACACACACACACACAAACCACACGCACCTCCACCCACTACCACCACCACCCACGTACCCTCTCCCTCCCGCCTGACCCCCCTTCTCACCCATCCCACCCTGCTGTCAATCATCCATACAGTTTTCCTTTTCCCTTTTATTCAGCTACAACATCAAGGAAACCGTCACGTTGAATCTGACCGAAATTAAAATAAAAAAATAAATAAATAAATAAAATCCCATTTATTTTGAAACTGGATTCCCAGGTGACGATACAGTGCTTTATTTCGAAATGGATGGAGACAAAACTTCGACATTGATTATAATCGATCTGGCCGAAGATGAGTGGGCTAAACAAGCTTGCTTTTCTTATTCTCTTCAACAATTTGTCTTTCAGAGAAAACTAAGTATTCTTGTGTCGTATATCTTGTTGTCTTTTTTTTCTCCTGTTGTTGTTTTGGTCACACCATTGGCATTTTCTTCCTACCTCACTGTCTACTTGTTATTGCCTCTAATTTTCTCTATCTCTCTGTCTCTCGTCGTCGTCGTCGTTGTCGTTATCGTTATCATCACCATAATCACTGAATATGTAAAATGATATAATTGTGTTTATTTGCTATCACTATGACCTCTCTCTCTCTCTCTCTCTCTTTCGCTCTGTCTCTCCCCTTCTCTCTCTCTCCTGTCTCTCTCGCTCTCTCTCTTTCCCCCTCTCTCCTTCTCTCTATCTCTTTCCTGTCTCTCTTGCTCGCTCTCTCTTTCCCTCTCTCTCTCTCTCTCTCTCTCTCCTTCTTTCTCTATCTGTCTTCCCCCTCTTTCTCTCTCTTCCCTCTCTCTCTATCTCTCTTTCCCCCTCTCTCTCTCCTTCTCTATCTCTCTTTCCCCTCTCTCTCTCTTTTCCCCTCTCTCTCTCTCTTTCCCTCCCCCCCTCTCTCTCTCTTTCCTGTCCCTCTCGCTCTCTGTATCCTCTTCGTTCTCTTTCTCTCCTATATTTTGTCTCTATAACCAGGCAAAACAAAACAATACGAGGCAATACAGTACAATACAATACAATACAATATGATGCAACGTAACGCAACGCAACGCAGCACAATACATGCACAACACAATACAATACATGCACCGCAAGGTGAAGATCACTTTCACTCTATTCTGCTCAATGCAGGACAACAAGTGAGGCAGACAGCTCATTAGCATTGTGTTATCCTCCCCTCCAAACCTTGTCCATTCTCTACGCCATAGCTGAGCGTCTCAAATTAACATGGCCAGAGGGTGTGTGTGCGAGTGGGCGGAGAGGGGGCGGGGGGGGGGGGAATGGGAGGTGTGGTTAGCGATGTGACAGCAACCTGGAGTGGGGGGGGGAATGGGGTAGGGGGTGGGGGTGGGGATGGGAGTGGCAGGAGTAAGGGTGGTGAGAGGGACAGGGAAAGGGGTAGGGGGCTGGAGAATCTGCGGATGACAACTCCATTCGTCTCAGAAACTGGGGTGAACGAACAAAACAAAATTAAAAAAAACAAAAAAGATAGAAAACAAAAAAAATAAAAACTAGCATCTTCAACATTCCTCTAGAAGGATCACCCTGAAGACAATAACTCCATGAAAAGAAAACAAACGAGCACACAAGTAAAACAAACAAACACATCAAAACTGGTTAATCAAATAATATCAGGATTACATTACGAACGTTATAATGCCATACATTTCACTGACGTGTTATTTCCATGGAAGAATTCTCTTCATTCAAGTTAACCTGCAACCAATTTTAGCATTCGCCTTCCCGTAACACGACAATCCTGAAGACAATGATTTCGTGA
>NC_134896.1:11800616-11813116 GCF_041734735.1 Babylonia areolata | reverse complement strand
GAAACTGAAATTAAAAAAAAAAAAAAAGTAATTCCAGTGGCCATTATTTCTTCAAAGCCATCAAGATGGATCTCCCAGTTTGGATATGGGTATCTTTGTTAGTCTTTTTTTCTCTTTAAACAGAGGTGTCTATTAGTGTGTGTCTGTGTGTGTGTGTGTGTGTGTGTGTGTGTGTGTGTGTGTGTGTGTGTGTGTGTGTGCTTGTTTATGTTTTTGTTTGCTTTTCTAGTTCACTAAGAATGGAGACGTCAGCAAACATAAAAAAAACGCTTTTTTTGCGCGCGCACGCGTGAGAGAGAAAGGAAGAGAGAGAAAGAGAGGGAGGGGGGGGAAGCTGCCTGACTGGCTGGCTATCTGTCTGTCACATAATTATCTGTCTGTTTATCTGTCTTCTGGTCTGTCTCTCTATCAGCATGTATGGCGGAAAGAGAAGGCAGGCACAAAAATAAAAAGAGACAAAGAAGCAAGCAAAAGAAAAACAGGGCAATGAAAGAAGAAAGAAAGAAGCAGAAATACATACACAGATATGAAGAAACAGAAGGCTTGAAGAAACGAAGTGGAGTCATGGCTTAGAGGTTAACGTGTCCGCCCAGATAGCCAGAGATTCTATAGGCACGGAACTGAACCTCGCACTCGCCAGAATTTCTACCCCCTCCACTTGACTTTGAGCGGTGGTCTGGACGCTAGTCATTCAGATGATACGATAAAACCGAGGTTCCGTGTTCAGCCTGGCATTCAGATGTGACGATAAAACCGAGGCTCCGTGTTCAGCCTGGCATTCGGATGTGACGATAAACCGAGGTTCCGTGTTCAGCCTGGCATTCGGATGTGACGATAAAACCGAGGTTCCGTGTTCAGCCTGGCATTCGGATGTGACGATAAACCGAGGTTCCGTGTTCAGCCTGGCATTCGGATGTGACGATAAACCGAGGTTCCGTGTTCAGCCTGGCATTCGGATGTGACGATAAAACCGAGGCTCTGTGTTCAGCCTGGCATTCGGATGTGACGATAAAACCGAGGCTCCGTGTGCAACATGCATTCGGATGTGACGATAAAACCGAGGCTCCGTGTTCAGCCTGGCATTCGGATGTGACGATAAAACCGAGGCTCCGTGTTCAGCCTGGCATTCGGATGTGACGATAAACCGAGGTTCCGTGTTCAGTCTGGCATTCGGATGTGACAATAAAAACGAGGTTCCGTGTTCAGCCTGGCATTCGGATGTGACGATAAACCGAGGTTCCGTGTTCAGCCTGGCATTCGGATGTGACGATAAAACCGAGGCTCCGTGTTCAGCCTGGCATTCGGATGTGACGGTAAAACCGAGGCTCCGTGTGCAACATGCATTCGGATGTGACGATAAAACCGAGGTTCCGTGTTCAGCCTGGCATTCGGATGTGACGATAAAACCGAGGCTCCATGTGCAGCATGGCATTCGGATGTGACGATAAAACCGAGGCTCCGTGTGCAGCATGGCATTCGGATGTGACGATAACCCCCAGGTTCTGTGTGCAGCATTAATTTAGCGCACATAAAAAGAACCCAGTGCAACAAAAGGGTTGTTGTCCCTGGCAAAAGTTTATGTAGAAAAATGCGCTTTGATCGGAAAACAAATTGACTTACAGACAGAAAAAAAAAAAAAAGATAGACGGCTGTGCGTTGTGTGGATGCTTTCTTCACCAGGAGGAGCAGACTGAATTTCACACAGAGAAATCTGTTGTGACAAAACTGTAACACAATACAATACAACCAGCAGTTATCTATTCATTCAGAAGATACGATAAGGCAAAGTCCCTTGTGCAGTAGGAACTTTGTTCACGTGAATGTGTCAATGGCAGCAAAAGGATTGTCCACGGAAAAAAATTATATTAAAAAAAAAACTACTTAAGTTGTAAAACAAATGTACTTACACACAACTTCTGTTTTTGTTTCAAGTAGGTGTGATCTGATCCATTTCCCCTAAACCACATCTGTTGTTTTTGAGGGGGTTTTTTTTAAGGGGGGGGGGGGGAAAGAACAAATAGCAGATGCATGACCTTCGCATTACCATGCTGGTCATGGCTTGAAAGTCTGCCCTAGGTTGGTGTAAATCATGAAGTAGATAATTAAACATAAACAAACAAATAACTCGACACATTAACTTATCACACACACACACACACACACACACACACACACACACACACATACACACACACACACACACACACACACACACACACACACACACACACACACACACACACACACACACACACACACACACACACACACACACACAGAACGAAGGAACGAACGAATTTCAAAGATGTCAACGCTGGCAGTCCTCACGACGACGACGGCATCTACCACGGGTTTGATCTGCATCAGCGGCCATTGTCGAGAGAGCCACCGAGACAGAGACAGAGACACAGAGAGAGAGACAGAGAGACAGAGACAGAGAGAGAGACAGAGAGACACAGAGAGAGAGAGACACAGAGAGAGACACACAGAGAGAGACACAGAGAGAGACACACACAGAGAGACACAGAGAGAGAGAGACACACACACACACAGAGACAGAGAGAGAGAGACAGAGAGAGACACACACAGAGACACAGAGAGAGAGAGAGTGACACAGAGAGAGACACACACAGAGAGAGACAGAGACACAGAGAGACACAGAGAGAGAGAGACAGAGAGAGGGAGACAGAGAGAGACGCACACAGAAAGAGAGACAGAGAGAGACACACACAGAGAGAGACACATACACACACACAGAGACAGAGAAGAAAGAGACCGAGAGAGAGACAGAGAGAGAGACACACACAGAGAAGAACGCAAGAACGCAAGAACGCAAGAATTTTAATGTAAGGTCACCGACCTGTATACATTTTGGGTGCACGTGTTGCACACACAGCTTAACTAAAATAAAATAGGAAGAACGAAAACAATCCACATAATACACAGTGAGCTCACTGAGAACAAGTAAACTAAATGAAAAGCACAAGGCTGATATGTCTGTTTAGGGCTGAAAGTACTCTTCTCTCAGTCTTCATGCATAAAAAACAAACATTGCAACATCTCTGGTCACATTACAACTTTCGTTTTGCAGCAGAAATGATAATGACAGATTTCTAATATGTTGCATATGCTTGAGCAAATATTTCCTTCTAATATCATCATATAATGGACAAGCTGTTAGTACATGTAGTTCGTTCTCTATTCTACCACCACATGGGCAGTTTTTCAAAACATCACAATAACGCTGATTTATTTTTAGTTCATTTATACCAAAACGGAACTTAATGAAGGCTGATCTAAATTTACTGATGGTAAGATCAGATAAGTATTTTTCAGGTTGTAATAAGGATTTGAATGACCTATATGTTTCATAACGATTACTTCCGTTGAGTTTGCTTGCCCAATCCTGTTTGAAGCCATCTATCATGCGTTGTTTGAATATTTTAAGAAAAACATTTACATCCCCAACCCCGCCATTTATCCAAACTTCTGAAAACCCATAAATGTCTAAGCAATGTTTCAGTCCATCTGCCCAGTTTCTTGAAGACATATCAGCATTGTATGTCATCTTATTTACGTTCATTAGGTACGCCTGTTTCGGGATTCTCGATAGAGACATTTGATTTAGCTTAAACCAGTATCGCAAAGTACTGATGCAACTGAGAGACACAGAGAGAGACACAGAGAGAGATACACAGAGAGAGACACACACAGAGAGACACAGAGACACACAGAAAGAGAGACAGAGAGAGAGACACACACACAGAGAGAGAGACACACACACAGAGATTCAGAAAACACGCGGTTATTGTTTGTCTTATCATTATCATTGCTATGAGCCAGAGGCAAGATTACACTGGTTCTTAGTGCTGCAGCCTTGGGGGCTAGCTGGCCGTTGAAAACCATCCCAACGCCGACTGTCCAAAAACCCTCTTGGCCGAGAGAGTGGGGATGTAACTTGGGGCAAGACACTCTCCACTATAATCACATTCTAGCCCAGATACTCGGGACAGCAGTTGCTTCCTCTGCTGTCCTGATGGTGGTTGTCGGACACGACTGACTATCATACATATGAGCGGGTGAAAGAGAGAAAGATAAACACACAGACACATGAACAGACAGATTCAGAGACAGACAAGAGAGAGATCTCTTTAGAAGAGGGACAGAGCACAGTGAGTGAGAGACAGAGAGGCAGAGACAGAGAGAGGTGATATAGATAGATAGATAGATAGATAGATAGATAGACAGATAGATAGATAGATAGATAGATAGATAGATAGATAGATATGTATATATTGATTCATTTATATATATATACATACATATATATATATATATATTCATTTATATCTATGTGTATGTGTGTGTGTCTTTCTCTCTCTCTCTCTCTCACTCTGTGTGTGTGTGTGTGTGTGTGTGTGTGTGTGTGTGTGTGTGTGTGTGTGTGTGTGTGTGTGTGTCACTAGACAGTGGGAACGTTACACTTCAAGAAGGAAAAGGGACCGCGTCGAAAGGTGAGAAGGAAGTGAGAGTAATTTGCAAGATAACGACATCCGTCCCGCGAACGTAAACCATTTTCTGTCGATTATCACACAGCCCTTGGTGCCCATCCACTCTCTCCAACGATCAGAATAGGAAGAGTGGTGGAGTGGGAAGGCGACGGGTGTGTGGGGGGGGGGGGGGGGGGGGGGGATGGGTTGAATAGAACAAGATACTTTTCACCTTTGTCTTTCTGACTACTAGTAGTTTGACGTTTGAATCGATGTGCGCCCAAGTTGCATTCCTGAGATTTCTTCTTCTTCTTCTTCTTCTTCTTCTTCTTCTTCTTCTTCTTCTTCTTCTTCATTTGTGCGCTGCAACTCCCACGTTCACTGGTATGTACACGAGAGTGCTTTATACGTGTATGATCGTTTTTAACCCCACCAAGTAGGCAGCCATACTCCGTTTTCGGGGGTCCCCGAGATTTCGATTTGGACCAACAAAACATCCGTGACGTGAAACTGCGTCGCATGCAGCCTTTTGCGTGATACGTGACATGCATGTCCTTCTGCCTACCTGCCACATGGTCAACAGAGTCAAACCGTTTCGTATGTTCACTACGCGTGTACAGCATACTATAACTGCTACTACTACTACTACTACTAAGAAGAAGAATACAAGTATCTGTACAACGCTGAATCTCGTCCAGACGTAAATCAAAGCGCTTTAACAATATCCATTTACTTTACATGCATATATGACTGATCCCAAAGGACGAAAGACAACATCTAAGTTCATGTAAACTGACAGCTAGAGACAGTGTAGACAGGAAAGAGGGGGCAGAGAGGGGGCTTTTTTTAAGAGGTAGGTTTTAAGGTTTTTATCATCAAGCCCTCAGTAGTAAAAAAATTTAAAAAAGAAAAAAAAAAAGGAAAAGAACAGAAAAAGAAAATCATAGAAGAGAGGCACGCATTGAGGGGGTGGGGGGGGGTGGCTGCATGAAAGAGTGTGAGGATGTAAGTGTTCAGTCTGAAATGCAAGTGCCTAGCGTGATTTTAACAGTTTGTTTGTTTGGTTGCTTCCTTTTTTTTCTTTTTTCTTTTTTCTTTTTTTGTTTTGTTTTGTTGAAACATTACGTGCCTGACGATCGGATTGGGAATGCCCCGTCACGTCCAGATCCACAGGATCACCAATTACAGATCATCGATCGATGGATAGACATACATGCAAACAGACAGAGGCACAGAGAGAGAGAGAGAGAGAGAGAGGAAGGCAGGCAGACGGGCAGACATACAAACATAGCCAACAGCCGGCCAGCCCTATATGAGGTCTCTGGACCTTGCAATTGGAATGAACCTCCTCTTTCGCTACGTCAAGTCTCCACACTCAGCTCTTTCAAGTCTGGCCTTAAAACCCACCTCTTCCCAAAATAGCCTCCTTTGCCTGCCTCTTCCTTGTCTTTAGTTTCAACAGTTCTAGAGTTATGCATGCGTGTGAATGACTGGTGCGAAAGCGCTTTGATTTGCCTCTGCACAAGATTCAGGCGCTATATAAATACCATTATTATTATTATTATTAAGACAAAACCGAAATCAAAAGCAGTCAGATTGAGTGACTGAGGGATGGACGCATAGACGAATTTCTCTCTCTCTCTCTCTCTCTCTCTCTCTCTCTCTCTCTCTCTCTCTCTCTCTCTCTCTCTCTCTCTCTCTCTCGTCTTCGCTGTTTTCTACATCCTATAGATTTCCCGTTAATTCTAGAGGTGTTTCCCCATATCCTAAACTTTTTTTCCCATCCTTGGAGATTTTCCTTCCCTGTTGTATACCCTATTTTCAAACACTGGACATCCACCTCCCTCTCCCCTCCCCTCCTCGCCAAACGGAATAAATTCCCCAAATTCGTGATACAATTTTTTCTAAGTCCTACACAATGATTGTGTTTTCGTCTAAAGCCGTTTTACAGTGCTTATATATTTTCCCATTCTTATCCTTTTCAACCTTTAACATAAAAGAATATCCTCCATTCCGACCATCCCCCAACAATCCTAGAGAATTTTCCCTGAATTATAAAGATTCATTTTCGTTATAAAAAAAACAACAACAAACAACAACAAACAAACAAATAAAAAAAAAAAACAAAAAACACTTCATTTTCTTTCCTATCAGTGAGGCTTCTAATTCATGGATGTGTTTAGCCTGTCATGTAGGCACCAATACTATGTTTTCCAGGAGCCTGCTGGATGTGTTCGTATTTGTTTTTTTTTTGTTGTTTTTTTTTTTTGGGGGGGGGTGTTTTTTTTTTTACTCTGATAGAAACAGCCAAGCAGCTGGATTATACACTGGTTGGTTATCATCATGGAGTATCATCATTCATTTCTTAAGATCTTACAAAAGCTGTCAAGGAATACAAACTGTCAAGTATCTTAGAACACGTTCACAGCAAGTGAACACCTCAATCATTTCTTATGAATATCAATAAAAAGAAAATGGGTGGCTAATTTTTGTTAATCATGAACAGGTTGCTAATCATTTGTGATCAATAATTTGTAAGGCAGCCATCTGGCAGAGAAAATGGCATGGTTAAAGTTAATATATGCATTATATTCTTCAATTCTATATCGAGTTTTTAATTTGTTTAAAAAAAACCTGATATTTGTGGAAAGCTGTCCTCAATTTTACATAAATATAAGTAATACTTTGCAAACAATATTATAAAACACAAAACAGCATTGATGTGTTCGTATTTGTATCACCTTCCGAACACGGCTATGGACTCCTGTGAAGGACAACAGAAGCGAACTTAGAATGTTCGACGATTATCATTATTATCAATACTTATAAAGCGCGCGTCCTTGATCAGAGACCAAAGCTTGGACAGCTTTTACAAACACAGAGTCATTTGTGCAACGGGTTCCGTACCTGAATAGAGTCTACTGACAGCTGCTTTTAGGTGTTCATCATTCGTTTCCTGTGTGACGGGCGCAATAGCCGAGTGGTTAAAGCGTTGGACCGTCAATCTGAGGGTCCCGGGTTCGAATCACGGTGACGGCGCCTGGTGGGTGAAGGGTGGAGATTTTTACGATCTCCCAGGTCAACATATGTGCAGACCTGCTAGTGCCTGAACCCCCTTCGTGTGTATATGCAAGCAGAAGATCAAATACGCACGTTAAAGATCCTGTAATCCATGTCAGCGTTCGGTGGGTTATGGAAACAAGAACATACCCAGCATGCACACCCCCGAAAACGGAGTATGGCTGCCTACATGGCGGGGTAAAAACGGTCATACACGTAAAAGCCCACTCGTGTGCATACGAGTGAACGTGGGAGTTGCAGCCCACGAACGCAGAAGAAGAAGAAGAAGTTTCCTGTGTCATTCGGTCAGGTTTCAGTCGAGAGTGCACGAACAGAGGAATATTTGAGTGGATTTTAGTACAAACTTTTGTCAGAGGCACATCTCTTGTTGCTGCGCGCTAAGGCCATGCTAGCAACACACATGTCCTCGGTTTGTCGTCTCATTCACCCGAATGACTGACGTTCAACCAGCACTCAAATATTGTTGAGGGGGAGAAAATTCTAGTGAGCGTGAGATTCGATCCCGCACCCTCAAATTTTCTCGCTTCCTAAGCGGAAGTGTTACCACTGGGCCACTTCTAAACTCGCTTGGTGGTAAGAATTTACCTGAGTCTACGTAATATGAATGGAATTAGACCATGGATTTTTCTTTTTCTTTTTACCGCGAGGCAATCCTAGCTTTATGGTATGATCGCTTGTGCCAGCCTTCACCGTGATCTTCAGTTTTGTTTCAGTTCCAGTTCCAATGAGATGTCAAAGCGTGCAGACTGATCCATATACGCTACACCATGATATTTATCTGCTTTTACAACAACAAAAATGGAGCAGATGCCTCACCTTCGCTTTAATCCCAGTGTGCAGCTCAGGCCTTGAGAGCCAACCCTAGGGTTGTGGAGTGATGGCCTAGAGGTAACGCGTCCGCCTAGGAAGCGAGAGAATCTGAGCGCGCTGGTTCGAATCACGTCTCGGCCGCCGATATTTTCTCCCCCTCCACTAGACCTTGAGTGGTGGTCTGGACACTAGTCATTCGGATGAGACGATAAACCGAGGTCCCGTGTGCAGCATGCACTTAGCGCACGTAAAAGAACCCACAGCAACAAAAGGGTTGTTCCTAGCAAAATTCTGTAGAAAAATCCACTTCGATAGGAAAAACAAATCAAACTGCACGCAGGGAAAAAAAATGGGTGGCGCTGTAGTGTAACGACGCGCTCTCCCTGGGGAGAGCAGCCCGAATTTCACACAGAGAAATCTGTTGTGATAAAAAGGAATACAAATACAAATAACATTAACTGAAATGAAATAATGAAACAAATCAGTAAAAATCAGATAAATACATTAGAATTTCAAATGATGCCAAAAATGCAAATAACAATATTCAAACCATCTGTCTGCAAAAAAATACCTAGCAAATTGGTGACTATTTAATGGGTGTACAAAAATCATTTTAAAAAAAGCAATTTTTTTGGCATTTTCGGATTATATCTTAAAAAAAAATTTTTTAAATAAAAAAAGAAGAAAAAAGTAAACGATACAACGTAGGAAAATGATATGCCAAAGTGTTTTCTGATTATATGCGTGCGTACATACACATACACAAAGAGAATCAAGACATAAGCAGGTCTGCTGCATTAACACTGTCTTGGGGAGGGGGGGGGTGGGTGTGGAGGGGGGGGGCAAATCTCCACCCTCAATTAGCACACCAGACGAACGAGAATCCGTACCATTGAGCCGTACCATGAACCCGATAAACGACATGACATTAATAAGAGACTGCAAGGTCCAGCATATACTACACAGTGTGTCTTTCATAAGCTTTCATTTAACGAGTTTGTCCAGTGATTAGAGAACTCTGTGTGTGTGTGTGTGTGTGTGTGTGTGTGTGTGTGTGTGTGTGTGTGTGTGTGTGTGTGTGTGTGTGTGATTTTTTTTCTTTATATACTTTGGTAATTCGGAGTCAGTGTCATTCTTCATGATTGTGGTTCACGATATTGACCAAAACTGCTAAGCAGGTGAAAATTCGGATCCAGGTTATTGACTCTCAGTATCAGTTACATGCAAGGTGTACGTGGGCGTGTGGACGGGTAGGTGGGTGGGTGTGCGTGGGGTGGGATGGGGTGGGTTTGGGTGGGAAGGGTATGTGTATGTGAAGGTGGGAGGGCTGGTGGGTGGGTGGATGTTGGGGCGCAGCTTTTGGGGCGTAAGGGGTGTTTATATGTGCTTTCGTGCGTGCGTGTGTGTGTGTGTGTGTGTGTGTGTTCAAAAGAGAGAACACTGAACACTGAAATGTTTAACTCACTCAGTACGACCAGTCCTCTCTTCTCCTCTACACAGACCCCTCGGATGTCCAGTGGGTGTCTGAATGACCCAACCTTTAGCTTCCGTCGTCAGAATTGTGGTATTCTTTGTCAACATTCACCTCTTCAGTATAAGAGCGTTCCGCTTGCAATATTTTGATGATGGTAATTGGGATGAAACGCTGTTAACGTCGTCTCTTTCGCCGTTCGTATGGAGAGGGTTAATGTCATTAGCTGTAAAGCTCCAGTGAAATAGTAGTCAGAATTGAAACAACGAACTAATAAGAGATTTGCGACACTTTGGCACTTTGTCTTTAGCTTAAAGTACACATGACGGGGGGTGGGGGGTGGTGTGAAGGGTGCCTTTTTTTCCGTCGTTCGTCTCCAAGGTTTGGACAGTACTTAGAAAACATGTAAATCATAAGTATTAACGCATGTAACATCGACACATATCATATTATACAAACACATACTAAAGATTCAAAAGAGGGAGAAAGTAAGAGTGAAAAAGAGAGAGAGAGAGAGAGAGAGAGAGAGAGAGTGGGAGGGACGGAGGGAGAGAGAGAAGACGGGTGGGAAAAAGACTTCTCATTTCCCTCTTACGCAATTTTCCTCTTTGAAACAGTTTCTGCACTCTGCTTTTATGAAATAATATATCAAACCTGCTCTTTTCAGTTGCACAACTTTCAAAACTCATCAGGATACCCCCCACCTCCCTCCCTCTCTCTCTCTCTCCCTCTCTCTCTCTCTCTCTCTCTCTCTCTCTCTCTCTCTCTGTGATCCACTTATTTTTTTCTCAATCTTTTTGAAATTCTTCTTCTTCTTCTTCTTCTTCTTCTTCTTCTTCTTCTTCTTCTTCTTCTTCTTCTTCTTCTGCTTCTTCTTCCTGTCACTGTCTTTGTCTGTGTGTGTGTGTGTGTGTGTGTGTGTGTGTGTGTGTGTGTGTGTGTGTGTGTGTGCTCTGCCTTTTCCAGTTACCCCAATTCTACATTTTATCAACACTGTCCTTTCTTCCTTCCCTCCCCCACGCCCCCACCTCTCCCCCACCCTCTCTCTCTCTCTCTCTCTCTCTCTCTCTCTCTCTCTCTCTCTCTCTCGCGGTGGCCTTTTCTGGTTTGGGTCGTTCGTTCGATAAAAACCATTGACCATTCTGCCAAGAATATTCTCAACGCGTGTGTGTATATATATAATAAGAGAAGAACGATTTTGTTCGATTTTTGTTTTTCAGATAGTAATGACATATAATTACCAACATTTACGAGAGTTGTTGGGCAGTAATTAGCGCTCGGCTCCAGAGGAGTACCTTCTGTCATTACAGCAAACCCAGGGAGAGGCTGTGTCCCACCATCTGTGCACTTACCCACGTGCGCAAGGAAAGAGAGAGAGAGAAAGAGAGGGAGAAAGAGAGAGAGAACGAAAGAGAGAACGAGAGGGAGAGGGGGAGAGAGAGCGAGAGAGAGAGAGAAAGAGAGAGAAACAGAGAGAGAAAGAAAGAAAGAGAAAGAACACATACAAGGCAAGGTTTTGAATTAATCAAAATTTAATGTTCATGTTTTACGTCAAAAGCCTGAAAAGTGCTGACGTTGGTAATATCTTACAGAAAACCTTTTTTTTTTAATTATCTCTGCTAGCACTGGGCACATGAATACAAAATGAAATTCAATTTCTCTGGCAGATCTATAATTATAAGGAATGCATCAAACCTCCTTCTACATAGACTTTGTATATTTGACGATGAATAGCAAACCCGTTCGACTGTGTAGTGCTTATGTTACTTTTTTCTCTGACATCAAGATCAAATGAAATTTTATCAGCTTCGGCAGGTATCCTATGTTTACTCATCTGAATCAAATTAAGTATCTAATGCATTTTACTTATGAATATAAATACACTGAAAATCTAACACGTTAGCCATAAATCAAATCATTCGACTTTTATCTTGTAAGAAAAGTTTCATGGCAAATAAGTGCATTTTTTCAGTTTCTTGTCTTTTCTCAAAGCCCTATATTTCACCTTTATAGTGAACTTTCTTTCGTGTTTTATTGTCAGATAACTGAAGAAGCAACCTAATAGTATCATATTTAAATACCGATAATCATTTAAGAAAAATCATAACAGCTTGCTTCCCTATGTGGACAAGATCTTGGTATGCACACGTGAACTGAGCTTTGTTTAAAAAATATATATTACCTAGATATTTGCAGTAGTTTTCTACAGAAATTTCAGTATTTCCATGAAGTCAGTGTTTATGAGATACCAAATATCCTCCTTTACGAAAAAAACAGCAACACATAATTATGATTTTCTCCATATTCACTTTGAGTTCTAATCCATGAGACACTCAATGCAAATTATACAAGTGGTCTCGTAGTCCTAATAGAGTCTCAGATAACAAAACAATATCATCTGCAACTAGCATAACGAACAACTTCATCAGCTCAAATGTAACACCATACCTTTCGTTTTCAATAATTCTTAAGCTAATTCAGCGATACATAACTATAACACAAACCGTCTACAAACATTTCCTTGTTCAATACCTGCTGTAAAACTGATGTATTCATTAACATTTGCAACACACCTTATGTTTTCCTTTAACATCTGTACACATACATTTTACACTGTGAAAAGGTTTATCTTTTACGCTATTCTTACA
>NC_134896.1:11793116-11798116 GCF_041734735.1 Babylonia areolata | reverse complement strand
TCTCGCTTCCTAGGCGGACGCGTTACCTCTAGGCCATTACTCCACTAACACCATGTTTCTCTTTTTCCACACTTTCAGAAAGTGATAGGTTTTTATAGTACAGAATGGTTGAAACTTCAAATAAATGGGAAACTTATCTTTCTTTAGATATTGACAGACATCTTTAAAAAAAAATATATATGACAATAGGTTCAGATGTGGAATACCCGATATAGCAATACATCAGAACCTCACCATGGATATGACTCAGTGTCTGAGGATACATCGAAGTGCCCCTTATGTGGAAATACAACAGATAATGAAACACATATCGTGGTTTGTTTGTTTGTGTTTTTTCTACCATACTCTCAGTGACCTGCGTCATGAGTATTGTCCTGTGAAATTACGCCCAAACCCAAGTTTATGTTGTTTGACTTTACTGATGACAACTCACAACAAGACCTCACTGAGGAATTTATGTATTTACTTCTATAAAGCCTCTTGAGAGGCGATATCAATCATATTTTCAGTTAAGAAGTACGGAATCACTAATTACGTTGCTCATTTGTCAGATCATTTCTTAATATGGCTGATATGTATAAGTATACTGTACCTTGTAATTATATCATGTATGGTATTCATGTTTGTGCGTTTTCGTGTATGGGTATATATAAGTGTGTGGAGGAATATTGATACACACAGATAGATAGATAGATAGATAGATAGATAGATATGTATTCACACATATGTTTTGTGTGTATATGTAAGTTTACATATCATATATATCAATGTGTACATGAGGTCATTATCAGTATTGTATCATTGTATCCCTGCTTCAGGAGGGGTCCTTGGCCTAGACTGAATAAACTTCGTTTCGTTTCCTTTCCTTTCCTTTGCTTTCTTTTTTTACGTTTATGTTTTACATATACCTAAGGCACACTCACAGTGCCTGACCAACACGTAGGATTTTATGCGTAGGTCAAGCATCTGCTTGGTTTCGTTTGTGTGTGTGTGGTGTGTGTGTGTGTGTGTGTGTGTGTGTGTGTGTGTGTGTGTGTGTGTGTGTGTGTGTTTACATTTATTTGCTTATTTATCATCATTGTTGTTGTTTTTGTTTGTTGTTGTTTTGTTTGTTGTTGTTTTTTGTTTGTTTGTTTGTTTTACATTTATTTGCTTATTTATCATCATTGCTGTTGTTTTTTGTTTTTTTAATTTCTTTTAATTTATCCTTTTTTTTAATTATACTATTATTATTTAGTTAGTTAGTTAGGGTTTTGTTGTGGGTTTTTTGTGGGGGGTTTTCTCAAGGCCTGACAAAGCGCGTTGGGTTACGCTGCTGGTCAGGCATCTGTTTGGCAGATGTGGTGTAGCATATATGGATTTGTCCGAACGCAGTGACGCCTCCTTGAGCTACTGAAACTGAAACTGAAACTGGGTGAATTGTACAGGGGTCTGTTCGCACGCTTGGATACCTCCTTGAAACTGAAACTAAACGTTTAAACAGCGCTTTATTCTCTCTCTCTCTCTCTCTCTCTCTCTCTCTCTCTCTCTCTCTCTCTCTCTCCATCCTCGTTTTGTATCTGTACGTTCTTTCATACAGTTCTACTCTTTTTTCTTTTTTTTATACTCTCTCCGTTTCTTTCTTTACTCGATGGTTGGCCGCTTTTTTTTCTGAGCTGGATTTTCTTTCTTTTTTTTCTTTTTTTTTCTTTTTTTTTTTTTTTTTTTAGTTCCCAGAAATTATGAATTGCCCTTTTTCATGTTTTTGTTTTTGTCTTTCGTTGTTTTGTTGTTGTTTTTTTGTCTCGTTCTCGTTTTGCTTTTTGTTTATGAATATTTTAAGAGGTTTTGTTGTTGTTGTTGGTTTGTTTTCTTTGCAATATTTTGCATTTCATTGTTTGTTGCTGTTGTTTTTCTTTTGGGGGTGGGGGGGGGTAAAATGGGTTAATGTGATTGTATTTACTTCTTCCTTTTTTTGTAAACATTTTGGCTATGTAATCTGGTAAAAATGATAAACGCCATTGGTGTATATTCAGTCCAGCTGCTCTAATTCAGTTGTAATTGTGTTTTATTTCATTGTTTTGTATTTCAGCGTAGTTGTGTGTGTGTGTGTGTGTGTGTGTGTGTGTGTGTGTGTGTGTGTGTGTGTGTGTGTGTGTGTGTGTGTGTGTGTGTGTGTGTGTGTGTGTGCCCTTCTTCTTCACATTGTCCTCCTCCTCCTCCTCCTCCTCCTCCTCCTCCTCCTCCTCCTCCTTCTTCTTCTTCTTCTTCTTCTTCTTATTATTATTATTATTATTATTCAAGGTTAACATCTCGTGTTTACACCCACCATTCACAGTTTGTTTATTCTTTTCATTCAATAAGGAATCGGTGAGCCTGAGGCCTTAACTCACAGGATGAAGAGTAAAGTAGTCAGTCTCCTGCAGTTCACGATGTCTATTTCTGGTGCATGCACGCCCTGCTTCAAGAGAGGAGATATGTTCCAATCCATCACGACTTGTCCAGCATTGTAATGAAGTCTTAGATTCCAGAGACTAGAATTCCGTAAATGTATTTCCGTCGCCTTCCATTCTGGAAGAGTGTGTGTCATTGATCTGGCTGTTGACCGATCAGTTCTTGGTTGTTGTTTCCACTAACTATATCATATATGAGGGTCATTCAATAAATAAAGTGAATTTTTCGGTATAAGGACTTCTAATACAGATAGAAGCTTACTTTTTTTCTTCTTTTTTTCAACGTAGTCTTCCAGCACTGTCACACACTTTTCCCATCTGTGCACAAGCTTCCGTATTCCCTCAGCGTAAAAATCTTTGGACTGATGTCTCAGCCAGTCGCTCACAACACTTTTGACTTCATCAAACCGCTCTCCTCTATACTGGCCCATGGCCAACAGATAAGCTCAAAGTCCTTGCAATGTCATCCACTGTCACCCTTCTGTCAGACTGAATGAGGTCATTGACTGATTCAATCACCTCAGGAGACCTCACTTCTGTAGGCCTTCCAGGCCTGTCTTCATCCTCAACACTGCTCCGTCCTTCTTTAAACAATTTAGCCCACTTGTAGACATTTGTTCGGCTGAAACATGTGGCACCATACACAGTTGACATTCTCCTATGAATTTCAACTGGTTTGCACCCTTCAGCAACCAAAAACTTGATAACTGACCGCTGTTCAATCCTGGAGCATGCTTCTTGGTCGGCCATCTTTGTTAATCGCCAAAACTCTCAAAGTTTTTTTTAATCTGCAAAACAAATTAAATCCATGTGAAAAAGAAGTAAAACAAACAAACACAAAAAAGTAAGCTTCTATCTGTATTAGAAGTCCTTATACCGAAAAATTCACCTTATTTATTGAATGACCCTCGTATATGTAACTGTACTGCTGAAAGGGAAACCTCACGGTCAAGAGAAACAATTAATCAACCGATACATCAGAACTGTTTCATAACGGGGTTGTGAGAGTTAAATGGGGGGAAGATATCAATCAAAAGTGATGCTGTTTTGAGATGTTAAGTACAGACGATTTTATAAGCATGAATGTAGCAAGACTCTAGCTCTATGATGGATTCTACGTGGTTGTTTCCCAGTTGCCTAGATCGTGTTCAAGTGTGTTTAGCGTGTTTATATTAACGATTAAGTTTTAAGATACTGGTAAAGTATTTACAGAGAAGGGATAAATAGTGTCCGTGCATTCGTTATGTCGAATGTCGGCATTGCTAAAATATGTCTTGTCAAAAGTACGCCTACACTGTAATTGCTGTGCATTGTTAGCTGTTGTTGTCATTATAACTTTACGTTGTTTATTTTGATCCATCATCAGAATATCATGAAAAGCCTGATGTTGTCTCCATCGCTGCCCTAAGTTAATGAACACCACCTGTCTGCCATGGCTAACCGGATTCGCCCAGTTCTGGATTCCCTGCCTCTTCTGCACCAAAGCTGATGGGACTGGATCAGCAGCATTTCATTTTATCCAGTCTTCCACAATCCGCCCGTTTTTGTTCTTACTTTATTCAGTCATTTTCCTTCCATGTATCTCTCATTTCATTAAATTCTTTATGTATTTGCTCACTTAACTTTTTTTTTCTTTTTTTTTTCTTTTTTTTCTTTTTTGTTGTTGTTCATTTGATTTTGTGTTAACGTTTTATATGAACCTAGTGTAGACTTTCATGGTCTGACCAGTGTGTTGGGTTTGAAAGCATTTCTGTTCGTTTGATTGTTTGCTTTTTTGTTGTTGTTGTTGTTGTTTGTTTGTTTGTTTGTTGTTGTTTCTTTGTATTTGTATTTGTATTTCTTTTTATCACAACAGATTTCTCTGTGTGAAATTCGGGCTGCTCTCCCCAGGGAGAGCGCGTCGCTACACTACAGCTCCACCCATTTTTTTGGTATTTTTTCCTGCCTGCAGTTTTATTTGTTTTCCCTTTCGAAGTGGATTTTTCTACATAATTTTGCCAGGAACAACCCTTTTGTTGTCGTGGGTTCTTTTACGAGCGCTAAGTGCATGCTGCACATGGGACCTCGGTTTATCGTCTCATCCGAATGACTAGCGTCCAGACCACCACTCAAGGTCTAGTGGAGGGGGAGAAAATATCGGCGGCTGAACCGTGATTCGAACCAGTGCGCTCAGATTCTCTCGCTTCCTAGGCGGACGCGTTACCTCTAGGCCATCACTCCACTGGGGGAGGTTTGGGGGGGGGGGCGGTTCAGCAGTTTTATAACAGTTTGCGCGCATGGACACCTTCTTGAATCTGAAACTGAAAGTGAAACTTTGCAGGGTTCTCTCGACCAGCTGTAGGATTCGTCTTCTTCCTGGCTCGCTTTATCCCGCTCTCGCACAGTCGTCTCCAGTGAGCGCGACCCCCAGCGATGCTTTCCTCACTTTTCTGTATCACTGGGAGCAGACACCAGACCTCTTATGCATAAGTCTCTGCAGCGAAGGTTTTGCCATTCCATAGCGTCGAGCTATCAGCACAGTTACAATTCATCAAAGAAAATGTCAATACATTTCATCCAAAATATTAT
>NC_134896.1:11765616-11783116 GCF_041734735.1 Babylonia areolata | reverse complement strand
ATAGTGGTGAGTGCCTTGCCCAAGTACATCCCCACTCTCTTGGCCAAGAGTGTTTTAGGACAGTCGGCATTGGGATGGTTCCCAAAGGCCAACTAGCCCACAAGGCTGCAGCACTAAGAGCCAGTGCAATTTTGCCTCCTACTTTGAGAGTCATAGTCCTTCACAAAAGACTGGAGAAACCATTGATAATACAGCTCTCACTTTGCTGTTGGCCCAAATGTAAACTTATGTCAATCTGTGATATAAGCCGAGTGTTGGGAACCTACCCTACGTCCATAAAAATAAAGTGATGAATGAATGCCGGAGATTCAACGCCACGCTCAGACTTTGTGTGTTGCGCATGGCTTCATACCATTCTAGACTCCCCCCGTTCTGATGTCCACGTGTTGTGGAGGTTAATAATGTATCGGAGTTACGGCATATTGATTTGAAGGCACACGCATGGATGCCAGCCGCTAACCAACATATAATATGGCTGCTTTAACTTCCATTGTAAGGCCGGAAGTTGTGATTTTTGCAAGCGGCATTATCTTCCCTGATTGTCTTATTCATCTTGCTTTACAGTGTGTTAACTTCCATTGTAAGGCCAGAGGTTGTGATTTTGTACGCGGCTACATTGTCTTATTCATCTTGCTTTACAGTGTGTTCCTAACTGGGCTGACCTTTGGCGACTGAATCATCTGTACAAATGATGATATCCTCGTAAACACACACACACACACACACACACACACACACACACACACACACACACACACACACACACACACACACACACACACACACAAGGCTTCACTCCTACATCTGTTTCGCCCTCTGTCCGGCCATTCCTGACAGTGTTTTCCCAAAGTGGGTGAAAGGACTGTGTTGAAGAGGTGTTTGAGGTGTTCTGAGTATTTTTCCCTTTTTTTTTTATTCTTTCGGATCTTGAAGAAGAAGAAGAAGAGGAGGAGGAGGAGGAACAGAAGAAGTAAAGAAGAAGAAGAAGCAGCATTGAAGAAGAACAAGAACAGGAATAACAAGAGGAACGGAAGTAAAAGAAAGAAAGAAAGAAAGATTGCTGAATGTGTTGCATGGAAGAATGGAGGGCCCAGTACTGGCCCGCCTGGAACGACAGAGGTACCATGTACTGTTCGAACCTTACAAAAGCCGGGATGAAGTAATTCTACCCCTAACCTCCCTCCATCCCACATCTCCGCGCCTTTTAGATATCTAAGGAGGTCTGCTGCTAGCTGTTGAGTTGTGTTTTGTTCTTGTTTTTGTTTTGTTTTTTTGTTTGTTTGTTTTTTGTTTTGTTTTTTGTTTGTTTGTTGTTTTTTATGTTTTTGTTTTTGTTTTTGTTTTGTTTTTTGTTTTTTGGGGGGGTGTTACCAGATCATATCAGAAACTAAAGGCCTGTATATGCATACGCCTGTGATGTGTTCAAATAAAACACTACTAGAAAGGAGTGTCCGTTCGCCGCTAAAATCGATTTCTTTTTTTTCTTTTTTTTTTCAAAGGAAATTCCGTTTTGATCTGTAGAGAAATAGAGAGAGGAAGAGAGAGAGAGAGAGAGAGAGAGAGAGAGTGTGTGTGTGTGTGTGTGTGTGTGTGTGTGTGTGTGTGTTGGGGTGGGGGCGCTACTTAGTGTGGAAACTTTTTACGTTCCCTCTATAAATCGAGTTCGTTCATTCTTTCATTCATTCCTTTCTGTGTTGAGCGATAGAACCAAAAAAAACTGGAGATCGCGCTTACAAAAGGATTTGTCAAAACATCCCCTGAACAAGAACATGTTCTAGAGAGGTTCTCTCTCTCTCTCTCTCTCTCTCTCTCTCTCTCTCTCTCTCTCTCTCTCTCTCTCTCTTATTAAAACATGCTGAGACAGAGCTCACAACTCAAAACGTTGTTTTTTCTTTTCTTTTTCTTTATTCAAGGCTTCAGATTTTAGGCATAGCCTTTTCTTTTCAACAGAGAGTTCTAGAATAGGAAAGAGGAGGAGGCAGGAGAGAGAGATAGAGAAGGGTGGGAGACAGATGAAGAGGGCAGGATGGAAAAGGGAGGGGGTGGAAGGGGGGCGGGGGGGGGGGGCAAGGATCCTTTGTTCATAATAGGCCACAGGCCCCTGAAGAAATGATACTTTGTTACTCCTCAACACTTGAGAGCAACACTACAAATTGGCCGACGGCACTTGAATGCACGTGAGGTAAACAACAACAAAAGAAATCTTAAAGAATTTTCTATTTCTCTGTTTTTGAACAGCAGGGATGTACATTTCTCGCAACATCAATATCAATACGCTTATGATGATGTAATAATCAACAGAGAGACAGGAGAGGAGAGAGAGAGAGAGAGAGAGAGAGAGAGAGAGAGAGAGAAAGGTTTCCCACAAAATTCGTATCAGTACTTAAGAATAATAAGAGCTCAAAACCCAAAACTCTAATTCTAAACAAGAGAAACGTGGCCACTTCGAGAGCGAGGGCGAGCGGGAGAGAGAGAGAGACAGGGAGAGAGAGAGAAAGAGATAGGGACAGAGAGAGAAGAGACGTAGACAGACAGACAGATAGGGAGAAAGGTATCGAGAGAGCGAACGAGAGAGAGACAGACAGAAAGAGACAGAGATAAAGATAGAAAGGGAGAGAGAGACAGAGACAAAGATAGAAAGGGAGAGAGAAACGGAGACAGAGACAGAGACAGAGACAAAGATAGAAAGGGAGAGAGAAACGGAGACAGAGACAGAGACAAAGATAGAAAGGGAGAGAGAGAGACAGAGAGAGACAGAGAAAAAGATAGAAAGGGAGACAGACAGACAGACAGACAGAAAGAGAGAGAGAGAGAGAGAAGGCGGCTAGACAGACTGAAAAACATATATCAAAATGAGAGAGAGAGAGAGAGAACACATCACGAAACAAAACAAAACAAAACAAAAATCCCCAACAACGTGTGTAACAGATATGAGCAAACCCAAGCTTTGATTCTACATTAAGCCCTGGACAAAATACACCGAGATTACCTGAAAGAACAAACAGCGAAATGGAGAGAGAAAGACAGTTCAGTTTCAGTTTGGTTGTGTTTTGTTGTTGTTGTTGTTGTTTGTTGTTTTTTTGTTGTTGTTTTTTTTTTTGTTGTTGTTGTTGTTTGTTTGTTTGTTTTTTCAAGGAGGAGTCAGTGCGTTCGGAAAAATCTATATACGCTACACCACATCTGCTAAGCAGATGCCTGACCAGCAGCATGACCCAACGCAATTATAAAGAAAGAGAAAAACAGAGAAGAGAGAAAAGGAGAGAGAGGGGAGAGAGACAGACACGGAGAGACAAATAAACGAGAAACACGGAAAAACAGGCAAAGGAAATGGACTTAATCTTTTTCGTCTTCTTCTGCATTCGTGGGCTGCAACTCCCACGTTCACTCATATGTATACGAGTGAGCTTTTACGTGTATGACCGTTTTTACCCTGCCATGTAGGCAGCCATACTCCGCTTTTCGGGGTGTGCGTGCTGGGTATGTTGTTGTTTCCATAACCCATCGAACGCTGACATGAATTACAAGATCTTTAACGTGCGTATTTGATCTGCTTGCGTATACACACGAAGGAGGTTCAGGGACTAGCAGGTCTACACATATTTTGACCTGGGAGATCTGAAAAATCTCCACCAGGCGCCGTCACCGAGATTCGAACCCGGGACCCTCAGATTGAAAGTCCAACGCTTTAACCACGCGGCGACAAAACTTGTCATCGTTGTTAGTAGGGGAGGGGGTGAGCTTAAAAGGTGGGTGGTTGTCCTGTTGTTGTTTTTTTCACCCAGAACAGGCGCTAACTGGGCACCACCGAAGAGACTCGCCAATATATAGTGCAGGGTCTCCTCCGGTGTGTATCCTCCAGGTGACTCGACAGCGATAGTTCCTGTGGACTTCCGGTGGTGTTGTATGTGCTTGCAATTTGATTTTCACTATTGTTATTGTCTATACTGTTGTTAGCATTGTTAATACTACTACTACTACCACTACAACTACTACGACTACTACTACTACTACAAGTTACTACTACTATAGCTTTTTTTTTCTACCCCCAGTCCAGACCGTTATTCTACTTCGGACCTTCTGTGGCTCTTCTTCCTGTACGTACATAGCCCGATCTCCGCTCAAATCTCTGCCAATCTTTGCTTCTTTGTTTCTGCTGAAGAATCCTCTTCCTAACTTCTCGTAGGTCTTGGTATTTTACCCGCACTGTCAGTTCCACTAACCCCAGTCCCTGAAGAAGGACTTAGGGCCAGAAACGTCGACGCTTCTTAGCAAAGCGAGCCTCATTTCACACCGCATAGCATTCTTTTGTCTGTTTTACAGACTCGGTATTATCTTTTCTTTCATCGCCGAACTGTGCACGAAAGGACTCTGAAATGACCTGTGTGGGAGTAATGGCCTCTGAAACGGTGCATGTGATGGGAAAGCATTTTTTTTAATGGACTCACAGATATACAGACGGACTGACAAACAGAAAGCAGAAAGGAAAAAATATATAATACCCTGCATAGATGATTCTAGTGAACCCTGAATGGCAAAAAGTGGACGAGTGTGTACATAATGGAAGAACGTGTGATTTCTGAGTGGACAGAAGGGAAAATAAAAAGATGCAGTGCTGTGACAGGCGCGGAATGCTCACTTTTATACCGTTTGTTTTTGGAGGACGAGAGAGCGGGGAAGGAAAAAAGAGAGGAGGGGGTTGGAAAGACAGACAGACAGAGAAAAAATGAATGAATAAATGAAAGAATTTGTTGATTCATTGATTGATTCATTGGTTATTCAACTTTTCTTTTTTCCTGAGAGTAATAGAAATTTGAAAAATGCGTTTTTTCATCTGGCCATCGAAATGGGAAAATGGAGAGAGAGAGAGAGAGAGAGAGAGAGAGAGAGAGAGAGAGAGAGAGAGAGAGAGAGAGAGAGAGGAAGAACAGGGATTAAAAAATAATAGAAAGACAAAAACAGAGATTGCAACAAACAAGCAATTAAACTATGCAATCAAAACTTTTTTTTTTTTTTGTTGTTGTTTTGTTGGTGGGGGGAAAGGTTGTTGGTTTTCTGTTGTTGTTGTTGTTGTTTTGTTGTCTGTTTGTTTTTTGTTGTTGTTGTTGTTTTTTGGGGGGTTTTGTTTTGTTTTTTTGTTTTTGGGTTTGTTTGGGGTTTTTTTGTTGTTTTGTTGTTGTTGGGGTTTTTGCTGTTCTTTGGGAGAGAATTTGCCTAAAACAATGCCCAAAACATGTTCATATCAGAAAAAGTGCAAAAGAGACACACGTAACTTCCTGAAAGGAAAATAACCTGTCAACCCAAGCCCATCAAGAAGTAGTTGTTTTCCATCACACACACACGCACGCGCGCGCACGCACGCACGCACACACACACACACACACACACACACACACACACACACACACACACACACACACACACACACAAACCCAAATCAAACTGTCCCCCGGTTATCATACACGACAACACCTAAATGGAGATGACCAACGCAACGTTTGACATTAATTACCTAGATTTAAAGAAAGCTGAAGGCCCTGCTCTCCCTGCTTTTGTTAAATCTCACATTCAAGAAACTTATCCAAATCACCTAAAAGTATATACAGATGGTTCAGTACTTGATAACAATCAGGCAGGGGCAGCATTTATAATTCCGTCATTAAAAGTAGAGAAGTACTGTCATATCGGTAAAGATATTTCTGCATTCACAGCAGAACTTACGGCTATATTAATGGGATTAAATCACCTACTAGATCTTCCCATTACCATATTTCAAGTGTTATTTTGTGTCGATTCTAAATCTGTATTACAAGCATTAAAATATTTCAATTCGAAGACAAGAAGAGAACTCGTAACAGTTTCAGTTTCAGTTTCAGTAGCTCAAGGAGGCGTCACTGCGTTCGGACAAATCCATATACGCTACACCACATCTGCCAAGCAGATGCCTGACCAGCAGCGTAACCCAACGCGCTTAGTCAGGCCTTGAGGAAAAAAAAAACACACAAAAAAAAACAGAAATTCGTCATATAATTCATGTTTTGACCATCCGTGGAACTAAGATTAAACTTTGTTGGATCCCTTCTCACGAAGGGATTGTGGGAAATGAGCGAGTGGATCGCTGTGCGAAAAAAGGCGCAATGAACATATACAAAGCCATCGAAATTCGTATTCCATATTCATTACAAGAAGGTTGTTCTCTACTGGAGAAAACTTGCTGGAACTATGTCAGTAAACTAAAACAGGAGTCTGACCCTGACAGAGAAAATACTGACGATAATTCGTGCAAAGTTGATCTCATGTTTTCTTTTGAACAAAAGGACATCACGGTAGCAGAAGGCTCACCAGTCTGGTATACAGACTACGACTAGATGCCATAAAAACAAAATATACTTCAAATGTGACTTGCAATTGCGGCAATAAAATTACTCCCATGTTTATCATACATAAATGTGAACAGTTAAAACCATATTTACCCATGTGATTTACAAAATCTGCAGTTCCATCTGCTTCCATTAGAAATGTCTTATATGATAATCAACATGTGTTTGAAATAGTTCAGAGTTTAATTTGGAGCCCAATTGGCTCTTTGTTGTAATTGTACTGGTTGACTAGTTGTTGTTTTTTCCATTTATATCTTTTTTTTTCCTAATGCTAATGGAGGAGAGAGGAACAAAGAAAATTGTGATGATTTAAGGCATGGGCGGGGTGGTGGAGGTGATAGATTTTCGACTAAAATCACAAATGTGGATAGACGTGAAGCAAAAGAACGAACGAACGAACGAACGAACACACACATAAAGAAAACATGCGCGCTTCTTGGTTCATCCGCTTCCCTAACAAACCATAATCATAAGCTCTCCCCCCCCCCCCCCCAAGCCACAGTACAATTTTCGCCACACAAACAAACAAAAGACACACACGAACGCACACGCAGTTCCTGGCACTCATCCATTTTCCTAACAAAGGATCTCTCTTCACCAGTCCTTTTTATCATTAATTTGTAGGGGGGGGGGGGGCTGATTCGTAAACGGTGACTTACGCTGATTGCCGACGACGGAACTGATAAAAGTCGTGCATCAGCTTGATTAACTAACCACCACCTGTTGACGGGAAAATCACAGCCCTCGCTGCTAAATAATCAGCCTCGTTGACGTCACTGTTGTTAGTAAACGAAGGGGAGAACCTTTTTCTTTTGTTTGATTTTGGTGGGCCTTTTGTTGCTGGTGTTGCTTAGTGGGGATGGATGGGTGGGGGTAAAGGGTGGTGCGAATGGGTGCGGGGGGGGTCAAGTAGAGAGAGGGGGGTGATTGGGGGGGATGCGAGGGGTTGGGGGCCAAGTAGAGGGAGGGGGAGGGATTGGGGGTGGTGCGAGGGGTTGGGAGCCAAGTAGAGGGAGGGAGGGAAGGTGGGGTGCGAGGGATTGGGGGTCAAGTAGAGGGAGGGGGGTGAAGGGGGTAATGCAAGGGGTTGGGGGCCAAGTAGAGAGCGGGGGAGGGAAGGGGGGATGCAAGGAGCTAGGGGTCAGGTAGAGGGAGGGGAGGGGAAGGGGGGGGTGATGCAAGGGGCTGGGGGCCAAGTAGAGGGAGGGGAGGGGAAGGGGGGGTGATGCAAGGGGCTGGGGGCCAAGTAGAGGGAGGGGAGGGGAAGGGGGGGTGATGCAAGGGGCTGGGGGCCAAGTAGAGGGAGGGGAGGGGAAGGGGGGGTGATGCAAGGGGCTGGGGGCCAAGTAGAAGGAGGGAGGGAAGGCGGGATGCAAGGAGCTAGGGGTCAGGTAGAGGGAGAGAGGGGAAGGGGGGTGATGCAAGGGGCTGGGGGCCAAGTAGAGGAAGGGGGAGGTTAAGGGGGTGGAATGCGAGAAGTAGGGAGGGGATAGGGGGGGTGATACGAGGAGTTAGTGGCAAAGTAGATGGAGGGGAATGGAAGGGGGAGGGTGCGAAGGGTTGGGGGCCAGGTAGAGGGAGGGGGATGAAGGGGGGCGGAGGGGTATGCGAGTGGTTGGGGGCCAGGTAGAGGGAGGGGGATGAAGGGGGGCGGAGGGGTATGCGAAGGGTTAGGGGCCAGGTAGAGGGAGAGGGAAGGGGCGGATGCGAGGGGTTGGGGACCAAGCAGAGGGAGAGGGAAGGGGGGGATGCGAGGGGTTGGGGGCCCAGTAGAGGGAGGGGAGGGGAAAGGGGGGAGATGCGAGGGGTTGGGGGCCAAGTAGAGGAAGGGGGAGGGTAAGGGGGTGGGATGCGAGAAGTAGGGAGGGGATAGAGGGGTGATACGAGGGGTTAGTGGCAAAGTAGATGGAGGGGAATGGAAGGGGGAGGGTGCGAAGGGTTGGGGGCCAGGTAGAGGGAGGGAGAGGGAAGGGGGAGGGTGCGAGTGGTTGGGGACCAAGTGGATGGAGGGGATGGAAGGGGGAGGGTGCGAGGGGTTGGGGACCATGTGGAGGGAGGGGAGTGAAGGGGGAGGGTGCGAGGGGTTGGGGACCATGTGGAGGGAGGGGAGTGAAGGGGGAGGGTGCGAGGGGTTGGGGACCATGTGGAGGGAGGGGAGTGAAGGGGGAGGGTGCGAGTGGTTGGGGACCAAGTGGAGGAAGGGGATGGAAGTGGGGGGGGGGGGGGGGTGCGAGGGGTTTGGGGACCAAGTGGAGGGAGGGGATGGAAGGGGGGGGGGGGGTGCGAGGGGTTGGGGACCAAGTGGAGGGAGGGGATGGAAGTGGGGTGGGGGGTGCGAGTGGTTGGGGATCAAGTGAAGGGAGGGGATGGAAGTGGGGGGGGGGGGTGCGAGTGGTTGGGGATCAAGTGGAGGGAGGGGATGGAAGGGGGGGGGGTGCGAGTGGTTGGGGATCAAGTGGAGGGAGGGGATGGAAGGGGGGGGTGCGAGGGGTTGGGGACCAAGTGGAGGGAGGGGATGGAAGTGGGGTGGGGGGTGCGAGTGGTTGGGGATCAAGTGAAGGGAGGGGATGGAAGTGGGGGTGGGGGGGTGCGAGTGGTTGGGGATCAAGTGAAGGGAGGGGATGGAAGTGGGGGGGGGGTGCGAGGGGTTGGGGATCAAGTGAAGGGAGGGGATGGAAGTGGGGGAGGGTGCGAGGGGTTGGGGACCAAGTGGAGGGAAAGGGGGGGATGCGAGGGGTTGGGGACCAAGTGGAGGGAGAGGGAAAGGGGGGGATGCGAGGGGTTGGGGACCAAGTGGAGGGAGAGGGAAAGGGGGGGATGCGAGGGGTTGGGGACCAAGTGGAGGTAGAGGGAAAGGGGGGGATGCGAGGGGTTGGGGACCAGGTAGAGGGAGGGGAAAGGGGGGATGCGAGGGGTTGGGGGCCAGGTAGAGGGAGGGGGAAGGGGGGATGCGAGGGGTTGGGGGCCAGGTAGAGGGAGGGGGGAAGGGGGATGCGAGGGGTTGGAGACCAAGTGGAGGGAGGGGATGGAAGGGGGAGGGTGCGAGGGGTTGGGGACCAAGTGGAGGGAAGGGATGGAAGGGGGAGGGTGCGAGGGGTTGGGGGATCAAGTGGAGGGAAGGGATGGAAGGGGGAGGGTGCGAGGGGTTGGGGACCAAGTGGAGGGAGGGGATGGAAGGGGGAGGGTGCGAGGGGTTGGGGGATCAAGTGGAGGGAAGGGATGGAAGGGGGAGGGTGCGAGGGGTTGGGGGATCAAGTGGAGGGAAGGGATGGAAGGGGGAGGGTGCGAGGGGTTGGGGACCAAGTGGAGGGAGGGGATGGAAGGGGGAGGGTGCGAGGGGTTGGGGACCAAGTGGAGGGAGGGAGAGGGAAAGGGGGGGGGTGCGAGGGGTTGGGGACCAAGTGGAGGAAGGGGATGGAAGGGGGAGAGTGCGAGGGGTTGGGGACCAAGTGGATGGAGGGAGAGGGAAGGGGGGCATGCGAGGGGTTGGGGACCAGGTAGAGGGAGGGGGAAGGGGGGAGTGCGAGGGGTTGGGGACAAGTGGAGGGAGGGATGGAAGTGGGGGGGGGGTGCGAGGGGTTGGGGACCAAGTGGAGGGAGGGGATGGAAGGGGGAGGGTGCGAGGGTTGGGGACCAAGTGAGAGGGAGAGGGAAGGGGAGGGTGCGAGGGTTGGGGACCAGTGAGGGAGGGGGAAGGGGGAGATGCGAGGGTTGGGGGCCAGGTAAAGGAGGTTGGGAGGGGGGAGATCGAGGAGTGGGGACCAAGTAAAGTACAAGGGGTGGATTTCGTTTCTGTTCTGTGTGGTGTGTTTTGCTGTCTGTCTTTATGTTGGCTTCTTTCTTTTGGGGAACCATGAGGTACAGTCGTCATGTCTATCATGTCTGATTCGTGTTCTGATGTGGCCTTTGGCAAAAATCAATGATTCCCGATGTTCGTCGTCTGTCTGTCACATGCGAGAGTAATGTAATAGAAGATAATAACCATAATGGTATTGTATAGCGCTGAACTTGTGAAAACAATCAATGGTGTGTGTGGTGTGTGTGAGTGTGTGTTGTTTGTTCTATTCCCCAAAAGGGATCGTGGGTGATGTGTGTGTAGTTGGGTGTGTGTAAGGTGTGGTGTGTGGTGATGTGTGATGTGTGTGTGTGTGTGTGTAAGGTGTGTGTGGGTTTGTGTAAGGTTTGTGTGTGTGTGATGTGGTGTAAGGTGTGGTTGTGTGTAGCGTGTGGGGTGTTGTGTGTGGGTGTGTTGTGGTATCTATCTATTTCATGTTATCGACTATAGAATGAAAGATAACAGACAAACCAAAAAAAAAGGAGATGTTGGAAGGACGTCTTCAGCAACATGTATTCTTGGTGAAACAAATGATAGGCTTTGTTAGATGTCTTTCTTTTTTTCTTGAAGGGAATGGTAGCGAGGGGTTGGGGACCAAGTGAGGGAGGGAGAGGGAAAAGGGGGGGGTGCGAGGGTTGGGGACCACGTGGAGGAAGGGGATGGAAGGGGGAGGGTGCGAGGGGTTGGGGACTAAGTGGAGGGAGGGGATGGAAGGGGGAGGGTGCGAGGGGTTGGGGACCAAGCAGAGGGAGAGGGAAGGGGGGGGATGCGAGGGGTTGGGGACCAAGTGGATGGAGGGAGAGGGAAGGGGGGGATGCGAGGGGTTGGGGACCAAGTGGAGGGAGGGAGAGGGAAAGGGGGGGATGCGAGGGGTTGGGGACCAAGTGGAGGGAGGGGATGGAAGGGGGAGGGTGCGAGGGGTTGGGGACCAAGTGGATGGAGGGAGAGGGAAAGGGGGGGATGCGAGGGGTTGGGGACTAAGTGGAGGGAGGGGATGGAAGGGGGAGGGTGCGAGGGGTTGGAGGATCAAGTGGAGGGAAGGGATGGAAGGGGGAGGGTGCGAGGGGTTGGGGACCAAGTGGAGGGAGGGGATGGAAGGGGAAGGGTGCGAGGGGTTGGGGACCAAGTGGAGGGAGGGAGAGGGAAAGGGGGGGGTGCGAGGGGTTGGGGACCAAGTGGAGGGAGGGGATGGAAGGGGGAGGGTGCGAGGGGTTGGGGACCAAGTGGATGGAGGGAGAGGGAAGGGGGGGATGCGAGGGGTTGGGGACTAAGTGGAGGGAGGGGATGGAAGGGGGAGGGTGCGAGTGGTTGGGGACCAAGTGGAGGAAGGGGATGGAAGGGGGAGGGTGCGAGGGGTTGGGGATCAAGTGGAGGGAAGGGATGGAAGTGGGGGGGGGGGTGCGAGTGGTTGGGGACCAAGTGGAGGAAGGGGATGGAAGGGGGAGGGTGCGAGGGGTTGGGGATCAAGTGGAGGGAAGGGATGGAAGTGGGGGGGGTGCGAGGGGTTGGGGACCAAGTGGAGGGAGGGGATGGAAGGGGGAGGGTGCGAGGGGGTTGGGGACCAAGTGAAGGGAGGGGATGGAAGTGGGGGGGGGTGCGAGGGGTTGGGGACCAAGTGGAGGGAGGGGATGGAAGTGGGGGGGGGGGGTGCGAGGGGTTGGGGACCAAGTGGAGGGAGGGGATGGAAGGGGGAGGGTGCGAGTGGTTGGGGACCAAGTGGAGGGAGGGGAATGAAGGGGGAGGGTGCGAGAGGTTGGGGGCCAGGTAAAGGGAGGTTGGGAGGGGGGAGAATCGAGGAGTCGGGGACCAAGTAAAGTACAAGGAGCTGGATTTCCGTTTCCTGTTCTGTTGTGGTGTTGTCTTTGCCTGTCTTGTTCTTTATGTTTGTTGTCTTCTTCTTCTTTTGGCGAACATGAGGCTACAGTCCCGTCATGTCTTTCATGTCTGATTCGTCTGTTCTGATGTCGGCCCTCTTGGCAAAAATCAATGATTCCCGATCTGTCTCTGTCCGTCTGTCTGTCTCACATGCAGAGATAATGATAATAATAATAATAATAATGATAATAACAATAATGGTATTTGTATAGCGCTGAATCTTGTGCAAAGACAAATCAATGTGTGTGTGTGTGTGTGTGTGTGTGTGTGTGTGTGTGTGTTCTGTCTCTATTCCCCCCAAAAGGAATCTGTGTGTGATGTGTGTGTGTGTGTGTGTGTGTGTAAGGTGTGTGTGTGTGTGTGTGTGTGTGTGTGTGTGTGTGTGTGTAAGGTGTGTGTGAGGTTTGTGTAAGGTTTGTGTGTGTGTGTGTGTGTGTAAGGTGTGTGTGTGTGTGTATGAGTGTGTGTGTGTGTGTGTGTGTGTGTGTGTGTGTGTGGATATCTATCTATCTCTCATGTTCATACGATCTATAGAATGAAAATACAACAGAACAAACCAAAAAAAAAGGAGACTAGTTGGAAGGCACGTCTTCAGCCAAACACTGTTAATTCTTGTAAAAATAAATATATAGGCTTTGTTAGATGTTCCCTCTTTTCTTTTTTTCTTTTTCTTTAAACTTTTTTCCCTTTCTTTTTTGTCGAATCTGTCAAAATCCCAGATTCGATCATGCACACACAACACGTTCTTTCCTGCATGCTTAACCATAAAAGATGAATCCCATTTCATGTCTTTGTACAGGGTCAACAATGAAATGAATCTGACGAGGGGACATTTTATGCTTCGTGGAAAATCTGCCAAATTACACGGACTCGAGTGAATGCTCGGTTTTAAACAAATATACAACGTTTTAAATGAAATATTCATTCAGTGTTGGAATCCATTTTAGAAAGAAAACGCCTTCTTCTTCTTCTTGTGTTTGAGTGGAGAACATGTTCGAAGCGATGTATCATTTCTCTTTGGCAGGGGCGAATGAATATGTAAAACGATGTATTGTGTGTTTAATGATTGAGAAAAGCTTTTTTTTCTTTTTATTTTGAGGATGTTACTGAACCTGAAAAAAAAAACCGTCAGCAAAATTCTCGTTTCCCTGCCCCATCCCACCTCTCCCCATTCAATTGAGTGTACATGTTAAAACTGTGTTCGAAATATGAGAGCTGATTATTTGAAAGAAGACACACAAAATGTGCAAATAATGTTATTCCCATAGCCATGGAGCAATATCAGCGTCACATACCGACGCGACAGATAATTTTCAAGATATTTCCAAATCTACTCAATACTGTTCCAAAAATGCATCCTTCTTCCTTCTACGTTCACTCGTATGCACACGAGTGGGCTTTTACGTGTATGACCGTTTTTACCCCGCCATGTAGGCAGCCATACTCCGTTTTCGGGTGTGTGCATGCTGGGTATGTTCTTGTTTCCATAACCCACCGAACGCTGACATGGATTACAGGATCTTTAACGTGCGTATTTGATCTTCTGCTTGCATATACACACGAAGGGGGTTCAGGCACTAGCAGGTCTGCACATATGTTGACCTGGGAGATCGTAAAAATCTCCACCCTTTACCCACCAGGCGCCGTCACCGTGATTCGAACCCAGGACCCTCAGATTGACAGTCCAACGCTTTAACCACTCGGCTATTGCGCCTGTCAAAATGCATCCAAATTGGCAAGCATTATTCGAGGGACTGCTTCTCACACTTCAGATTTTATTTCTATAGCTGTTACCAAACACTTTTCAAGCCCTTTCTATTCATTTCCATAGCGTGACACTAAGATGTTTCTTTTCGTCAGAACGCACGAGTGTTTTTCTTTCTTTCTTTCTTTCTTTCTTTCTTTCTTTTTCGTTCTTTCTTTCAGTCTTACTTACAGGGAGAGCGAGACACATCAAACGTTTGCTTTCCTTCTTTGTAATGTTAACAAAGAACTGAAAAACATAAACAAAACAAATCCCCTTTTTTCAATAGCTGTGCGTCCGTCGACATTAAAAAAAAAGTAAAATACTAAAGCAACCCACACGCACCAACGAGCACTTTAGAATCGAAATGCAAGAGCACGTTTTTCACGTGTCATTTCTGCAAGGAAGGCAGCAGATTTGGTCTACAGGACTCAAAAAAAGTTAAAGGACCACCTGGCAACTTGCATTGTTTTATTGCTGGTGAGCAAGGTGAAATGATGCTGACGTTTTGAAAAAAACAGTTTTGTGTGTGTGTGTGTGTGTGTGTGCAGCCATTGTAATGAGCAGCACTCATTACCGGATGTTCTTTCTTGCACGTGAGTTTCCGGTTTATACAATGAAAAGCCACAGCTGTTGGTTATAAACCTTAGATAAACAGTTGGTTTTTTGCCTAAAACATCGACCTTCTCAAACGCATTTTTGTTCAAGCTGCTAATAGTGCGCGTGTGTGTCTGAAATAACTATCAGCATATTCAGTGCTGAGACCTGCGATAGACAATAATTTACGCAGCCTGCACAATTCAAATCATACTTTGATCATATGAAATTTTATCTTATTTTCTTTAAAAGATTTTAAAATATTTTCAAAAAACACTGCTTTTATAAAGTGTTCCTTAACTTGTGGAGTGATGGCCTAGAGGTAACGCGTCCGCCTAGGAAGCGAGAGAATCTGAACGCGCTGGTTCGAATCACGGCTCAGCCGCCGATATTTTCTCCCCCTCCACTAGACCTTAAGTGGTGGTCTGGACGCTAGTCATTCGGATGAGACGATAAACCGAGGTCCCGTGTGCAGGATGCATTTAGCGCACGTAAAATAACCCACGGCAACAGAAGGGGTGTCCCTGGCAAAATTCTGTAGAAAAATCCACTTCGAAAGGAAAAACAAATAAAACTGCACGCAGAAAAAATACCCAAAAAAATAGGTGGCGCTGTAGTATAGCGACGCGCTCTCCCTGGGGAGAGCAGCCCGAATTTCACACAGACAAATCTGTTGTGATAAAAAGAAATACAAATACAAACTTTGTGTTAAGTCTGTATTTGAACTTCCCTTCTCTGGATATTCTCGGGATCCAGGACCTGCGGGTTATTTTTTTCAAGGCTGGCGGGGAGACCGGGGGGTGGGACAAAAAGGAAGGGGTGGGGTGGGTAGGCCAGGGTAATGGAGAGAAGGATGGATAGTTAATGGATTTTTAAGCCATTTCCTCTTAACTCCCACACCCCCACCACCCCTCACCCCGGCCACACACACACACGCACGCATGCATGCACGCACACACGCACGCACGCACACTCACACACACACACACACACACACATAGAAAAATTATACAATATTGATAGACAATATTCCATTTTCACAGCTGAACTTATAGCCATACTTATGGCCTTAAATTATATTTCAGACATTCCAAAAATGTGTGTTAGATTTTATTATGTGTAGATTCGAAGTCAGTGATACAAACTATAGAATCTCCAAATTCAAAGAAGCCGAATTGAGATGACAGTGGAAATAAAACATATTATTCACCAACTGACAAAACAGGGCATTAAAATAACTTTCTGTTGGGTACCTTCGCACTGTGGAATATCTTCTAATGAGTGGGTAGACCAAGCAGCTAGAAGAGGACGTTATTTCGAAGGCGCAGTACAACTTGACATCCAGTTAGATCTACATGAATGCTTTAGTAGTACAGAAAATATATCTAGAAATCGATTTAAGAAATTGCTTATGGATTCAAACAATTAATATTACCAGTATTGTGTAAACACAAAGAATGCAGCTAATCCCAAACATTTTCTAAATTTGACACCAAGAACACATTCAAGACAAATCACAAGGCTAATCTATAGAATTCGTTTGAATGCCTTTCGTACAAAATTTTCTAAGAATATAAAATGTATGTGCGGTAAGCAAATAACTGTAAACCATCTATTCATTCATTGTCCTAACATACGACAGTTAATTCCAAAAGATGTAGTTGATGACTTGTTTACCAATATTCCATCAGCCACTGAAAAGTTTTTGAATGATTATTCATTGCTTAGAATGTTTTCGGAAATTTTAAACTCCAGTCCAGTTGGTATCCTCCTTTGATGTATTCTAGTTAATGTCGCTATTTATATTTACATTGTTGTAAGTTAATATTTGTTGATATGCATACATATATTCTCCTTCCTCATTCATTACACACCACAATCTCTTTAGCCTTTAATTTCTTATAATGTACTTTTTCCCTACAACATAAGATTAACACTTCCTTACACTAGTATACACATGTATTCCCTTTCCTTTATCTACTACTTTTCTCCTTTCCGTCTCAGTGAATAGGCGTTAAGCTGAAGAAAACACACACACACACACACACACACACACACACACACACACACACACACACACACACACACACACACACACACACACACACACACACACACACACACATACACACTGCAAGATAAAAACTCTGATATTGCTCTCTTTGATTTTATGTAGATAATCCCGTACCTATGTTGCTCAATGTAAAGTATTTATCAAGTTTTTGTTCGAGTTAGTTTAGTTAGTCAGTCAGTCAGTCAGTCAGTTAGTTAGTCAGTTAGTTAGTTAGTTAGTTAGTTAGTTAGAATTGTTTCTTATAGCCCGGCTGCCTGCCCATAGCCGCATTAGGTTGGAAAACCTTGTAGCATCGACCATATATCAACTTAGCTATGTTTTTGTCTGACTGTATACTGTTAACACGTATGGTAATACATTGTTTGTACAAAGTAATGTTCATATGCCCCTTTATGAGGACCTTGGCCTATGTTTGAATAAACCATCTTGAAAACGTGAAATCTATTTCTCTCATATTATTAGCTTCTTTTTTTCTTTTTCTTTTTTTTTTTTTACAGGACAACAATAAGAGAGGACTGAAAGTTCCTCAAGTGAAAGAAAAGATGCAACGAACAAAGAACTTGTTTGGGGGTGGATACCCAATTCATGCATAAACGATCGCTCTGTTATTTCATGAACAGATGCATATTTCCTGCAAAATGTCATTGCCCAAAGAAATCAATATCTTTAGATTGATGTCAGTTTTACGTGGATTGAGTGAGTCTTCGTTGAATTAGTCTTTTTTTTTTACGTTGTTTTGATTTACCTTTTAACTTTATTTTGTTACTCTGTTATATATATTTGTATGTGTATATATATATATATATATATATATATATATATATATATTATTCATTTATTCATTTATTCATCCATTCATTCATTTATTCATCTATTTATTTAAAAAGAACTGACGAATGCTCAGTCCTGAAATTGCCCGTTTGCGGTCGGCTGAGCTATAAGCAATATGATTTGATTTGTTTTTCATTTGATTTGATCTGATTTGAATTGATTCGCTT
>NC_134896.1:11753116-11760616 GCF_041734735.1 Babylonia areolata | reverse complement strand
ATCTTCAATCACTGTTCCCCTGACATACCCCTATCTTCAATCACTGCTTTATCTGACTCATATCCCTATCTTCAATCACTGCTTCCCCTGACTATACCCCTGTCTTCAATCACCTGTTCCCCTGACATACCCTATCTTCAATCACTGTTCCCCTGACATACCCCTATCTTCAATCACTGCTTTATCTGACTCATATCCCTATCTTCAATCACTGCTTCATCTGACTCATATCCCTATCTTCAATCACTGTTCCCCTGACTCATACCCCTATCTTCAATCACTGTTCCCTTGACTCATACCCCTATCTTCAATCACTGTTCCCTTGACATACCCCTATCCTCAATCACTGTTCTCCTGACATACCCCTATCCTCAATCACTGTTCTCCTGACATACCCCTATCTTCAATCACTGTTCCCCTGACATACCCCTATCTTCAATCACTGTTCCCTTGACTCATACCCCTATCTTCAATCACTGTTCCCCTGACATACCCCTATCTTCAATCACTGTTCCCCTGACTCATACCCATATCTTCAATCACTGTTCCCTTGAGTCATACCTCTCTCTCTCTCTCTCTCTCTCTCTCTCTCTCTCTCTCTCTCTACCTCCCTCCCTCTCTCTCTGTCTGCCTCTCTGTCTCTGTCACTCCGTCTATCCTCTCTCTCTCTCTCTCTCTCTCTCTCTCTCTCTCTCTCTTTCTCTCTTTGCCTCATTGTCTCTGTCTCTGCCTGTCTCTCTCTTTCTCTGTCTGCCTCTCTGTCTCTGTCTGTGTCTACGTCGTGTATGTCTGTCTGTCGCTCTCTCTCTCTCTCTCTCTCTCTCTCCATCTATCTGCATCTGCCTCTCTGTCTCTGTCTCTTTGCCTCTCTCTCTCTCTCTCTCTCTCTCTCTCTCTCTCTCTCTCTCACTGTGTCTGGCTGTCGGTTGTTCAGTCAGTCGGTTGGATGGTCTCTGTCTCTTTGTATTTGTATTTGTATTTCTTTTTATCACAACAGATTTCTCTGTGTGAAATTCGGGCTGCTCTCCCCAGGGAGAGCGCGTCGCCATACTACAGCGCCACCCATTTTTTTGTATTTTTTTTCCTGTGTGCAGTTTTATTTGTTTTTCCTATCGAAGTGGATTTTTCTACAGAATTTTGCCAGGAACAACCCTTTTGTTGCCGTGGGTTCTTTTACGTGCGCTAAGTGCATGCTGCACACGGGACCTCGGTTTATCGTCTCATCCGAATGACTAGCGTCCAGACCACCACTCAAGGTCTAGTGGAGGGGGAGAAAATTTCGGGGGCTGTGCCGTGATTCGAACCAGCGCGCTCAGATTCTCTCGCTTCCTAGGCGGACGCGTTACCTCTAGGCCATCACTCCACTGTCTCTCTCTCTCTCTCTCTCTCTCTCTCTCTCTCTCTCTCTCTCTCTCTCTTTCTATCTCTCTCTCTGTGTCACACATACTTGTTTCTACACAGGTATCACTAATTTCCTTAAACACTTGTAATTCTCTATGCATGTCAAGACAGGGCGAAAGACTGTAACATAGCATTCGGATGGGATATCGAATTATAACACAGTTTCAATTTCAGTTTCAGTAGCTCAAGGAGGCGTCACTGCGTTCGGACAAATCCATATACGCTACACCACATCTACCAAGCAGATGCCTGACCAGCAGCGTAAACCAACGCGCTTAGTCAGGTCTTGAGAAATTTTTTTTTTTTAATAAATAAATAATAGATAAATACATAAAAAGAACTAATAATAATAATATGTATAAGGCGCAAAAACTTGATGAGGTCAACTATAAGCGTACAAAAAAAATGAAATAGAATAAATAAATAAATAAATAAATAAATATTTTTTTAATACAATTCAGCACAGGAAAAAGCTTTGTCAGTGTCTCAAGCAAGAGAGGCAGATAATTTATGCTGTTTCAAAATTGATACAGACCACCAAGTCCTTCACCACAAGAGAGCAGGCCAGCATTGATAAAGAAAGTAAGCAGAATCACAACACACACACACACACACACACACACACACACACACACACACACACACACACACACACACACACACACACACAAAACAACTGAGTACACAGGTGAAGTGGTTATAGGTGAATCAGAATCTCCAAAAATTTGGTGACTGGCGAATCGAGACGACACTGAAAATATACAGCTATCTGTCGTCCGTATCAGTTATCTACAGCTAAGGCAAAAGAAACACACACTCACCAAGAAGGCCTTCTCCAGGGAAACCCCAAAATCAAAATCAAAGGGTCGACTGCCTGGGGTTGGAGAGAACAAGACACAGCCGTACACGACACAGTCGAACTTTATAAACGAATGCGCGTGGAAATTCCGGGTACCAAAGATAACAAAGAACACACACACACACACACACACACACACACACACACACACACACACACATTCACTCACTCACTCACTCATTCGCACGCTCGCGGGCACACACACACACACACACACACACACACACACACAAGACACGCGCTCGCACATTTACCGGCCACCGGATCGAAGGGTTGCAGCTATTTATGTATAACTTGATGAATCCTTTCTCTCAGTGTGTGTGTGTGTGTTTGAATGTGTGTGTGTGTGTGTGTGTGTGTGTGTGTGTGTGTGTGTGTGTGTGTGTGTGTGTGTGTGTGTGTGAGTGTGTGTAGGAGTGAACGGGAATAGGGATCCGTGTGTCTGTGAGTAAGTGCGTGTACGAATTCAAAGTCACAGACTTTTCATGACGTGGGAGGTCAGAATCAAACGAAAATAGAATTATTCTGTCGAAGAAAGACAAATTGATCGTAATCATGACAGAAGGACTGGCAGGGGAGGCGGAGGGGTGGTGCACAATAACAGCAAAACGAAAGAAACAAAAAAACAAAGACATCATAAAAAAAAGAAAAAAAAAACAACAGCAGCTCTTCACCACCAGCCCCCTCTTCCTTCAACACCCTCCTCCTAGCTCCCTCCCCCCCCCCGCCCCCGCCCCCCGCCTTCCCCCCAACCCTTCTCACCACCTCTCCAGCCCCCCCACTCAAAAAAAAAAAAGAAAGAAAGAAGAAGAAATAGATATGCCCCACCTATCTATCTGCCAGGAGAAGAGAACAGAGACGGGAAGATAAGTGTACATATGCTCGAAAGAAGATTCGCGTTGACTTGTGCCTAAAAAAACACCCCGCCACACACACACACACAAATACATCTACAACACCCCCCCCCCTACCCCCACCCCCACCCCCCCACAACCCCCACTCCCCAACCCGCCACCCGAACTCCCGACACACACACACACACACACACACACACACACACACACACACACACACACACACACACACACATGAAAGAAAGAAAGAAAGACAAAACATCAAAAGAAACCCAACTCAGACCCACCGACACGAAAAGCACTCTCACACACGCACGCGTGCACTCAGTCACAGACACCCAACCACCCACGCGCTCGCGCGCGCTCACACACACACACACACACACACACACACACACACACACACACACACACACACACACACACGCTTTCTTCTCTTGGATACCTGTTACGACGACAAGACATTTCACATGAGACCAATGAACACCAACTTCACAGGCAATTGCACAGAGAGAGACAGAACGGGAAAGAGAGAGAAAGGATGAAAGAGAAGAAGAAGAAAAAAAAGAGACAGACAGACAGGCAGACAGATATACAGGCAGAAACAGTGTGACTGAAAGGCAGACAGAGAGACAGAGAGTTAGACACGGTCAAATGCAATAGACAGAACACTTTCTTTAACCCCACTGACTGCCGCTGCCAAGTATGGTCGTCAGTGAAGGGCTGTCACCTTACTGTGATAACACAGAGCTTACAGGTCAGGGTGTCAGTGAAGGGCTGTCACCTCACCGTGATGAGACTGAGATTACAGGTCAAGATGTCAGTGAAGGGCTTTCACCTCACTGTGATAAGACTGAGCTTACAGGTCAGGACGTCAGTGAAGGGCTGTCACCTCAATGAGATAAGACAGAGCTTACAGGTCAGGATGTCAGTAAAGGGCTGTCACCTCACTATGATAAGACAGAGCTTATAGGTCAGGATGTCAGTGAAGGGCTGTCACCTCACTATGATAAGACAGAACTTACAGGTCAGGATGTCAGTGAAGGGCTGTCACCTCACTATGATAAGACAGAACTTACAGGTCAGGATGTCAGTGAAGGGCTGTCACCTCACTGAGATGACCGAGACCGCAGGTCAGGATGTCAATCACACTCTTTATTTGGAGTTCTTCCCCTTGGGATGTATTATGTTACTTTTGCTCAGCAAAGCCCATTTGATACGTATGATTATTCTTATTGTGCTTATACTCCAGCCGACCGCACAGGGCCATATCAGAACTGTCAAACCATACACATGCTCAACCGCGTCAACACAAAACTGTCACATTTACAAAAACAAAAAACACTTGGACAAACCTACAAAACACAGTTCCTGACACAATATCCCAACCATTTAGCTCCTTATGGCAAATAAGACTTGGTCATGCTGAGGACGCCAGCTATTCCGCTTAATTTATCATCCCCAGATTACAAAAAGTAGTAAAAAAAAAGGGGGGGGGGAAACAATACTTCAAAGCCAAACAAAAAATACATAAAAAGACCATATAGGCAAATAACACTGCAGAATGGGTAGCTAGTGCCCTTCCCTGTGTTTACATCTCACTACCTAATCGCCAGAGCAAAACAGCACAGATAGTACATCATAGACTGCGGAAAAGAGGGAAAAAAAAGGGTCAAGGCTTGCTGGAAAAAAGAAAGGGGAATGGACTGGGAAGGCAAAAAAAGGTGACAACAGTGAAGATAGAAAAAAGGCAGAAACAAAGAGACTGACAGAAAAGAGTAAATTTCTAGCACATATTTTCCAGAGGGCGGGGATGCTATTTATACTGAAAGACTCCCGGCATCCCCACGGGGGGTTGACACGTATGATAGTCAGCCGTGTCCGACTATGACCTGCAGAGCAGCAGAGGAAGCAACTGCTGTCCCAACTATCTGAGCTAGAATTTGAGTATCGTGGCTAGTGCTTTGCCCAAGTAGCATCACCACTGTCTCGGCCTAGATGGTTTCAGGACAGTCGGTGTAAGGATGGTTCCCATGAGCCAACTAGCCCCCAAGGCTGCAGCACTAAGAGCCAGTGTAATCTTGCCTCCCAGGTTGAGAGTCCTAGTCCTTCACAAAAGACTAAGCTGTAAATGACTTCCCATTGGAATGGAGAAACCATTGATCACACAGCTCCACTTTGCTGTTGGCCCAGCTGTAAGCAAAACCTATTACATAACTTAAAAAAAAAACAGCACAAAAAGTAGGGATCGCAGTTAAACCCGAAGCCACGCTGATATTTGACTACGGTTCAGTAGTCAAGGGGTTAAAAATGAAGACAAGAAATAGGACGCTATAAGTGCAAACGGAAGATGAAGACATTTAATCATCAGATAACCGCGATGCTTAGAAACCGAAAAAGGCGAAGTGCAGCAAGGCGAACGGTGGTAATTCACAGTTATTTACCTTGTAATCTGAACCCCCCCCTCTCCCCCATCCTCCCTCCCCCCCACCCCCAATGGGTTGGCGGGAACACAACACGAACCAGACTGGAGACATGCCCCCACCCCCACCCCTTCCCTCCCGTTCCATCACCCCCCATACATCTTCTTCTTGTGTAAAGGGCTCTCAAGGCCTGACTACAGCGTTCGGTTTATGCGAGGTTCAGGCAAGTTGTTTTTCGTTCATTTTGTTGTTGTTGTTGTTGTTTGTTTTTGTTCAACACAGAGTTGGTGCAGCGTGTATAACAGATGAGTCCGCAGCACACTTTGACACCTCCTTGAAACAGAAACTTCTTCTTCCTCCTCGTTCGCCTCCCATTAGATGAGCAGCCCGGTGTCCTCGATGAAGGCTGCCGTCCGTCGCAGCTCCTCGAGGGTGCCGTAAAACAGAAACTGAAAATGTGAGTGTTCTGGGATTTGAATTGCTTCGTTACCTTTTGGAGAGACAGGGAGAGGGGGAAGGAGGGGTTGGGGGATTTTGGGGGGGGGGGGGCGAGCATTCTGTGGTCATGATAAATTCAATCGCACTGCAAAACAACAGACAAAGAAATAAACGGTCATAAATGTTAGAAGTAAGTGCGACTGATGTGCTGAGATTGATGTTTTTGTCTCTCCGTGTGGGGCTTCAGTCTTGTCAGTGCTGTTGCAGTCTGCGAAGCTCTTGCCAGTATTTCAGTCTTGGACCCCCTTCACTAATGATGGCACCAAGACGCTTGATTGCTTAAAACTGATTCATTTTTTTCAGCTGTTGAGCATTGACGTTGATCTTGGTCTTGATTAGGTCTTCTGCTGTTTGTCATGAGGTTCGTCATCTCGGCGTTGATCTCCATTCCGTACTTGACTAATGTTTCGTCCAAGTGGTTCACCAGTTTTTTTGCTTGTCCTTCCTCACTGCCTGCCAAGCCCATCAGTTATCATCTTTCCAGCATGGGCATCAGTAAGTATACATTCCATAAAGTTGTTGAAGAGTGTAGGAGATAGAAGACAGCCTTGCCGGACCTCATTTCACGTGCAGAACCAGTCGCCGACAGTTCCTATGAATTCGTGTAATCACCAAAACCAAATCCATATTTTTTTTATTATTATTATCATTATATTGTTGTTGTTGTTATCCTAAAGTACAGAAACTGGACCAGGTGCAGTATCACAACATTGACAAAATATTCAACATGGAAACATGGTTGTAAAAAAAAAAAAAAAAAAAAAAACATATATAGATATCATGACGATGATACCAATGTGAAAACATTGCATACATCGTTTCACACATACACTCCACAAATTGCATGTAATTACATCTTAACTGTAAAAACAGAAAGATTTTTTTTCTTCAATTGTATTTCAAATTTACCAACATACTTTATTGCATTGTCACGAATACAGAATAATCCCATGTACATATGTTTAAAAACTGAAACAGTAATTGCTGCGAACCTTTTCACACACACTGCTTCCCGTCCCCCCCCCCACCCCCACCCCCCCCCCACCCACACACACCCCTCTCTCTCTCTCTCTCTCTCTCTCTCTCTCTCTCTTTCTCTGTCTCCCTCTCTCTTTATTGACCCATATAGCCAAACTTTCCACACAAAGTTTCAGGAGACCCCGTCCACAACACTGTCTACTGACAGACAGAGAGACAGACAGACTAACAACTAACAGACGGACAGACAAACAAACAAACAAGAGAGAGACAGACGGGCGGACATCAAGACAAACCGGAGAGATAAAAACGTAACCTCCCAAAGCAGGGATAATCACGTAGAATCCATACGGTGTTTGCTCTTTGTTTTTTGTTGGTTTTTTTTGTTTTTTTTTCTTTCCAATCATTTCGCGTTGTTAATAACCCATCAGCTTTAAGAGCTACGCGGTGGCTTTTTCTCACAGCAAACCCAATAAATGACGCCGCC
>NC_134896.1:11743116-11745616 GCF_041734735.1 Babylonia areolata | reverse complement strand
TTTGCAAACCTCTGCACTGGTTCCCTGTCTCACACCGAATAAAGTACAAGATCAGCACTCTATGTTATAAATGTATTCATAAATCTGCCCCTTCCTATCTCTGTGGCTGCCTTCACCTCTACACTCCATCTCGCTCTCTGCGATCGGCTTCGGATCCACTCTGTTTACGAATACCCAGATTCAAACACTCGACTGTTGGCCGCCGTTCTTTCTCCGTCTCTGGAACTTGCAATTGGAATGAACTACCTCTTTCTCTTCGTCAAGTCTCCACACTCAGCTCTTTTATGTCTGGCCTTAAAACCCACCTCTTCCCAAAACAGCCTCCCTTCCCTGCTTCTTCCTTGTCTTCAGTTTTTTGGGGGGGTTTCAGTATTAGAGTTATGCATGCGTGTGAATGACTGGTACGAAAGCGCTTTGATTTGTCTCTGCACAGGATTCAACGCTATATTATAATAATAATAATAATAAACACAGGATCAGAAGTCCAACGCCTAAGCGACTCGGCCACTGCGCTTCCTCTTTAACCCTTTCACCGCCAAGCTGGCATTTATGCACAAGCGTGGTAGAGGACCCATGTCACTGAAAGGTGACCATTCATTGGCCTGTATCCATGAACCTGCTGCTCTTAATGTTCGGTGACAGGATAGGCTATATTTTCTATACATTGCACGGGGAATCCCCAGCTATTCTTAGCCACTGTCTTTTCTGTGTTTATACCACAAGGGAATTTTTTTTTACTCTAAATTGACTGGCGGTGAAAGGGTTAACATGCAGTTTTACAGAAATTCGAAACTTTGTTCTTTATATATGTTTCTTTTTTTTCTGAATCATCTACTTCACTTCGCTCAGAGGGAAAGTGGAATAATGGTCCAGATGCACAGTACCCGTGAGGGTCCAGGTTCCATTCCCACTCTCGTCGCATTTTCTCTCACGTTTGACTGGGGGATAAAATCAACATCCAGTTGACTTCACTCAGAGGGAAGGTATTTTGTTTTGCATTTTGTATTTCTTTTTATCACAACAGATTTCTCTGTGTGAAATTCGGGCTGCTCTCCCCAGGGAGAGCGCGTCGCTATACTACAGCGCCACCCTTTTTTTGTATTTTTCCTGCGTGCAGTTTTATATGTTTTCCTGTGGACGTGGATTTTTCTACAGAATTTTGCCAGGAACAACCCTTTTGTTGCCGTGGGTTCTTTTACGTGCGCTAAGTGCGTGCTGCACACGGGACCTCGGTTTATCGTCTCATCCGAATGACTAGCGTCCAGACCACCACTCAAGGTCTACTGGCGGGGGAGAAAATATCGGCGGCTGAGGCGTGATTCCAACCAGCGCGCTCAGATTCTCTCGCTTCCTAGGCGGACGCGTTACCTCTAGGCCATCACTCCAGGTGGCAGAATGGTTAAGACCCTCAACTACCAAAACATTGTCCGTGAGGGTCTGGGTTCCATTCCCGCTCCCACCCTTTCTTCCGAGTTTAAAAAATTTTAAAAATAAAAACTGAGCATCTGGTCATTCGGATGAGACGATAAACAGTGGTACCTTGTCCAGCATGCACTTGGCGCACCGAAAAATACCCCACGGCAGCAAAAAGGGTTCCCCTCTGGCAGAATTCTGCAGAAGAAATCCACTCTGATATGTACACAATATATTTTGGTATTTGAATTTCATTTTTATCACAACAGATTTCTCTGTGTGAAATTCGGCCTGCTCTCCCCAGGGAGAGCGCGTCGCTATACTACTGCGCCACCCTTTTTTTTGTATTTTTTTCCTGCGTGCAGTTTTACTTGTTTTTCCTATCGAAGTGGATTTTTCTACAGAATTTTGCTAGGAACAACCCTTTTGTTGCCGTGGGTTCTTTTACGTGCATTAAGTGCATGCTGCACACGGGACCTCGGTTTATCGTCTCATTCGAATGACTAGCGTCCAGACCACCACTCAAGGTCTAGTGGAGGGGGGGGGGATATCGGCGGCTGAGCCGTGATTCGAACCAGCGCGCTCAGATTCTCTCGCTTCCTAGGCGGACGCGTTACCTCTAGGTCATACGCATGCACTCAAGGACTAAGTGGGTAGGGTTATGCTGCTACTCAGGCATCTGCCTTGTAGGTGTGGTGTGGTGTATAATATATGGATGTGTCCGAACGCAGTGACGCCTCCTTGAGAAACTGAAACTGAAAAACTCAGCAGAAGAAAAATGGCGCGTTTGTTCACGTCATGAATTCAACACACAACAGATCTGTCGGGGCGAATCTGGACAGTGTATTCACTGTGTGTTTTGTGTGATAAACAATGACAGTGGACAGAGGAACACACAAGCTTGTCTTCCACAAATCGATCTTGAGTCTGGGTAATGACCCGGTATCGTGTGTGTGTGTGTGTGTGTGTGTGTGTGTGTGTGTGTGTGTGTGTGTGTGTGTGTGTGTGTGTGTGTGTGTGTGTGTCTACGTGGAGTGATGGTCTGGAGGTAACGCGTCCGCCTAGGAAGCAAGAGAATCTGAGCGCG
>NC_134896.1:11693116-11735616 GCF_041734735.1 Babylonia areolata | reverse complement strand
GATGCACAACATCAATACCAACCTCACCCGAGTAATCGAACGAAGAACTGTACAACAAAGCCACAAGCGCTGTACTCCTCACAAGGGACATTGGTTCCGCAATATGGCTGGGGTGCGTCAGGGATGCCTGCTGTCACCCACCCTCTTCATTGTTTTGTTTTGTTTTTGTTTTTTTCTGGAGATGATTATAGAAGATGCTTTGGAAGATCATGAAGGCACAGTTTCCACTGGGGAAGGGACGATCGCCGATCTGCGTGTTGCGGATGATTTTGATGGTCTTGCACGGACTGAAGATGAACTTTCCAGCTCAGTGGAACATCTGGGCAAAACGGCCCATGCATTTGGCATTAAAATCACCGCTAAAAAGATTAAACTCACGACCAACAGTAAGCCTTGGCGGTATCATTTCAGATATCGAAATCAGGGGGACAAGACTAGAAAGAGTGAAGACGTTCATGTACCTTGGCTCCATCAAATCAGAGCGAAGGCTCAAAACCTGAGATCGTGGTGTGTGTGGTTCGTCTATCGGGATCTAGTCATCCTGGGGGTGGGTGGGTTGGGCTCTGTGGGTGCGCAGATTACTGGTCAGGCCAATTCGCGCCCGGAAGGTTCTGACGCAGTGTGGACAGGGATGGTAGCGGCTGTCGGTGACTTGCTGGCCCTGCTTTTCCTGGCCTGTCTGCGTTGCTCTGCTGCAGCTCTGAGATCGTGGTAAGGATTGCACAAACGACGTCTGTGATGGCAAGACTCCAAAACATCTGGAAATACAAGAGCATCTCTTTGCGCGCCAGGATTCAGCTATCGCGTCTCGTCAATCTTCCTCCGTGCAGTTCATTACAGTACTGCAAATGCCAAATGTGTCTTAAGTTGTTAGTCAGCTACAATGATGTAGTGTGTAGTGTATAGAATTGAACTGCTGTTGTGATGATATTGAAGAGAAAATATAACTTTTTTTATGCAAAGGAAAAATCGAAGAAGAAAAAAAAAACCGTAAAAAACTAATGTTCTGCAGAGGCTGTTCATATTGCTTCCTGGTTCAGGTACATTAAAGAAAAAAAGTTTCTTTGTTATTTCGTTGTGCCATACTTTTTAACAACGTACTGTTTTGTTTGTTTTTATAATGAGAATTCGGATTCTTCTATCTGGTCTTATATTACAGATGACCTAGATAAGAAATATTTGAACTTTTGGGGGGAAGTTTTTCGCTTTGAACTTTGCCAGGCGCTGTGTTGTGTTGTTTTTGCTTTTTTTTCGTTTTTTTTTCTGTAACCTCACTGTTTTTTTGGTCCCCTTTTTTCTGCTCCTCGTTTTTTTGTTCTTGTTGGTTTTTCTTTTTCTTTTCTTTTTTTTTCTTTTTTTTCTTTTTTTTTTTTTTTTAGTTGCTGTTGTTGTTTGTTTTTTCTTTATTTCTTGCTCTTGTTGCTTTTGTGTCGTTGGTATTTTTGTTGTTTTTCTCGTTCTACTGTATGGTATTGTTGTTGTCATTGTTATTGTCGTTGTTGTTGTTGTTGTTCTTCTTCTTCTTCTTCTTCTTCTTCTTCTTCTTCTTCTTCTCGTCTCCGTTCTCTTCCTCCATCTTCTCCTCCTTCTATTTCTTCTTTTCCCCTTTTCTTTGAAGTTCAGTTCTCTTCTGTCTATTTTTTCTCTTTTTTTTATTCTTCTTTCCCCATCGTTTTGCACACATTCCCCTTCGTATGTTTCCTCCCCCTCCTTCTTCTTCTTCTTCTTCTTCACTTCTTCCTCTTCCTCCTCTTTCTCCCCCTCCTCCTCCTCCTTCTTCTTCTCCTTCGCCTCGTCTTTCTCCTTCTGTTTCTCCTTTTTTTCCCCCTTTTCTCTGGTTTCCATCAGGGGCCATATTCAAGACAAGAATCATTTTGCCTGAAGGCAGGTTACCCTTGACAGGGCAGGGACCAGTGGTTACAGTTTGCCTTGAAGGCCAGGTTATCTTCGTATTCAAGACACACGAAGTGCACTCAGGCAGCTAACCCATGGTCTATAAATAAATATCTCGGGGATTCCCTTCTGCGCATGCGTTTTTGCTTTGCACTGGCCACAGTGTGGAAAAGAAAAAGCATCGATTATTGTCAGTAACTTGTCAAATCTAGGGACCACTTTTACATTCTGACACAATATCCAACCTGCTTTACAGCTAACTGCAAAAATGAACTACACGGAGTTCTGATTCAAATATTTCTCTGGAATGAACGAATCTGCAAACTTCGGGCATTCCAAATCTATCGTCTGCAAGTGCACTTACTTCACAGCTACATACGTAATTCATATGGAATATGATGACGTCTGCCAGTCTCAATACGTCAATTTTGACTGCCAAGCGAACAAAGGATAAAATCAAACTATCAGAGGCCGTATTCAAGACACGGTCTCTCCGCAAAACGCCTGTTTTCCTTTAAAATAACCACCGCAACAAAACGAATTCGCCATATTTACCTCTCCTTTGTGAGTTGTCACCCGTGGCAGACAGTAAGGGTAAGTTGCCTTCGGTTTTGTGGAACCGCAGGTAGGTTTTTGTGTTCCTGAATACTGGATATTGCTAGCCCTCGGGTAGTTTGCCTTGCCTCAGGCAGATTACCCACAGGCACGCATTTAACCGCAGGCACGATGATCTCTTGAATACGGCCTCTGACTGATCCGTATCCTGGTTTCCTTCATTGTCTCGTAATTTCCTTGTCTTTTTTTTCTTCAATTTGTTAGGGGGGTCCTCTTCATCTGTAAATCAAAGGGTGTGTGTGGGTGTGGGTGTGTGTGTGGGGGGGGGCGTGTTTGTGTAGGGTTTTTTTGTACGTGTGTGTGCGTATGTGTGTGTGTGTGTGTGTGTGTGTAGGCGTCTGTGTGTGTGTGTTTGTGTGTAGGCGTGTGTGTGTGTGTGTCTTTAACGTCTTTTTACTTTATGTGACGTTAGTCGTGGTGTGTGTGTGTGTGTGTGTGCGTTGTTAAGTCACTCGTTATATATTCAGTCCTTCCACCTCCAGTCCTACCATCTCCCTCACACACCCTCCTACTCCCATTACACCTGTCCGATTTCCACACATTTCCTCCAAAGAACGGAGGAGAGGAATTATTGGGTGTGATCACCCGCCATCCATCTTCCCCTCTCTAGTCCTGCTCTCCCTCCCCCCCAGTTCTCCCCTTTCCTACTCTCCCATCCACCCATCCCCCCCTGTCCTTCTCTCCCTCCTCCCCTCCTCCCATCTTTCTCATTTCCTAGTCTCCCCCCCCCCCTTGTCCTACTCTCCCATCCACCCCCACCCTCCTGTCCTACTCTCCCTCCCCCATGTCCTATTCACCCATCTCCCCCTGTCCTACTCTCCCCTCTCCTACTCTCCCTCCCCCATGTCCTATTCACCCATCTCCCCCTGTCCTACTCTCCCCTCTCCTACTCTCCCTCCCCCATGTCCTATTCACCCATCTCCCCCTGTCCTACTCTCCCCTCTCCTACTCTCCCTCCCCCATGTCCTATTCACCCATCTCCCCCTGTCCTACTCTCCCCTCTCCTACTCTCCCTCCCCTCATGTCCTATTCACCCATTTCCCCCTGTCCTACTCTCCCTCCCTCATGTCCTATTCACCCATCTCCCCCTGTCCTACTCTCCCCTCTCCTACTCTCCCTCTCCCCATGTCCTATTCACCCATTTCCCCCTGTCCTACTCTCCCCTCTCCTACTCTCCCTCCCCTCATGTCCTATTCACCCATCTCCCCCTGTCCTACTCTCCCCTCTCCTACTCTCCCTCCCCCCATGTCCTATTCACCCATCTCCCCCTGTCCAACTCTCCCCTCTCCTACTCTCCCTCCCCTCATGTCCTATTCACCCATTTCCCCCTGTCCAACTCCCCTCTCCTACTCTCCCTACTCCCCATGTCCTATTCACCCATTTCCCCCTGTCCTACTCTCCCCTGTCCAACTCTCCCTCCCTCATGTCCTATTCACCCATCTCCCCCTGTCCTACTCTCCCCTCTCCTACTCTCCCTCCCTCATGTCCTATTCACCCATCTCCCCCTGTCCTACTCTCCCTCCCTCATGTCCTATTCACCCATCTCCCCCTGTCCTACTCTCCCCTCTCCTACTCTCCCTCCCTCATGTCCTATTCACCCATCTCCCCCTGTCCTACTCTCCCTCCCTCATGTTCTATTCACCCATCTCCCCCTGTCCTACTCTCCCTCCCTCATGTTCTATTCACCCATCTCCCCCTGTCCAACTCTCCCTCCCTCATGTTCTATTCACCCATCTCCCCCTGTCCAACTCTCCCTCCCTCATGTTCTATTCACCCATCTCCCCCTGTCCAACTCTCCCTCCCCCCATGTCCTATTCACCCATCTCCCCCTGTCCTACTCTCCCTCCCCCCATGTCCTATTCACCCATCTCCCCCTGTCCTACTCTTCCTCTCCCCCAACTCCCTGTCCTACTCTCCCTCCTCCCATCTCTCCCCCTTTTTTTTTAACAATACGTACATTTTTACATTTTCAGGTTTAATTTCTTAAATGTAATGATGTACATACGTTTTTACTTGAAATGTTTGATGAATATTGCTTAATCATGTGATGTTGTAGCCTGTGTGTTTCAATTGTTTGTCATTCGTGTGTGTGTGTGTGTGTGTGTGTGTGTGTGTGTGTGTGAACATTTGTTTCATCTTTCTAGTTTTGATCTGTGTGTGTAATGCGGGGTGTTTTTTTTTTGTTTTGTTTTTTTAAATACCTGTTGCATTTCTTGATTTAATCAACTGACATGACCTATTTTAATTTTTCTCTCTCGCCTATATTTCAAATTATATGCATATGTTTGTGTGGGGATGTTTGAGTGAATGTTTTTAGTGCTATTGTAAAGCGCATAGAGCTTCAAGAATATGCGCTATAGCAAGAAGTCAAGAAGTCTGAAGTCTGAAGTCTTTCCTAGTCTCCCCCCCCCCTTGTCCTACACTCCCAACCACCCATCTCCCCCTGTCCTCTCCCTCCCCCCCGCCCCCCCCCCACCCACCCCCCACCCCCCACCCCCCCCCCGCCCTTCTCTCCCTCCCCCCATGTACTATCCACCCATTTCCCCCTGTCCTAACACACAAACGCTCCACTGTTGGACGCCGTTCTTTCTCTGCCTCTGGACCTTGCATTTGGAATGAACTTCCTCTTTCGCTTCGTCAGGTCTCCGCACTCAGCTCTTTCAAGTCTGGCCTTAAAACCCACCGCTTCACAAGATAGCCTCCCTTCCCTACCTGTTCCTGGTCTTCAGTTTCTTCAGTTTTAGAGTTATGCATGCGTGTGAGTGACTGGTGTGAAAGCGCTTACATTTGTTTCTGCACAAGATTGAGCGCTATATGAATACCATTATTATTGTTATTATTATTATGCCCTACTCTCCCTTCCCCCATCTCCCTGTCCTACTTTCCATCCTGCATCCCTTCCATGTCACATTACCCCACCCCGCCCTCCCTGTCCGACTTTTCCCTCCATACAGTAATTCAACGCGATCGATATAACGAAGTTTCCACCAGTACCTTGACATGTCCGTTCTGTAAAACTGAAAAAGAAGATGAATATCTTGTTGTGCTCTACAGGTTTGTGCGATCTCAGGTTAGATTACAATCCTAGAAAATTTTCTGTTAACCTGTCTCTTTAACGTTACCCTGCTGATGACAAACCAAAATAACGAAATAATTAATTTATCTGTATAGAGCCTTAAAGAGGTGCACTAACGCAGTTAAAGACTAAGATAATTGTTTCTGAATGCTTTGTTTATGAAAACTGATTGATCTGAAGGCGTTGTCAACTCATTTTTGCTTGTATTCCCTTATTCTTTTGTTCATTATGAATGTCGTATTTGTAATTTGGACCCCCTTCAGAAGGGGCTGTGGCCAAAACTGAATAAAACTTTCGTTTCGTTTCGTTTAGTTAACTATCTATTCTAAATAGAGAGAGAGAGAGAGAGAACTCAGAACTCAGAACTCAAAACGTTTTTATTCAAGGATTAAGATTTTAGGCATAGCCTATTTTTTCAATCTGTCCTCGCTAATCTACATCTATTACAAATAGCACACACATAAATGAAAGGAAAAGGTTTTCATGCAGAAGGGTATACATAATGAAGAAAACAACCCCCGCCCCTCGCCCCCCCTCGCCCCCCCCCACCCCCCAGCCCCCCCCCCCCCACCCCCCCCCCCCCCCACACACACACACACCCGTGCACACACATGCATACACACACTGACGCGAGCGCGCGAGCGCACACACATACATACCCACACACGCACGCACACACACTGACAGCACCCCCTCCCTCCCCCCACACACTAAGATTGACAGATGGATAGGACAGTGAGTCAGAGAGAGAGAGACAGAGAGAGCGAGAGAGAGATGTCATCAGTATAGAAGTTCCAGAAACATCCGGGTGTTCAAAAGATACAGTATTGTTACTGTCTCTGAAATCTACGTGTGGCAAGTGCAGCATACTGACTACCACCATCACCAATATTACTTTGACATTTGTCACGATTATGATAGAACGAAATGAATAGATTTATGCATGCATAAGAAATAGAAAAAAAAAGAAAGAAAAAAAAGCACGAAAAGAGAGAGAGAGAGAGAGAGAGAGAGAGAGAGAGAGAGGTATAGGAAAATAACTTGTACAGAACTGTGTGCTCTTTCCTCAGGTGAATTTCAAATCGAAAATGTTCATAAATTTGTGAGCATCATTAAAACAGTTGGAAAATTCTCTGTGTGTGGTTTACTCATTCAAAGTCATCTTGCATAAGTAACAAGATTTGGCAACAATGTTTTGAAGATTTTTTTTTTAACTGTCTTATTCCTTTGAGAGAGAGAGAGAGAGAGAGAGAGAGAGAGAGAGAGAGAGATTTCGTTTTTTTAATTCAAAATATGTTCTGTGTTACTTTTGGTGAACAAATGTGTAAAGGATTTTGTTCGCTTCATGGGCAAAGCGCTCGACGGATATTCAGAGAGAGAGAGAGAGAGATTTCGTTTTTTTAATTCAAAATATGTTCTGTGTTACTTTTGGTGAACAAATGTGTAAAGGATTTTGTTCGCTTCATGGGCAAAGCGCTCGACAGATATTCAGAGAGAGAGAGAGAGAGATTTCGTTTTTTTAATTCAAAATATGTTCTTTGTTACTTTTGGTGAACAAATGTGTAAAGGATTTTGTTCGCTTCATGGGCAAAGCACTCGACAGATATTCAATCACATCAAAACTGCATTACGGGTGTATACACTTCCTACGTGAAAAAATTGTGGGGAAATCGCGTTACAGGAAATTATTTCCATGGGATCTAATAAGGACTCGCGTTAAGCAAATAGTGATTGATTAGTTCTACGCTAGAACCGTTGCATTCAGGAAAGGAATGGACAAAAGTAGTTTTGGGTTTGCTCTGTTAGTGTGTGTGTGTGTGTGTGTGAGTGAGTGAGTGTGTGTGTGTGTGTGTGTGTGTGTGTGAGTGAGTGAGTGTGTGTGTGTGTGTGAGTGAGTGAGTGCGTGTATGTGTGTGTGTGCGTGCGTGCGTGTGTGTGTGTGTGTGTGTGTGTGTGTGTGTGTGTGTGTGTGTGAGTGAGTGCGTGTATGTGTGTGTGTGCGTGTGTGTGTGTGTGTGTGTGTGTGTGTGTGTGTGTGTGTGTGTGAGTGAGTGAGTGCGTGTATGTGTGTGTGTGCGTGTGTGTGTGTGTGTGTGTGTGTGTGTGTGTGAGTGAGTGAGTGAGTGCGTGTATGTGTGTGTGTGTGCGTGTGTGTGTGTGTGTGTGTGTGTGTGTGTGTGTGTGTGTGTGTAGCTGCATGCGCGTGTTGCGTAAGGATGTGCGTAACACTACAGTATTACAGTATCCAATCTCTCACTATCCAACTTACTGTCTTATCATTTAAAGATAAAAGAGGGGGGGGGGGGAATGTATGTCTGTCTGCCTGACCTCTTTCTACATTGCTGTGTCTGTATCTTTGTCTATATCTCTGTGTGTGTGTGTGTGTGTGTGTGTGTGTGTGTGTGTGTGTGTGTGTGTGTGACATATGATTAGAAAGGTAGATAGATAAAGAGACATAGAAAGAGACAGAGAGATACAAGACAAGACAAGACAAGACAAGACCAGATGCTTTCCTAAACCTGCCCTTCTGTACATGTGAAGAGGGGCACATTAAGACAACATGTTGTGACACTAACCATATACACATGAAGATTCATCTGTTGATGATGCGGCACTGTGGCATATTTTACTTGTATCAGTCAGGCAGTCTATTGTTGAAGAGATGTGGTGGCAGTCTCCCCACTCCGTTCGCTTAGTCTGAGTCCGTGACTATGCGACTGTTGTCGTTAACTAAGTTAATTGAAATAATATCATAATTATTATTTATTTATGTAAGCTTATCTATATTTTTTTTCTCAAGGCCCGACTAAGCGCGTTGGGTTACGCTGCTGGTCAGGCATCTGCTTGGCAGATGTGGTGTAGCGTATATGGATTTGTCCGAACGCAGTGACGCCTCCTTGAGCTACTGAAACTGGAACTGTCGTTAACAGGGGCTTACTAGGTGGTGGTGCTCTGCGTATGCTAGATTCCATCAAGCATCACTGAACACCAGCGAAGTAACGTAAGAGCACTGGCAGTGCAGGGTCTCCTCTACTGTATAGGCTGTGGTCGTCCAGACATCGATAGGCGCTCTGTGGGACTGTTTAGGGTGTTGCGGTGGTAGGGGCTAGGTGGTCGAAGGACTTTGGGATGAGGGTTTGGGGGGTAATGTCACTGAAATGGTGCTGATGAGGACAGGGACACACACACACACACGCACACACACACACACACACACACACACACACACACGGTGCTCTCAAATGCATAATCAATAAAGAGTCGAAGAAGGTGAGCGCCATCCTACCTCTGAGTGAATGACAGCCATGGTGAACCATTATGCTCTGTGCTCGCTGAAGATATCAAATACTTAACAAAACAAAAACAAACAAAAAAAAACAAAAAAACAAACCGAAAAACAAAAAAAAACAAAAGCAAACAAACAAACAAAAACAACAAATCAAAAAACAAACAACTAACCCAAAACCATCAACAACAACAAAACAAAACAAACAACAAAAACAACAACAAATGTATTCATGAATACAGGTGTCTGCAAACGGTACAGTGCTTAAAATACACATGTACAGCTTTTGTCATTCCTGCAAGTAAAATTGAACTTTTTTTCCCTTGGCAGAACGATTTCCATATTCATAGCTGAATAAATTGGAATAATAATATTTTTGTTGACTCAGTGTTGCATGCTTTAGATTTTAACATTCGTAAAGGATTTTTTTTTTTTTTTTTTTTTTCGAATGTAAATATGTGGGCCTGTGATGTATTCTCTTAGTATTCCATTATGACAACATTGAAGACAGAACATGAATTTCACGCATTATATATGTATTTACACACACACACACACACACACACACACACACACATACACAAATTAACACATAGATATCTCTCTTCATTCCTCCCTCACTCCCTCTCTTTCGGCACACACACACACACACACACACACACACACACACACACACACACACACACACATGCGCGCACGCGCTAAGACGCCACTGTTTATTATATGTATTCAATCCCGTGCATAATAAGACAACATTCTAAAGACTGAACAGATAACATTTTGATCTTGATGATGAATTAGACAGAGAGAGACAGGAGGGTGGGGTGGACAGGGACGGATGTGACTCAGTCGATTGTTGAATATTGGCAGTAAGGGGAGTGAAGCTGGATGTTCTCTCTGTTAAGCAAAGGGCCGTAATTTCCAACCAAACTCATCAGCTTTTTTTTTTTCCCCTTGCGACATATCTTTTTTATTTCTCCGCTTCACATGCAGTTTGATACGATGCTAAGGCAGCGTTTGCTAATCAGTGTACACGCTGAGAGCAGTTGAGTAACTTTATTGATGTATCATACCTTATCTCTTTCTCATGTAAAGTCTTATGTAAGTAACTATGTAAGATTGTTTTTTGTAAAAAGGTGAGAGAAAAAGGGTAATCTTACCCTATCAAATCTTTCAATAACAGTGCATCAAATGAACATATGGCTTTAGTACACACAAACACACACACACACGCACACACGCACACGTCAAATTTTAAACAGTGTACACTTCTCTAACATCCATGTAGGTGCTCCATTCTCTCTCTCTCTCTCTCTCTCTCTCTCTCTCTTAAGGTAAACAAAACTGGGTTTATCAAATCAAAAAAAACTCTAAATGAACATGGATATGGACTTGTTTTGATGTGTCAAGGAGAGGCTTACGCAAATGCGTTTATCTCAGAATTTAAAGATAGATTGATAGTGTGTTGAAAACAAAATTGGCATGGAGAAGTAATGATGAATATAGCTGGTTATGTTGTTTTTTGTTGTTGTTGTTGTTTTCAAGACAGAAATTCAGACAGAAAGATACATTTCAATCATAACGAACAGGGGGCACAGAGTCAATCTTGCTAGATTTAGATTTAGACAGTTGGGTTGAATGCTGGCAAAAGATGGTTTGAGACATTTCCTTGTCCAATGTGTGGCGAGGGTAAAGAAGATGAGAAACATTTCATGTTTAGTTGCAAAGGTTACGAGGAGGTTCGTGAAAAGTGTACACTCTTTAATACAGCTGCAGCAAAGAGAAAAGATCTAGTCAGTGTTTTAACATCAAATGACGAAAATATCCTCTCAGTTGCAAAATACGTCTCAGGGGCAGCGGATATACGGAAAAAGAAAATAAATGATCAAAATACCTGTTAATGCAAAATATGTGCAAACATTAATGGTCTCCCAAATGATTATCTTGAGGGACAAAATAGATGCAGATAGGAATGGTATTTGGATGGTCAACCTGATGATGATGATGTTGTTGCTGTTGTTGTTTTGCGTGTGTGTGTGTGTGTGTGTGTGTGTGTGTGTGATTTGTTGACTGTTGTTTATTGATATAATCTTCGTGATATTAGGTGCGTTAGTGTTTGTTCTTGTTTTGTTTTACTTTTTCAACTAATTGGATAAAACGACACTGTAACTTCCCCTGTATCCCCCTGTCACATGGGCTGTGAAGTAAATGACAGTAAAGAGTCAAGTGTGTGTGTGTGTGTGTGTGTCTGTGTGTGTGTTTGTCAGTGTGTGTGTGTCAGTGTGTGTGTTTGTGTGTGTGTGTGTTTAATTTAGCTTATTGTAATTAATTCCAATTGCATCTTCTTCTTTTTTTAATCGTCAACTACGTTTTCTATTGTTTTCTTTCATTCTCATTCATGTTTTTTGTTATGCAGTTGGACACATTTTCGTTACTGTTGTTTCATCTGTATGATGCCATGAAGTTCAGTTCAGATTTCTGAGTGGAAAAAAAAAGATTAAAAAAAAAACTATTGTTATAATCAATGTGCTCACAACAGAGAATTAAAGTCTGGACAATCAAAACTATTGAAGAAATGATAATAAAAAGATCAGTGAATAAAATGTCGTCACTGCATTAGAATGCAGCGACAGCGCATGAATGGTCTAAGGGAAATAATCGTGTCGTTCTGTTGCTACCTTTGATTGTCTCCCTTTCAATGTCTACTCTTCTTCTTTTTTTCTTCTTTTTTTTTTTTTTTTTTTTTTTTTTTTTTTTTTTTTTTAATCCTTTTTCTCCTCCTCCTTTCCTTCGCCGTTTCGGCAGCCATAATCCATTTTCGGTTAATGTGCATCCCTGTTATGTTCATGGCTCCATAATCCACCGAAAGCTTTCATGGATTTCAGAATTTATCATACTTCCATTTCATTTGTGTGTGTGTGTGTGTGTGTGTGTGTGTGTGTTATCTCACGAGGGATTTTAGGCACTAGCGAGTCTGCACATAACTTAACCTGGATTGATTTGACTGATTGTAAAATGACACGCAATCGTTGTCTCAAAAAAGGTTGATGGGTGTTAAAAAAAAAAAAATCTTCCCCTTTTTACAAGTTTTCATTATCTTGCCTGTTAACGTTCGTTTGGAGAAGGCGCTATTTCTTTCACTGCACCCAGGCAATGGCACTCATTGCCACTTAACATTCGCCACATCAGATCAAACACAATATTCAAAAAGCATAAAAGACATATCTATTTCAACAGCACAACAAACAATAATCACCTTTCTCTTCATGTGACACATGCACCCAGGTATGTGTACTGTGACCATTGTTTGTTGTTACCTATTCATAACTTAACTTTGAATTCTAGTGCTTTCCCTGCTGTGATCGTGAGTAATGATGTGCGTGATAAATATTGTTTGTATATGCGTCGCAAAGGCTGAGTGGGAAGTCTTAATGAATTGTTTCTTCATATGCTTAAAGTGTGTTTTTCAATAGGTTACTTTTATGTGAAGTGTCTGTGATGTTTTATTTCATGCGAGTAGATGAAGTTCATGTTATGCGTGAAGTGTGTAGTTCATCTTAACTTTACTTTTGTTTGTCTATCTCTATTAATTATCTGTGTCGTTTTTTCAGCAGTTAGGTAGATTTTTAGTGTGTGTGTGTGTGTGTGATGTGCTATTTTTTATGCTGTGAATTATATGTGGGGATGTGAGTCGTTTTGTATCTCTCTTTTCTTATTATACATTTGAAATGTTATATATGTTTTACCTGGAAAGTGCGGTGAGCCTGCTTTTGCAAGTGGGGGACCGCCGACAACGACAATCATGATAATGATGGTGACATTAGTGAAGACGGTAACGGTGATGGCACAATATTGGTTCTAAAAATTGTGTGCATGTATGTGTGAGTTAGTGACTGAGTGAGTGTGTCGATGTGGAGACTGCTGTGCCACAATGGTACCAATTTCTAAGGTAAGATGGTCTCTTAGCTCATTTCAGTTTGGAGACTGCTGTGCGACAAGCATATTACATTTATATTTCCTCTTCGACGTGCGCAACTGCTAGCACAGTGGCTAATGCGTTTAACTTTCAATCCGAAGGTCCCGGTTCGAATCTGGGAAACGGTGGTTTAAAGGGTGGATATTTTTCCCGATCTCCCAGGTCAACATATGCGCAGACCTGCTTGTGCCTGAACCCCCTTCGTGTGCATAAACATGCAAATAGTAAACAGTGGTAACTCTCCATTACGCAAGGTACACAAGTTCAAGTCAGTGATGCTTATGCTACCGATTCAGCTAGCACACAGGTAAATAAAAGGTACAATGGAACAAACCCAGACTCTTTCTCAAAAAATAAACGAAGCGCCGAGCCTGTCCTTTTTCCAATCATTTGACATGTGCACACAGCAGCAAAGACAGAAGAAATGTGCAAACACAAATTAGCTTTCATTCAAGACTGGCATAGCCTCTTTAATCCCGAATAAGCCACACAGAACACATGGACAATACAGAACAAACACATGGTTGCCTCGGTGGTTTATCAACTGGAAATTAACAATAATGAGGCCAGGAGATGAAATGATTAACAAATAGTAAAGAGTGGTGACTCTCTCCATTACACAAGGTACACAACTTCAAGTCAGTGATGCTTTAATCCTGAATAATCTACACAGAACACATGGACAATACAGAACAAACACAGGGTTGCCTCGGTGGTTTATCAACTGGAAATTAACAATAATGAGGCCAGGAGATGAAATGATTAACAAATAGTAAAGAGTGGTGACTCTCTCCATTACACAAGGTACACAACTTCAAGTCAGTGACGCTTACACTACCGATTCAGTTAGCACACAGGTAAATAAAAGGTACATTGGAACAAGCCCAAAAAAAGGAAGCGCCGGGCCTGACCTTATATCAATCATTTGACATGTGCACACAGCAGCAAAGACAGAAGAAATGTGCAAACACAAATTAGCTTTTATTCGAGACTGGCATGGCCTCTTTAATCCTGAATAAGCATGCATATAAACATGCAGAAGATCAAATACGCACGGCAAAGATCCTGTAATCCATGTCAGCGTTCGATGGGTTATGGAAACAAGAACATACCCAGCATGCACAGCCCCGAAAACGGAGTACGGCTGCCTACATGGCGGGGTAAAAAACGGTCATATACGTAAAAGCCCACTCGTGTACACACGAATGAACGTGGGAGTTGCAGCCCGCGAACATAGATTTCCTCTTCAACAATATTTTGGTGTACTTCTTTGTTTTGTTTATTAATATATTCCATTGTGTGTTTATGTTTTAGGCCTATACAAACCTAGCTAGGTTCTCAAAGCCTGACCGGCGCGTTCACTTTTTGTGTGGATGAGGCATCTGCTTTTTTTTCTTCTTTCTTTTTCTTTTTTATTTTTGGAAGTTGTGATGCAGTGTACACAGAGCAGATCCGCACGCTTTAAAACCCCATTGAAACTGAAACTGAATGGCAAACTTTTTTCTTTTCTTTTTTTTTTCAAGAAAATGACTCGGGGGAGAGGGGGGGCTGGGGGGGGAATGCAATGATGTGAAGAAATCCAGAAGGCCTCAGCGCGAACCCATGAAACGTAAATACATCCGGAGGTTGGAATGGTGACGAGGAGAAAGGGCAAGAATACACAAATATTAATTCTGCCTCTATCACACACACACACACTCACTCACTCACTCACTCACACAAGAGCGCGCGCACACACACACACACACACACACACACACACACACACACAAACAAACACTATGCATCACACTGCATGGCTTTTGTCGTGTAACAGCTGTGTCCATGTTTGCATTAAATTAATTTAGGAGACAGGTGTTGTCACAACCCATAAGGGGTTGCCCATGAACCCCCTGCATCTTCCCAGACTAACACCTTCCCAGACTAACACCCCGACAACACAAAACATAGAGACAAGATAATTCAGCTCGATTCTTTACTGTTGTGCACTTTGAATATCCTGGTCCAGACACACAAATTTAAACACTTAACTACAGCAACACTCTTTAGTTACACCATAGTAGCATGACACGACACAGTAAGCCCTAGTAACGGCAGCACAGATGTACGCGGAAAAAAATGTCCTAAATCAAGTTCGTCCGTTGAACACCAGTGTCGCTGAACTGGCTTTTGTCACATGCCTGCAGAATCGGAAAGGGTGGAACGGGATGAGGGACTGTGGGTGAGGACGTTGGAAAATATGGGGGTCGGGGAAAGGAGTGGGAGTGAGGGAGTTTGGAACGGACGGGGATGAAGTGGAATGATGACCACTGAAAAGACGAATCCTGGAGTCCCGTCGGGGTGGCAGTCAGGGGGAACCCACAGGAATAAATCACAGGGAAAAAATCTGTCACCAGGAATCAGGCACACCACTGGCCCAGGAGAGAACACAGACCCACACAGAGGCAGAAGGGGGTCACACAAGAATCGAACCCTACGACTGTCCAAGAGGGCACCCAACAGCTCGCTTGCTGGCTCGGCGACCCTTCTCCTTCCAAAGCTCGGCACCAAAGGCAAAGCAAAACCCTTCCTGCGAAACGACGTTGACTCCGAACTCATCTCAAGAATTCAGAGCGAGAAGGACTGAGGACATGTCAGACACACATCACAACAGATTCACGTGCTTCAGTTCGGAACAGAACTGAGCATACAAGAGAACGATAGAGCAAAAAGGGGGAGGGAGAAGGAGGGAGAAAGGGAGAGGGGAAAGGGAGAGGGAAAAGGAGAGGAGGGGAAGGGAGACGAACACACGAACACACGCACAAATGAAAGCCACGAGCCGTAACAGGTGTGTTTACACACCACAGCCTCAGTCCAGTCAATACATGGCGGGTCGTTATGACCAGCAGTCTGCCGTCATGTGTCTGATAAAGATCAACTGCTTTCTGGTTATTGTTTCTTCTGTCTTGATTTCAATTGTAGATAAGCTATTACACACATATACACACACAGACACACACACTCACACACACACATACACGCGTGCGCGCACATACACACACACAGACACACACACACACACACTCACATAGATACATATAGATAGATAGATAGATAGAGATATATATACGCGTGCGCGCATAGTGGAGTGATGGCCTAGAGGTAGCGCGTCCGCCTAGGAAGCGAGAGAATCTGAGCGCGCTGGTTCGAATCACGGTTCAGCCGCCGATATTTTCTCCCCTTCCACTAGACCTTGAGTGGTGGTCTGGACGCTAGTCATTCGGATGAGACGATAAACCGAGGTCCCGTGTGCAGCATGCACTTAGCACACGTAAAAGAACCCACGGCAACAAAAGGATTGTTCCTGGCAAAATTCTGTAGAAAAATCCACATCGATAGGAAAAACAAATAAAACTGCATGCAGGAAAAAATACAAAAAATGGGTGGCGCTGTAGTGTAGCGACGCGCACTCCCTGGGAAGAGCAGCCCGAATTTCACACAGAGAAATCTGTTGTGATAGAAAGAAATACAAATACAAATACACACACACTCACACACATACACGCGTGCGCGCGCGCGCACACACACACACACACACACACACACACACACACACATATATATATATATATGTGTGTGTGTGTGTGTGTATACGCGTGCGCGTACACAGAGAGAGAGAGAGAGAGAGAGAGAGAGAGAGAGAGAGAGAGAGATTTTGTTTTGGTTTCAAACGGATTCGACTCAAAGGAAGTAATCTCAACACTTTGCTGGAAAAAGTCATCATAATTATATATTAGGATTGCTCCCCTTAAGATCACAGAGAACAGTGCCTGTCTGTGGGTTTGTTTGTTGGCTTGTTTGTTTGTTTGTTTGTTTGTTTGTTTGTTTTGATTTTCGCCTTTCAGCCCATTCACTAATCAGTGACAACAATACACAACCCTAACATGAAGTTTCAGTTTCAGTTTGAGTAGCTCAAGGAGGCGTCACTGCGTTCGGACAAATCCATATACGCTACACCACATCTACCAAGCAGATGCCTGACCAGCAGCGTAACCCAACGCGCTTAGTCAGGCCTTGAGAAAAAGAAAAAAAAAGGGTGAATAAATAATAGATACGCTAACAAAATAAATAAATAAATAAATAAATGAATAATAATTATGATATTAAAAAAGGTAGTAGTAATGGTAATAATAATAAAATAATAATAATAATAAATAAATAAATAAATAAGACGACAATGATGATAAATAAGCAAATAAATGTAAAACATGAAGACACACATTCACACATACACCCACACATGCATAACAGATATGCACCAAACATGCAGTTTCACAGTTATGAAAGCACAGTCAAATACATATAAACGTACATGAGCTCCAGCACACACACACACACACACACACACACACATTGCCCTGCACCTCCTCTATCCCCCTCCTCCACACACTCATTTCTAGTCTATGTATCGCAGCTTCCACGGCACACACACACACACACACACACACACACACACACACACACACACACACACAGATGAACGCTTACTTGTACAAGCACACACACACACGCCCATATCTCCCACCCCCAACCCCACACACATATATACAAAGATATATATATAATATATACGTTCCAATATCCTGTTGCTCCCACAGTGTAGGCATGCATACACTCACATACCTCATCCTCTACCCCACCTCCTCCCTGCACCCCCACCTCACCTCACACCCACCCACACACACACACACACACACACACACACACACACACACACACACACACACACACACATGCACACACATGCACAGAACTCTCCTGACACTTGTGTACACTTACACTCTCACGCATGCACAAACGCACTCAAAAACACAGACCCACACATATACACACACGCACAGAGGCTACCACTGATTGGCCGCAAGAGGGATGGGAAAAGATCTCTGATGCAAAGAACGTGGCGTCTAGTGTGTTGCTCAGTCTATTGTATTTGGAAAAGCCCACAGAGACTCTGTTCCGTTTTGAAGAAATTTGCGCAATGCTGGTTTGGAAATGATGCCGATGTTTGTTTGATTTGCAAAGCATCGTGCTCTACCTTTCATGTTAGACTTACGGCCGCTCCCTCTCTCTGCTTTTATTTCTTTGAGGCGATCGATGGTGTGATGGCCTTGTACCTGTTCTTTTTTATATTCTTTTGACTTTTCTGAGGATTTCCGATTTTCCTAGATGTAGGCCGCTCGTTGGTGTTGCGTTACCATCAAGTCTGTCAGCTCGCTCATTTCCCTTAACTCTTGCATGTCCCGGGCAGTATGACCATGTGAGCTTTTTAATCTGAAAGTTGCGCATTGCCTTATGCCACTCTGAGCTTCCCATTCCATTTTCAATTTTCTGTATGAGGTTCACTGAGTCGGTTAGAATCATGGCATGTTGGTTTCTGGACGTATGGATGGACGATAGCCACTGGAGGGCACGTGTCACAGCTTCAACTTCCATCGTTAGGCTGGAGGTTGTGACTTTGTAGGCAGCATTCTCTTCCCTAACTTTTTCCATTTTGTTTCGCAGTGAATCCCCAACCGGATTGGTCTTTGGTGACTGAGCCATCTGTGTTTATGATGATGTCCTCTTCTTTACTGTTTTCTTCTATGAGTAGCTTCACTTCCGCATCAGTTTTGCCCTCTGGCCATTCCCGACAATGTCTTTCTAGAGTGGGTGAAATGGCTGTGTTGAATAGATGGTTGAGGTTTTCGGGGTTTTTCTCCCATTCTTTTGTTTCTTTCAGGTCTTGTAGTCGGCATACTAGCTGGATTGTGTCTTCTGCTTGCCCCATCCATGATCTTCCTCGTCCTAGACGGCTGCCTTTTGGTTCTTTGACTGCGTCATGCAGTGGGTTTTGAGGGTTTTCTAATGCTTTGAAGTAGGTCTTGACCTGTTCTAACTTGTTTCTGGCCTGCACTGAAGGAAGGTCAAGCAGGTATCGCATGGTTTCTGTGGGCGTGTCTTTTGTTGTTCCAAGGATCAGCCTCATAGCTTCATTTTGAACTCTTTCTAATTTTAAGAGGTTGCTTTGAGACGGTGTTGTTAGCCCAAGTCCGTAGTCGATCACACTGAGGACGAGTGATTGGTATAGCAGGAAGAGGTGGCTTTGTTCAATACCTTTGGTTGCCATTGCCTTTAAGACTGAAAGGCCCTTTTTGCATTTGAGAACAGTATTTTCCGTATATTTTCTGAAGGTCAGCATCCTGTCGAAGTGTATTCCTAGGTAGCGTAGGCATTCAGTTTTCTCGATCTGAATCCCATCGAATGACACAGAAGGTGGTGATTTGCTCGCGGTTCTGTTGTTGAGGGTGCACAGCAACGTTTGGGCTTTCGCTGGATTGATGGAAGATCCTGTGTCTTTGCACCATTGAGCAATATTGTTTAGTTGTTTCTGGACGGCTTAAGTTCTTTCCTGAGCATCTTTCGAAGTTTTGAAGACCAGGCCAAGAGTAAGCACCCGAGCTATTCCATTGTTGTTTAAGTCTGCAAGGCCCTTCGTGTAGACATTGTAGAGGACAGGAGAAAGCGGAGACCCTTGTGGCAGTCCCATGGATAGTTCAGAAGGTGCAGACATCCAATCTCCTAACATGAAATGAATACTAACAAAATATCACCTCTATGTTTCACGCTATAAAGGAATTAAACAACAATCAACAATGACCTGAATATGCATCGAATCATTTACACCCGTCCCTGAGCACTTTGGTTACGAAATTCTCAATAACAAAAAAAAAGAGAAAAAAAAGGGAGAAAAAAAAAAGAATCTTAAGCTATGCGAACTTGAATCGATCACAACACAGAAACTGCCATATGAAAATATGGATATCCTTCTTCCGGTTATTACAAGTATCATTAACACTTTTGTTACCCCCAAGCACTGTTCTCTCTTATCCGTTCGTCTGATTCCATCTATATCTTTAGCTCTTCACTAAAAAGTCATCTTTAAAAAAAAAGAAAAAATATATATAGATATATATCTGTAAGTATGGTCAGTTTCCCCCTTCTCCAGCACCACCCCAAGCCTGTCCGCTCACTTTGAATGTATAACGAATGAGAGAGGGGCAGGAAGGGTAGGAGGGAGGGAGTGGAAAAGAGTGGTTCAAGGTTCTTGTAATTTTTAACTATTTCTTTCATGTAGAGTTCTTAGGGCGAAAGGGTGCAATGCACAAATGTACGTTATGATGATGATCATCATCATCATCATAATTGCTGCTCCCATTACGGAACGCCGCTTCACAAGCCTCCATTTCTCTCGGTTGTGTGCCAGTACCAGGGTTTCTGCGAAGCTTCTCGTTCAGTCCACTCTGTGATGTTGTCCCTCCATCTCTTCTCCTTCTTGTATTTGTATTTTTTGTATTTTGTATTTCTTTTTATCACAACCGATTTCTCTGTGTGAAATTCGGGCTGCTCTCTCCAGGGAGAGCGCGTCGCTATACTACAGCGCCACCCTTTTTTTTTTCTTTTTTTTTTTTGTATTTTTCCTGCGTGCAGTTTTTTTTTTTTCCTATTGACGTGGATTTTTCTACAGAATTTTGCCAGGAGCAACCCTTTTGTTGCCGTGGCTTCTTTTACGCGCGCTAAGTGCGTGCTGCACACGGGACCCCGGTTTATCGTCTCATCCGAATAACTAGCGTCCAGACCACCACTCAAGGTCTAGTGGAGGAGGAGAAAATATCGGCGGCTGAGCCGTGATTCGAACCAGCGCGAGGAGATTCTCTCGCTTCCTAGGCGGACGCGTTACCTCTAGGCCATCACTCCACTTCTTCTTTCCCCCCCTTTCTTCTTCCATTATTTTTTTTGCCAACTTCTTCTCCTCTACCTCTGAACTAGCTGTTTCCAGGAGGATGATCTTGGAAAGGCCACATGTCCTGGTTACGTGGGCATACCACATCAGGTTCCTCTTTTTCACGGTGCACAGCTGGTTTTCACGTCGTCTCGTGTGTCATGTTGCTCTTGCCAAACGCTTCATCATTTGTGTAGGAGACAGTAATAAAGAGTCGGAATAAGGAACTAACCCACAAAACTGCCAGTTAAAGGACGTTCCAATTTTAAACAAATTTATCCATATATATAATTCACTTGACATGTAGTGATGTAAGCCATAGAAGAAACGTACAAAGATAGATTTCCGACATGCTGCAGATGACACAGACTATATCAAGAAAATACATGTTACCCGAGTGTGATTTGTTTTTTGTTTTTTGTTGTTGTTGTTTTTTCTTTTTCTTTATTTTACGAAATCAGATCAAAATAGATGCACCCAGCTGTATTTGACACGATCAACAAACAAGAACAGTGACTGTAGTTCCTGAAAGGACACACAACTTATTAGCGCACGTAAGAGAACCCACGGCAACAAGAGAGTTGTTCCTGGCAAAATTTCGCAGTAAAATCGGCTCTAATACCCGTGTGTGTGTGTGTGTGTGTGTGTGAGTGTGAGAGTATAACATAGTGGTGGTGATTGTATGTGTGCGTTGAGTGTGTATGCGGGGGCGCGTCTGTGTGTGTGTGTGTGTAACATTGTGGTGGTGGTTGTATATGCGCGTTGAGTGTGTATGCGGGCGCGCGTCTGTGTGTGTGTGTGTGTGTGTGTGTGTGTGTGTGTGTGTGTGCGAGCATAACATGGTGGTGGTGGTTGTATGTGTGCGTTGAGTGTGTATGCGCGCGGGTGTGTGTGTGTGTGTGTGTGTGTGTGTGTGTGTGTGTGTGTTTATGTCTTTTACACGTATCTGGGCTCCTCAGGAGACCAAGCACAAAATGAAAAAAACCAACCAGATGCCGTGGCGAAGTGGCTGGCGTCGCGGACTGACGGCTGGGAGGACACGGGTTCGAATCCCAACGGAGGTGGGTATTTTCGGCTCGCGGCCGGATCCTACCGGTTAAGTGTGCTATGGGCTTAAATGGGGAGACTGGGACCACACAGTCGAATATTATCTAGTTCACGGATGCGTCTGTGGGTGTGTTGCTCTAATTTCCTGACCAATACTGCAAGTGTCTGTATCTCTCGGGCCTGGCTGACGCCGGGATATCATTATGACAGGAAGCGTAGAGTACAGCCTTGTCATGTAGTCCCAAACCAAAATGGACCACCATAGCAACATCATCATCGTCATCCTCCTCCTCCTTCATCATCGTCAATATAAAACAAAACAGTCAATATAAAACAAAACAGTCCCAAAGTCTGTGGACTTTCACGCCCTGCTCTCATGATGACATCAGTTTCGATACCCCTCCACTTCCGTGCTTGGGGTGAGTCCTGTCAATGTCTTCAGTGTCGGCATATTCATGGGGTGGGGTGGGGGGGCTGTTGTTGGAGGGACGTGATGGCGGTCTCCACTCTTGGAGGGACGCTCACTCAGTCTGGCTCCGCGACTAAGCCATTATTGTCGTTAGCAGTGGGCTTAGTAGGTGGTGTTTTAAGTACGTTCAATCAGAACAGGGACCACTGAACACCACCGACACCGAAGTGACTCAGCAGCAGTGCAGGGTCTTCTCTGGTGTGTGGCCTCCTGAAGACCTAGCATCGATAGTTCCCTGCGGACTGCCGACGCTGGAAGTGTGACAGACGAACCCGGGTGTGGCTGTGTTTAGGGGATTCGGAATGAGTGGCGTGGGAGCAATGCCACTGAAACGGTGCAGATAACGGGGCAGCAAAAAAGAACCAAAAAAATCCTATATATATTTTCTTCCGTCATTCCAGTCATGAAAGATACTCATCTGAAACAACATTCGTGCAATAGGTATATCAGAACATGGTGAAACCAATATTATCATTTTATTGTCCAAAAAAAAAAAAAACGTTGTGCGGGTACAATGAAACCAATGCGTTAACCACTTGTCTGAACACTAGAACACTAGAACCAATACGAAGGCAAGAATATGAGAATCAAATGTGCATTGAACATAACAACAACAACATTACTTGCTATGTTTGCCATTCCACTCAGATAAATAATATGCTACAAAAGGAAAAGGAAAATCGACGAAAGGAAGTAGAACTGGACACGAGGATCTAAGATCCGCATTGAACAGAAGCTGTTCCTTTCTTTACTTAAAGATACCTCTAGTTTGATGCGTTTGTGCAACAACAAAAAAATGCAACAAGAGTTGTGAGTTCAAAACAAAGAACCCAGATCACAACAAATGACAATTTGAAGAACAACAACAACAACGACGACGACGACAACAACAACAGTAATGACGACAACAACAACGACAACGACAACAAACAATAACACGACCAACAAAACCACGGTGAATTCTAATTGAACACGAGATCATATCTAATCCACGTCTCTCATCATGTTAAATCAACCAGTTCTCCGTACTATCCGTCACCCATACAATCGGAAGGATGCAAAATTTCCCAAAACAATTAATAACGCAATGATTGTGCAATGGCGGTTGACGTAATCGAACATTTCGTCTGTTCAGGAGCCAAGGAGATCGACACCTCGATTCAAACAAGGACCACGACTTCCTCCTTTCTGCTGCTCTTCTTCTTTTCTTTTTCCTTTTTCTTTTTTTTCCCAACAGCTCTGAGCCTTGAGTGATGATGATGATGATAATGATATATATATATATATATATATATATATATATATATATATATATATATATATATATCGATTTTTCCAATAAGACGTACAACCGAGCGTTCACTGTGCATATATTTGATAAAGCACAAAAAAAAGCCGTGGCGATGGAAAAGCAGTCCCTGACAAAAATCATCAGGAGAATCAAGTCTGAGAAGTAAACAGGTAATAGGAGTAAATAACGTGGCAGAAAAAAATGACTCTACTTAACAGCACAAGACTATGGAGACGATCTCTTCCCACGAGTGCAGCTCAAATTTCCGATAAGGTTGTTGTTTCCAGTTTCCGTGCGCCGCAGCAACGAGCTGTCAATTACCCATCTTTCAACCAATGAGCGCCCAGTTTAGGAAGACACTCGTCAGCATATGGCAGACCAGAAACCCGATCCACATATTGCAACAAAAAAATAATAAAATAAATAAATAAATAAACCGTGTTGATTCAAACTAAATATAGCAGACAGGGAAGGGATACAAGAAATGATATCATTAAGAGCAATGGAGAAAGATATCCTGTTGGTAAATTTTATGGTCCAAACATAGATAATCTAAACCTTTGGGAAAAAAAAAAAAAAAAAAGAAAGAAACAAAATCGAGGGAAAGAATGAGTAAGAATGGTAATATGCTCTCGTGTTTGTAAGCCGACTGGAATCTCGTTCTCGACTCCTAATTAGATCAAGATAACTACGCCAACATTGCAACAACCCGAAGATAAAGGACAGGATGGGAAACAGTGTGGCAGGAATCATTTTGACAGATGTTTGACGCGAAAATAATCCTCAGATAATGTGTGTTCTACATGGTGAAGAACTTCACTGTTGAAGCAAAGTAGGTTGGACTTTTTGCTTGTGTCTGTAGATCTTACGTGGAAATTTCATGATGCTGATATCACACAAGGGTATTCCTCAGATCGCTCAATGATTATTTCAGTGCAGTACAAACATTTGACGAAAAGTATGAAATGTGGTTAAGAGTTAATGGTTAAAATGCCCCATAGCCTTTCATGGCCGTAGTGATAGTGAATCCATATTCACTGTGTCTAATGCTCGGCATCGGAAGGCGGGACCCAATCGTCTCTTTCCGCCATTTTAACCTTCCCCATGCGAAGTAAGGATCCATTCAAAATTGGGTGGAGTGAGAAAAACTAAACTGCCTTTCCCAAGGACACAACACCAGGCTGAAAAAGGACACGATATTTGATCACACTGGATCAAAGTCCAGTGCCTCTAACCAATTCTTCACGACACCTCCTGAAACATACAGTGCGTTTCAAACGAACTGCGTGTTACTGAAAGAAATACAGTTCAATATAAACATGATAGAAGAATCATAGCCTATGCGACAATTAGGGTACATAAAAGCAGAAGAAACAGATGATGAAAAAAAAATGAAAAAAAAGTGTAAAAAAGAAGAAGACGTGAAATTGTTATCAGAAAACCACAGAGAACTAGTGTCTTAGATGTGTTTTTAAAAGAAACAGCAAAGAAGAAAAAATAAAAGAATTATTTTGTAACCTAGAGAACAGATATTTTATAATTAAGAAAAGGATAAAACCATAAATCACAGTGGAACAAATAACATATATGCCACATACGAGAACCTGAAACCAGTTCCATTGCAGAAATTTGTATACAAGGGAAACGCCCGATAGACTGTATTCTGATGAACTGCCGAAAATATCACGCGAAGGAAGTGCTTTGTTAAAAGGAGAAGTACGTTTGGAAGAAACTAGCTCGTAGAATCTACAGTTCGTACAGTCGAGTGTGATCAATCAGTGAGAGACGGAGAACTTTCTACCACCCAGAAAGAATGGATCATGATCAGTATTCCAAAACCAGACAGGTCAAAAGCAGTGTACATGTTCTGTCAACATGCAATGCAGATGGAATGAAAAAAGCCCTCCAAAATTTATTTGACAGCCTTATTTATGACCCAGTTAGCAGATTAATTCATATCATGACATATATCTGTACGCTTTGCTTCGATTAGATTTTGAGAAAATCTTCTGACTCCTTTTTGTGGTGAATTTCATATATAGCTTTGAGCGCATATAGTTTCGGGCATGTGGATGGATACAAGCACTTCATATAAGTATAAAATCGACAGCAAATGGCCAAATTTCAGTATACTTCATTTGTTTGCTATAAAAAAAAGTTTTGTTGACGGTTTCCACAATGCTCTGCTTCCATTTAAACGTGGTGGGACATATACAGTATCCATTCATGCTCGGACCAGGATCAATACACAGAAAACATGCAACCTCATAAAGGCGACGCCCTATACACTGATAACTTCAGTGCTTCTACGTTTAGTTTTACCTTATTAAATATTACGTCACCCAGCTCTACGACACAGTGAAGTTATTTATCTTTAAGCCAGAGTACAGTGCGGGGCCAGTTGCGGTAGTTTTCTGTGGGAAGTCGCAGGCCTGACATCAGATCACATGGAACCAAGTTGTGTCTTTGCATGAACTGAACAATGAAGGCCCCTCCGTACTCTGGCCTTCTCTTGACATGTTCCCATTCCATCCAGACAATGGGGATGTCCACCTCTTGGAACAGCCTCTCAGCACCAGCTAGCACGTGGCCCTCGTGACTCTCCACGTCAATCTGCAGCAAGGCAATCAGTTCAAACATTCCTCAATAAGTACTCATGTTTGCCATTTTGCTCCTCCAATGGGAGGAAAACATGCACAGCAAGCAACAGTTATTTCACATCGTGGAGTTTGCTCATCGGGTTTGCTACTTGCTACTGGCTACTAGCTGTACAGAAGCATTCCCATTTCTGCAAAGAGCACATCCCCATAATTCGACAGGGACTTTTTTTGTGTGCTGATAATGTCTCTTAAAAGCTATGATGAGCAACAACTGAAAGAAAACAAAAGCAGCAACAGCGAAAACGGAATTTTAGTTTGTTTTGTTGTTTGTTTGTTTGTTTGTTTTTTTGTTTTGTTTTTTTGTTTTTAAACTTTTCTAAATATTCAAAAATGACAGTTGTGTTTTTGGTAGTAAACCAAAGAATGTTATCTAATTTTAACCATTGTTGTTGATGAAGTTGTCGAAGTTGGAACTACAAGACATGCTTGCTTTCTTCGCAGTTTGCTGATGAAGCCTAGATTTCATTATCGAAATTTGAAATAAATCCATGAGTGTGAACAGTTGTGAATGTGGTATAAACTTTTTAATCATTTTCATTTCTTCACTGATGTCCCACATTGACGTCAACAAGAGAGAGAAAAATTAATTCGTGAGTGAACAGCTATGAGTGTGAGTTAATTGTTTCCTTGCAAAGAAGGTTGTTTGGGTGTTTTATGTTTGTTTTTTTGTTTTGTTTTGGTTTGGTTTTTGTTTGGGGGTTTTTCAAAACAAACACACATTAGAAGGAACTATGGACGGCAGACAGGCAGACGCAGCGCGTGCACACACACACACACACGCGCGCGCGCGCGCGCGCGCGAGAGAGAGAGAGAGAGAACTTCAAATCTTTAAACTGTCATGAATCTCATCTGCAGTTGCTGACTCGTTTCAATCTATAATCGATTTTAGACCGGAAATGATTCGGTACAAGCAACAGGAAAGAAGTGCTGGCGGGAGAGGAAGTGGGCCGTCGTTTCTATCAGGTCAGCCTACACAGGGCCTGGGGCCTTGGTGAGCTGCCTGCCGCTGCGCTGAAGCATCGCTACAATTAATAATAATGGATACTTATATTGCACACTATCCAGAAATCTGCTCTAGGTGCTTTACAAAAACGCTTTGTTAACATAAAACATTACATGTATGTTACATATACACACCAAAATGTGACTACACACACACACACACACACACACACACACACACACACACATACATTTTAACAATACATGTGTATCTAACAGCTACCCTAACACATACGCACACATAGGCAGGCACAAACTTACATAAACTCACGCACACACAATACACATTCATATACATGCATGTAGTTATGTACACATGCATATGTATACACACATAGTCAAGCACAGCTAACGCAAAGGAAGTGGACCTGCCACAATTGAACTTACTGCTGAGGGAAAAGGTGGGTTTTGAGACGAGATTTTACCCTGCCTGCTGTGTTCAGCAATGATGTAGGCTGGTCTTATAATGTTCTTCGCCGTTTTGGAGAGTTAGATCAGATATTACTGCACTTACAAAACATTACGCTGCCACTTCAGTGGCCTCACAATAAATATATCTGAGTCGCGAAATCGCGAGGCTTCACGAGGGAAACATTTTGCTGATTCATCCCAAAACCCTGTATACTACAGACTTTTTAAAAATCTGTGTCCTTATTTCTTGTGTCTCTTATGGATGATGACGGTGGTGGGTCAGAGGGTAAGTTTCATTTTGCTTAGTAATAGGGCTTGTTTGCACGACATAAACAACGCATATCTAAATATAAAATGGGTTGGGTTTTTTTTTTTAAAGACCTTTCAGTCAGCCTATGTTCAATTTTGAAACAAGGGAAAAGTGCTATATGAAAACATTAACCACTGAAACCACACTATTTTGTGACTCAAAGGTCATTCCTGGCAAACTTGCATTTTCGGGGCAGAGGAAGTAACTCGGACACTGCAACACCCAGAAGGGTCAAAGTTTCACTCAAACGTAATGACATGAATATTGAAGTGATGAAATAATATAACGCGACCATTTGGTGTTGTTTCCGTTGAAGGTTGTGCGGTAGGCCTATATAAAGATAGTTCATTTATGTACATAAGTCTCAGTAAATCTATCAAAACGGCAAAATATGTGCTCTTACACACACACACACACACACACACACACACACACACACACAAAGAGGATTCATGAGGGTATCTAACTGAGCTTGTTTTGATTTTGTTGGCGTGACGCGAGAGGGTACACTTGTGTTTAGGGCTGTAGCTCTAGAGCATTCCAGTATTGAGTCTTGACTTTGGGTGCATAGAAACGAAGTGGGGTGTACAGTGGTCAATTTTAGAAATCAAGTTTCCAATTTCTACAACTTGCCAAAGATAATGTTTCTAACGTCTGCAGAAGACTGATGTTGAGGAGGAGATGCGCAAACGACACTGTTTCCGCCAGATAATAGTTTGAAATTCTAAGATTTTTTTTTTCAACCGGTCCACCTTGTGTTCGTGACTCTTGGATTTTATTAGCACGTAACTTCTGGAATATTCTTGGAGCAGAAAACACCCTTCACCTAATCAAAAACAAATCTTCTTCCAACATTTACTGGTCTTGAAGAATTCTAAAACGAATCATTCAGATAGCATTATTCATAAACAGTGTAGTCAGGTGGACGAATAAACATGCATACTTATCACACCAGTTTACTAATGACTTCTTATTGTAAGCTCATTCATGATACAAATTGATGCAATCAGTACTTTTTAACGTGTGTGCGTGTGTGTTAGAAAGAGTGTGTGTGTGTGTGTGTGTGTGTGTGTGTGTGTGTGTGTGTGTGTATGTGTGTGTGTGTGTGTGCACGTATGTTAATTCAATCATTGCACGCCTTTAATGGGGGTTTTTTGTTGTTGTTGTTGTTGTTGTTGTTGTTTGTTTTCTTTTGTTTTGGGGTTTTTTTGTGGTTTTTTTTTTTTGGTTTTGTTTTGTTTGTTTTTTTGTTTCGTTGTTTGTTGTTGCTGTTGCTATTGTTATCATTTTTTGTTTTTGTTTTTTTTTTTTCTTTTTGTTTGTTTTTTGTTTTTGTATGTGTGTGGGGTTTTGGGGTTTGTTTGTTTTTTTGTTTGTTTGTTTGTTTTCTTTTTGGGGAGGAGGGTTGTGGTTGTTGCTGTTGTTTGTTTTTCGGCACAGCATTTTTGTTTGTTTGTTTGTTTTTACCAACTAGTTATGCTGATAAAGTGTTACCGAAACAGGAAAATTCTTGATTTTAAAGATTTCTGACACCTTCGATTCATATGTCTGTACAGCCGTCTCTTCTGTACTTTGAGTATTAACAAATCCTAATCACTTCCTACACCAACCTTTAAAGCTGCAGTCCTGAATGGTATCAATTCCAGCAGACGATCCAGATGAATGGCGTAGGCCGCAGTTTGCTCATACCCCCATGTCTCTGATCGGATCACTCCGTACCGCGCTCTTCCCTTGGGTCTGTCCATGGCTAATGTAACGTTTCCTTCCTGAGAAGACGCCGCGTTTTGCATCACGTGCACTAAGTGAGCATGACCAAAGTCCACAACTGCTCGGCACAACCGGAGAGCGTTCTCAGGTATTGGTTCTACTGCCACAACTTGTCTCCCTTGCAGTGCCGCCTGCAGCGTCACAATCCCCAGGTTCCCGCCGACGTCGATCAGAGGAAGGTCACGTGACAAGTTCACAAACTTCGCCATTAGCATTCGCTCGACATAGTAACCATTTAGGGCCATTCTGGTGAAAGTGTTATCCTCAGCTGCCGAGTCATATATGTAAAATGTTAAGTTGCCCACATCTGTAGGGAAGGAGACTGAACGGAGTTTTCTGGTGCCGTCACAGTTTCTGGAAAACCAGCCCTTGGCATTTCTTGAGGCAAGCACACCTAAGTTTCCCAGATGTGGCTTCTGCACCGTTTCCTCCGTTAACTCAGTAAAGGGGGGAGCCCACTGCTTGTACACTGATTTAACAGAGAGGCTGGAGGAGTGCATATGGTACATCACAATGATAATGATCATTCCAAGTAGCATCAACGGCATGAATTTGTGTATTTTCTGAATGTTCCTCATTCTTGATACTGGCTGCTGCACACAGACAAAAAGATGAACAAAGAGACAAACAGACTCTCTCTCTCTCTCTCTCTCTCTCTCTCTAGTGCTTTCCCTTGCCTGGTTTCCGGCATATTTCTCATCAGCAGTGAAATTTCAGACAATTTGCGTCATAATGCCCGTGTTAGGATTGTCAGCTTCACTGGAGTGTATGCTAAACAACTTACTGGAAGCACATTCTTTGACATCCTACAAAATCGAGGGAAGGGGCAAACACACTGTCGTTGTTCTCCGACTGAATGCTGATTCAGGTCAACCTGACCGTACTGTCAATGACACTGTGAACTACAGTACTGTGTATCGCCGTTAATGTCCCTCACAGGTCGACCGAGACAGGAAAAGAGCAGAGGCACACAGACAGACAGACGCACTGACGGCAAGAGAAAGTGTGAGCTCACTTTCTGGTTTATTCCTCCCCACACCTCAAAGTTTATTCTACGACATGGTTTCAGTTTCAGTTTCAGTTTCAGTAGCTCAAGGAGGCGTCACTGCGTTCGGACAAAACCATATACGCTACACCACATCTGCCAAGCAGATGCCTGACCAGCAGCGTAACCCAACGCGCTTAGTCAGGCCTTGAGAACACACACACACACACACACACACACACACACACACACACACACACACACACACACACAAAAAAAAAAAAAAAAAAAAAACCAACAACAACGGGGGAATAAATAATAGATAAGCTTGCATAAATAAATAAATAAATAAATAATAATTATAATATAGAAAAAGGTAGTAGTAATAATATTAGTAATACTAATAAAATGATAATAATAAAACATAAATAAATAAATAAATAAGACAACAATGGTGATAAATAAGCAAATAAATGTAAAATATGAAGACACACATTCACACATACACCCACACATGCATAACAGAAATGCACCAGACATGCAGTTTCACACATATGAAAGCACAGTCAAATACATATAAACGTACATGAGCTCCAACACACACACACACACACGCATTACCGTGCACCTCCTCTAACCCCCTCCTCCACACACTCATTTCTAGTCTAAGTATCGCAGCTTCCACGGCACACACACACACACACACACACACACACAAACACACACTCACAGAGATGAACACTTACTTGTACAAGCACATATGAAAGCACAGTCAAATACATATAAACGTACATGAGCTCCAACACACACATACACACACACACACACACACATTACCTTGCACCTCCTCTACCCCCTCCTCCACACACTTATTTCTAGTCTACGTATCGCAGCTTCCACGGCACACACACACACACACAAACACACACTCACAGAGATGAACACTTACTTGTACAAGCACACACACATACGCCCATATCTCCCACCCCCAACCCCACACACGTACATACAAAGATATATATATATATATATATACATATATATATATATATATATATATATATATATACACGTTCCAATATCCTGTTGCTCCCACAGTGTAGGCATGCATACACTCACATACCTCATCCTCTACCCCACCTCCCTCCGCACTCCCACCTCCCCTCACACACACACACACACACACACACGTACACATATCTCTCCTGACACTTGTGTGCAATTTCACTCTCGCGCATTCACAAACGCACTCAAAAGCACAGACCCACACATACACACAAACACACACAGCCGCCACTGACTGGCCGCAAGAGGGATGGGAAAAGATCTCTGATGCCAAGAACGTGGCATCTAGTGTGTTGCTCGGTCTATTGTATTTGGAAAGGCCCACAGAGACTCTGTTCCGTTTTGAAGAAATTTGCGCAATGTTGGTTTGGAAATGATGCCGATATTTGTTTGATTTGCAAAGCATCGTGCTCTACCTTTCATGTTAGATTTGCGGCCGCTCCCTCTCTCTGCTTTTATTTCTTTGAGGCGATCAATGGTGTGATGGCCTTGTACCTGTTCTTTTTGGTATTCTTTGACTTTTCTGAGGATTTCCGATTTTCCTAGATGTAGGCTGCTCGTTGGTGTTGCGTTACCAGCAAGTCTGTCAGCTCGCTCATTTCCCTTAACACCTGCATGTCCCGGGCAGTATGACCATGTGAGTTTTTTAATCTGAAAGTTGCGCATTGCGTTATGCTACGACATGGAAAATGTGTCAGTGCCTGGTGTCTAGTCTACACAACACAGCGCCACTTCTCCTCGATGATGTGTGTCTGACATTGCACGTGAAACAGTCACCGCTGAAAACGTCTTCTGTCAGCTTGACACACAAAACGAAGCAGCTTAGCCCCTTGTTCAGTGTCAGTGATCAACGACGGTAACTGCAGTGACAGTGATTCAGACAGTAAACCAGCACAGAGTGGTGAAAAAGATGAATAGTTTGTTTCTTTCGGTGTTACAGATAGCGTGTCTGACAGTCTGAATAATGAAACAGGTTCAGTAATAGGAAACAAAACAGACGCTGAAGGTAATCAGAACTCGCAAATTGACTCCGACTCTTTGCAAACAAATTTTGATGATTCAGATGAAAAATGCATAGACAGTTAAGCACAGTGTTTCGAAAGGTTGTCACAGAAAATGAACGCACTGTTTGATCGTTTTGAACAGGATGTAGCAGCCAGATGTAAAACTGCCGAGGTCTGTGTCTGGACAGAATGGAAATCTTTGTTGTGAACCCACGTGACGTCACAGGACTGTCGTAACAGCAGTTATATTGGTTTGTTTGTTGTTCAGTGCCAGTGTCTGTGCAATTTATACTTCTGAATGTTGTAACATTGATCCGGAGAAGCACTCTCCCATTATTACAAAAAGTGCAAATGTAAACCAAGTTTCCGAGACGTGGTAGCCATGTCACGAAGTTGCTTTGCTTTGTAAAGAACATAATTATGTCTGTGCATTATAGTTTGATCAGCGTCCCTGACCCCTTTGTTCCCTTTGTGAATGGGCTTGTAGCTTAGCACAATAAACCATTCATTCTCTCTCTCTCTCTCTCTCTCTCTCTCTCTCTCTCTCTCTTACTGAAAAGGGTAGCAGATAGAGAGAAGCGCAGATTAGTTCCTCTTTCATGTTTTAAAAAAGACTTTGTGCAGATATTTTCTGCGTTCGATTTTTTTCCCCTTCCGTTGAAGGTTATATTTCTTATATTGAAATATCATCATCATCATCATCATCATTACCAGAATTTGTGCACGTTCAAACAAGTCACTGTAGACAAAATAGACCAGTAACATATTAGAATACAATTACAGAGTACTACAGCAACAATTCACTTGCAAGGGTATATTTCTGTTTTTTAACGTATAAAGAAGAAAAACAAACAAACAAACAAACAAAAATATGTTAAATGAATACAAAAATACAAAAATAAAGAAAAGAAAAACACAGAGCCATACAAACAACGAATGCTCCTCATAGACTGTGAACCTGTTCAAAAGGATATACACTAATAAATACGTCAAAAAAAATGAATTGATAAATAATCAATAACCCCGGCATTCGATTTTTCAATATTGGATTGATCATATTCGGGTGTCTTGAGATATTGGTCATATTCGGGTGAGGAAAAACTTCTTGAATGGTCAAGGCAAAATGAATGTCGTAGGTTTGTGTGTCCGTTGCACCTCCGCCCCCACCCCTATCCCCCACTTTCTATCTGGTCTGAAGTGTCGTGGTTGATAGATGCCTTAAAAAAAAATTTTTTAAGTTTCTTAACCAGAATTTTTTCTGTCTTGTTATCGCGATGTATGGTCAGGCAGGTTTGAAGGAAAAGAATAAGAAAAGTAATCCAAGAAAAGTAATCCTAACACTTTAGGGAACGGCACGATATACAGTTTTACGATGCTGATGATGATCATGATGATTTTGATTGTTATTGTCGATGTATACTCGTACATGATTAATATAGAAACAGAACAATTATAAATTCAAATTAAGATAAACACAGAAGTGAACATACCCCGCACCCCCACCCCCCAAAAAAATAAATTTTAAAAAATAAAAAATCTTTCAGTTTCCAGTTCCAAGGATGTGTCATCGCGTGTGGACTGGTCCATAAAAGAATGAAAACATACAACAATTAAAACAAAACCTACAAAGCACACAACCAACCATCTGACCATCCAAATCATTGAGTAGTTATGGAGACGCAACACGTCATACTCGATATACATCCAGATCTGACAACATGATTCACAAATATTATATATATAATATATACAAATATATATATATATATATATATAAAATTCCAATCTAAACACCCATCTTCTTTGACAACTTACCAAGCCTGCAAAATGGATGACGTGTGACATGAAAAACAAACGCGCGCGTCAAATTGTACGATCTCACTAACACGGGGCAGTACCTGTTGTGTTGTGAGCGAGGCTTACAACAGTGGATGACTTACATAGGCCAAAGTAGCTGGCCACAGAACGGGCAACGTGCATGGGAAAGCCAGGAGCTTAATGAATTGAGAGGGGAGGGGCTGGTGGTGGTGTTCTGTGTCAGCGAGTGTTTCGTCTTTACTTTTTTTTGCAGTGTGGAGGCGACACCCCACCCCCCCACCCCCACCCCACCCCACCCCCACTCTCTCTCTCTCTCTCTCTCTCTCTCTCTCTCTCTCTTGACGGGCGCAACAGACGAGTGGTTAATGAAAGCGTTCGACTTTCAATCTGAGGGTGCGAGGTTCGAATCTCGGTAACGGCACCTCGTGGGTAAGGAGTGGAGATTTTTTTTCGATCTCCCAAGTCAACATATGTGCAGATCTGCTTGTGCCTGAACTACCTTCGTGTGTATACTCGAGCAGAAGACTACATACATTAAAAATCCTGTAATCCATGTCAGCGTTCGGTATGTTGTGGAAACAAGAACATACTCAGCATGCAAACCCACTAAATAAGAGTATGGCTGCCGACATGGCGGGGTAGATAAACAAAACGGTCATGCACGTAAAATGTTGCGTGGCTGTCTGAGTGTGTTTGTGTGCGTGCCTGAAATCTGATTGAATGACATAGGAAACTAATTATGAGCGCTTAATGGCAGTCGTCAGTCGGCTCTACCTAGATAGGCAGCCTGTTATGCAAATGACCCAGTGCTTGTGAAGCGCCTCGAGCTTGGTCTCCGACCGAGGATAGGCGCAATGTAAAAAGCCATATCATTCATTCATAATTCTCTCTCTCTCCCCTCTGTGTGTGTGTGTGTGTGTGTGTGTGTGTGTGTGTGTGTGTGTGTGTGTGTGTGTGTGTGTGTGTGTGTGTTTGTGTGTGTGTGTGTCTGTGTGTGTGTGTGTACTTCACCTGTCTTTGTCTTTTTTTCTGTCTGTCGCATTCCATCTACCTCTCTCTCTCTCTGTGTGTTCATGTCTGTCGGTCTCAAAACGAAAAGTATTAGCAATCTATTTTGATCCATGAGTTCTTTCATCTCTGGGATACGTTTGTCATATAATCTTCGAAATTTACGTACTGTCGTGCCCAGGGCCTTTTGAAAGAACTTTTCGTGTTCTTTTTAGACATGCAACAGTGTTATTGTGTGGTTTCAGTTTGTGTCTGGCTGATGTGTTATTGTAAAGCGCTTTGAGGTGTTTGAAAGCCCTGTATAGATGTAGTATTAGCAATTGTGTTTTTGTTATACTGATGTCATGTTTCTGGTTTTGAATCATCAACTGTGTCAGTGGATGTCGGATTTCTTATCAGTGTTATACGCACGATATTGTTACAGGAGAATCCACAGAGGAAAGGGCGAGACCAACAGATTTCATTGCACCATTGCTCAAAGGATTAGAGTTCTTACAAAGTGTGCTGCTCTTGGATGTCTCTCAATCTATTACAACTATCATGTATGTGCGCATGAGTCTGCAGGGTGATTCACATAGCGCATGAATACTAATCTAAGTGAATATGTGTGCATGTGAATTGATCATATTATTCGCAAGTGTGTGTAAACAGATGGGGCCTGGGTGTGTACGTGTTTCAGCAGAAGATACGGATAATCTATTCGTCAGGTCAGTGTTTTAGCAGAAAATACGGATAATCTATTCGTTAGGCCAGTGTTTCAGCAGAAGATACGGATAATCTATTCGTTAGGCCAGTGTTTCAGCAGAAGATACGGATAATCTATTCGTCAGGTTAGTGTTTTAGCAGAAGATACGGGTAATCTAGTGTTTTAGCAGAAGATCCGGATAATCTATTCGTCAGGGCAGTGTTTTAGCAGAAGATACGGATAATCTATTTGTCAGGCCAAATTCCTATGAAGAGATAAACGAACAACATGATTACATCTATTTGTTTGAATAAACATGAAAACACACAAAAAACGTTCTGTCACATGAAACAGCATTTGCGGTACAACCTGTTACGAGGAGCGATTCAATTCAAAACTTTGTGAAGGAAAAGGGACACATTCCACGCACCATTTAGTCTTTCAGGTGACATTTACTAATACATCAAACTTGAACTAAGGAGCAAACTTAAAGGAACAAGTTTATCGGTAATATTCACTCGATTTTTTTTTTTTTTTTTTTTTTTTTTATCTTATCTGCAGAGAACAAAATATACATCGTCTTCCTTCTCTTCTGCACATAATAGGCAAATCAAATCATTATCATGAGATAACTATGTGTGCAACGATGTATGCCAAACCCCGACACATCCAGCCTTAATTAAAAGTAGTCCACACAGAAACGGATCTTGCTGTCCTTATCAATCACGAAGACAATGGGTGAGCGAGAAGAACAGGTTGGTTTAATCAACCTGGAAGGAAATCAATACTTTTAACTTGATTTCAATTTTACATGGACTGAAACATACCCGGGTGAACTGGCCGTTTATGGGTTTTCTCCCAATACTGAAGTATAAACTTCAATAAAGGTAGTAACTCTCTCCACTCACATGGTACACAACTTCAAGTCAATGCTGCTGATGCTATCCGATTTAGCAAGCGTGAAGGTGAATAAAAGGTACAGAGGAACGAACCCAAACACTTCCTCAGAAAAGGAAGTTCCTGGCCTGTTCTCATGACAATCGTTTGACATATGCACACAGCAGCAATGACAGGAGTGTACAAACACATATCATCTTTTCATTCAAGACTGCCATAGACTTTTAGTCTTGTAAATGCTACTCAGAGTAAACGGACACTGCAGAACAAACATTGCCTCATAACGGCGTATATATATAATATAATATCATATCATATCATATAACACACACACACACACACACACACACACACACACACACATATATATATATATATATATATATATATATATATATATATATATATATATATATATATATATACATATATTCTGCATAACAGATAGCATAGTCCATATAAAAGCATCTTTCCGATGCAACAACCGAACAAAACAAGAAGCAGCAGAAGTTAGCGAATGCAAAGAGAAAGTAACACATCAAGACGAGCGAAAGCAGCTGCAAAAACGTAAATGACTGGCACTGTTTCATGTGCAATGAATATAGAATGGAGGATATGATCTGTTGCAGGTCATCAATCATCTTTTTCTGGAAAGAGCCGTACATGATTTTCATTTCATTTAGCCCAAGTGGTTGTGTATCATATCAGTCTTCTCTAGATACGATTGGAAACTTCTGCATGTCTTCGGACATATCTGTTGCAGACCGTGAAGAAGATGGGCACATAAAGATTGTGCCGGAACAAACGATGCTGATTTTGTTTGTGAACTTTGTTAAGTCTACAGGTCATGTCAAACTCAACAGGCTTACAAACAGTGGTAACACCGCTTCAACTGACACTAGTTTTCTCTTTGTAATAAAAGTTAACAATCGTCTTTATCTGAAAGATACATGGTAGTAGCCTATCTTCAGAGTCGAACATGATTTTTTTTCTGGGGGAGGGGTGGGGGGGAGGGTGAGAAGGAGGATTGTATGTGGTTTTGATGTTTGCTTGTTTTCTGCCTCAAGGCCACCATATATGGACTAGCTGTGATTTTTTTTTTTTTTTTTTTTTTTTTTTTTTTTTGGTTTTTTGTTTGTTTAGGGTTAGGGTTTGGGTTAGTGTTTCGTGGTTAAGTTTGAAAAGCAATACTCCAAAAACAGCTGTCGCTTGAACGTCAACGTTTTATCAGCAATAAAACTGTGGGGAGTTGCACTATAATATGAATAAACGTCTGAGTTAAATGATTTCACGTCCTACGATATATTTGTGTCCATCGTCGTTCCCTGAGCCGACATCGTGAATATTGATTCCTCAATCCATGGTGCCACGTGTTTATGTTCATGGCATTTGTGTGTTGGAATTGACTCACGTTTTGTTGAACAGTGACTTTCCCCCATTGTTGGCACAGGTGTGATTTTATGTCTTCTTTTTCTTCCATGTGTGTGAGTGAGTGACTGAGTGAGTGAGTGTATGTGTGTGTGTGTGTGTGTGTGTGTGTGTGTGTGTGTGTGTGCGCGCGCGCGCGCGCGCGTGTGTGTGTGCGTGCGTGCGTGCGTATGATACGAGGAAGAAGACGAAGAATCAGAACGTCAACAACAACAACAATAATAATAATACATTTGTACATAATATTATGTGTATCTTTGTAAACTGAGTGTACGGATGCGTTCGCTCTCTCTCTCTCTCTCTCTCTCTCTCTCTCTCTCTCTCTCTCTCTCTCTCTCTCTCTCTCTCTCTCTCTCTGTGTGTGTGTGTGTGTGTGTGCTCTCTCTCTCTCTCTCTCTCTCTCTCTCTCTGTGTGTGTGTGTGTGTGTGTGTGTGTGTGTGTGTGTGTGTGTGTGCAAGTAAACAGGTTCTCTTTAGACTTAGTTGATTAATTCATTAAGACTCGCAAGGTTCCACATGATACCTTCATACAGAAGAAGGAACGTTATCCCTCATTTTACCTTAATTGATGCAAACGTTATGATATCCCCAGTTGTGTTCCTGATTATGCAGTTTTCTGAAAACATCCATGCCTCAATAGGAGTCAAAGGTTAATCTTGAATCTGCGTTTATATGGGTCTCTGTTTGAGGCCAAATAAATCAATACGTCAGTGTCAATGTATATTTTTTTCTTTTGTGTGTGGTGTATGGGGGGTAGTGTGTATATGTGTGAGTCGGGGGTGGGTGGGGGTGAAAATCAAAATCAAATTATTTCAAGATGGTTAATTGAAAAGGTAACAGGTTTTTGTTTTGTTTTGTTTTGTTGTTGTTGTTGTTGTTGTTTTTGTTTGCTTGTTTGCTTGTTTTTTGTTGTTGTTGTTGTTGCTTTTTACATCAAGCCATCTGCAAAAAAAAAAAAGAAAAAAAAGAAAGTAGATCTGGAAGGGGGGGGGGAGTTCATTTACATATACATGCAAGAATTATAGAGTGATAATGAAATGCTTTGCAATATTTCTGTCACACACACACACACACACACACACACACACACCAATTGCAAGAGAGGGGTGAGGGAGGGATGAAGAGAGATTAATATTTATTTGCTTATGTGCGTTAAATATATTCAATTTCGTGCATGTTAAGATGATATCCTAAAGACTGAACAGATTATAATATGATCTTGATGATGAATTAGACAGAGAGAGACAGGAGGGTGGGGCCCGGTAGACAGGGACGGATGTGACTCAGTCGATTGTTGAATATTGGCAGTAAGGGGAGTGAAGCTGGATGCTCTCTCTGTTACGCTAAGGGTCATAATTTCCAACCAAACTCATTAACTTTTCTTTCCCCTCTCACGACATTGAGAGCAGCTGAGTAACTTTACTGATGTGTCAGGGTGTGCTGGGAGAGGACAGATGGCAAAGGGGGAGGGGGGGAATGGAGGGTAGGACAGGTGGGGGGGGTGGAGAAATGAGGAGGTAGGGGGGGGGGCATGGTAGGACGGGGGTGGGGGTGGGGGTGGGGGGTCAGGGGGGGAGGGAATGGGGCGATGGGAGAGTAGGACAGGAGGGAGATGGGGGGGAGGGAGATTAGGACGGGGGAATGGGGAAGGGAGAGTGGGATACGGGGAGACAAGACAAGACAAGACAATGGTTTATTTGTTAGGCCTCCGGCCCATAACAAAGGAGTAGGCCACTAACAAAAATATTACATAATGAATCAAATAGTGTGAATAATATATCAATGCGCATGTGACTTGCAAGCTCTCTCTCTCTCTCTCTCTCTCTCTCTCTCTCATTATCTCTCTCTCTCTCCTCTCCCTTCCCTCAAACACATGCACGCACGTATATATACACCCACATGCACGCTCGCGCGCTAAACACACAGATCCAGCGATCTGGGTAAAGTGAAATGCTGACAAGCTAACAAAACTTACAAAAAATTAATTACAAATTGCAAGAATCGGAAAAAAAGGGGGATGGGGGGTTGACGTATACGCCACAGGGTAACAAAATGCATATCTATATTCATCCACTCGTGTCCAAGTACAAAAGCTCCGCTCTCACGCCAAAAGCCTTGCATACAAAAAACGATAACTTCGCAACTAAAGATTCCGACACACAGGACATCAAAGCGGCAAATTTGAACAAGGTTGGATTTCTGTGATATTTGGCAGGTAAATGTTCTTCTCTTAGAGTCTGATAAACTGGACAAACCAAAAGAAAGTGATATTCTGTTTCAAGGGCTGTGTGACAAAAACTACACATTCTCTTATCACCAGGAACAGGATTATACTGTAAAAAGCGACAATTCAAATCTGACATACCCATTCGAAATCGTGAAAGTAGACGGCGTACAAAAAAGTTTTTCACGACCAGTAAGTACGGAGATGTTGTAAGTGATTGGTTGTAAACAGAATACACTCGATAGAATTCATGTGACAGCAGTGAGGAATGCCAGCTTTGCTTTGCACAATCAATTAACCGTTGCTTAAAACAACGAATAAACACACATTCATTACCAACACCTTGTGCCTCCCACACATAACCAAAGCCGGGGATACGGGGAGAGATGGGAGGAGAGAGAGTCGAACAGGACAGGAGGGAGGATGGGGAGGAAGGGAGAGCAAGACGGGTGATGGGGGGTGGGGGCGGGCATGGGGCGAGGACTAGGGGTGGGGGTGGGGTAGATAGGGATGGAAGGGAGAGTAGCACGGGGGTAGAGATGGGGGGGGGGGCGTGGGGGGGGAGGGGTCACACCCAATAATTCTACTCTGTTTTTATTTTTAGGAAAATGTTTGGTCTTTTTTCTTCCTTTTTTATGGTGTGTGAAGCATCTGCAGGTGGTTGTGTCAAATGGAGGGTTACTGCAGGGGGTAGGAGGTCGGGCAGTGGAGGGTGTAATGGGGATAGTAGACCAGGGAAGAGGAGTAGAGGTGGGTAGGAGAATAGGACTAGTGGGGAAATGGGGGGTGGGGGGGGATTGGAGAGGTGGACAATTGGCATGGGAGAATAAGACAGAGGGGAGATGGGGGGATGGGAGAGGTGGACAATTGGCATGGGAGAGTAAGACAGAGGGGAGATGGGGGGATGGGAGAGGTGGACAATTGGCATGGGAGAGTAAGACAGAGGGGAGATGGGGGGATGGGAGAGTTGGACAATTGGCATGGGAGAGTAAGACAGAGGGGAGATGGGGGGGTGGGAGAGGTGGACAATTGGCATGGGAGAATAAGACAGAGGGGAGATGGGGGGGGGGGTGGAGAGGTGGACAATTGGCATGGGAGAGTAAGACAGAGGGGAGATGGGGGGATGGGAGAGGTGGACAATTGGCATGGGAGAGTAAGACAGAGGGGAGATGGGGGGGTGGGAGAGGTGGACAATTGGCATGGGAGAGTAAGACAGAGGGGAGATGGGGGGATGGGAGAGGTGGACAATTGGCATGGGAGAGTAAGACAGAGGGGAGATGGGGGGGTGGGAGAGGTGGACAATTGGCATGGGAGAATAAGACAGAGGGGAGATGGGGGAGTGGGAGAGGTGGACAGGGGGTTGTGGATGAGTAGGACATGGGGAGAGATGGGGTGGGGGGGGAGGATGAGCAGAACGGGAGGGGCGAAATTGGTGGAGGGAGAGTAGGACTGGGGAGAGATGGGTGAGGGAGAATGGAAAGATTAGGGGGTGGGGGGGGGGGGAGTGGAACAGGGGGCATGGGGGGAGGGAGATGGGTGGGAAGGGATCACACCCAATAATTCTACTCCTCCGTTCTTTGGAGGAAAATGTGTGGCCTTTTTTTCTTTTCTTCTTTTCTTTTCTTTTTTTTTTTTTTATTTTCTTTTTTTTTTTTTTTTTTTTGTTTTTTTTTTGTTTTGTTTTTTGTTGTTGTTTTTTTGTTAAGTGTCTGCAGGTGATTATGTCAAATGGAATGTTACTGCAGGGGGTAGGAGGTCGGGCAGTGGAGGGTGTAATCGGACGGG
>NC_134896.1:11548116-11688116 GCF_041734735.1 Babylonia areolata | reverse complement strand
CCAACATAACAATTCATTGTTTCAGCCAAACTGCAGAGCAACTTATAGCTGAGTCAGGATGCACACTGGAACATCCATCAGCAGCTAGACTGCGAGCATACATCATGGAAGGCAATTGGGAAAAGGTTAGCTATTTTCCTGACCTACCACTGTAATGTGTTTTGTGTTTTGTTACTGTTTATGGGTGATAGGATTTGGTCTTGTGTTGTATGAAAGCTGCCATCAGCCAGATCAAGGAACCACTGTTATGTTGATGACTGCTGTCAGACCCATGGGAACTGAAAAGTGAAATGAGTGGACAAAATTGTTTCCAAGATCGCACTTAGTTTTGTTAGTTTTTACAGTTTTTACGTATTTTACCATTTTGTGTCATAATTTAATGGTGTTAATTATTACTGTGTCAGAGCTTAGGTTTGGTTCACGACACCATGGGTCATTTGACCGGTCCACCATAACATCAGTAGGTCATTTTCAAAGTTCATGGGTCAGGGAAAAAAAACAACTTATACCTGACCTGGTGCCCTCATCCCAAAATTTGGAATTGAATTTGTACTTTGTCCATCACACTCAGTGTGTGAAATGTAAATATATATATATATATATGTGTGTGTGTGTGTGTGTATTAATACATGTATTATATTCAAATGTAAACATGTATGCATGTGCATCAGAGTGTGCATGTGTGAGTGTGTATGACGGTATGTAGATACTGTTCTACTATTTGATGTGTCATGGTAGACACAGAAAATACAACATAGTCATTACTGAACTATTTGTGAAATAATGAAACACTGATTTATGCTGACTCAGATAAGCAAGGCATTCTACAACATGTAGTATGTACCAGTCATGTGCGTTAATCTAATTTCTTTTTTTTTCTTTTCTTTTTTTTTTTAAACAACTTTGCTTTGTGGAAATCCACATCGCCAGTTGCAAAATGTCTCTAAAATTTCCTAAAGTACCATGCCAGCATGATGATGTATGGACCTGCCATTCTTGCGTACACACAGGTAAAAGTTCAAAATGCACTTAAAAGATAATGTAATATATGTCTGTACGTGTAAGTAAATGACTAAATAAAACTGTTGATGCATGTAAAAGTGCGCTTGTGTGTATCTTGATTGGATCTTGATTTTACTTGAATGTACCATGCTTAAGCATAACATTAACAAAGTAAACATGTAAGCTGCCCACAAACGCTGGAAGAGATGCAGATGTTCAGAACACTAATTCAATCTTTCTCCACATTAGGCAGCTCCTTTTGGTGGCATGCTCCTAAATGCGGATGTCAAAGCCATTCTCAGTTGAGGAGACTGGCGGAAAGAATAAACTGAAACTGGCACTGTATTCTGTCACAGTTGAAAAGTTCACAAAACACAAGGGTCAGTGTCTTTGTGTGAACATACCTCATTTACTTGGCACACGTTTTGATTTTTCACAGTGTTCGTCTGCTTGATGTGTAACTGCAGAGCGACAACAAGAATGATAGTAATATATATTTTTCTAAGTCAGAAACTGCCATAGCGATTGTTTTGCAAAAGAGAAAACATCAAAAACCCTTTTAGCATGATAGATCTCACAAAAAATGATGAGTCAAGTGACCGACTGGCTGCCACATCGATGGGATATTTTAAAATTGTTTGCGTCAGTGACTGCTGACCGACACGAAACCTACACCCAACAACAAGCAAGACATATAATGATATAGGTTCATTTCAGTTGCTTTTATTTACAATTTATAACATCTGTTCAGAAAGTATGTGAAATTTATCTCAAATTTATGGTTCACTTATTCATATATTGCTAACCAGTGTGTTAAATAAGCATCAGATTGCCAGAAATTGAGTCTGTTCATTTTCCTTTCAGAAAAGTATTGGTTATGTATACTTTCATGCAGTAGTTTGTGTGCTGGAATTTTTAATTATTACCCTCTGCAACCAAAAACCGCCTGGCAAATAGGAAACACAAGCCAAAATAATGCCTGGCACTGAAGAGGTCAATTAGACTCAATAGGGTGTTTTTTCTGAATTTACTTATTTAGCTTACCATTTCACTTAAAATTTTAGAATTCAAATTAATGCACTTAGGTGCATATATCAACAGATGACATGATTTTTTTTTTTTTTTTTTTTTTTTTTTAGTATTTCTTCATCAGCTCTCCATGCGCAATGGAGTTGTCAGCCAGAAATGTGTGGACATTTTACACACAAAAGATGCAAATCAAGTGTGTCTAAGTGACACTGCAGAATTAATGAGAAGAAAGACTGTGCTGCATGTGCAACCCATGTCTCATCTGATCACAAATCAGTGGGTTTTTATGGTCATGTTTAAGATCTTCTTGAACCATGCCTCCAAAAAGATGATGCAAACTGATTCTAACCTATGGTGGGTATTTGGTGCGTGGATGCAAGGCATAAGCATACGAAAAGTTGGTCGCCGATTGGCAGTCACCTATTCAGTTATTCAGACATTGCAAGACTGTTACAACCAGACAGTCAGTGTTATATGGGCTTTATATTTCAGCATAAAAAAGCTGGTTTTTTTATGGTCTGAAATGACCTACTCATGTTGTGGTGGACTGGCCAATGACCCATGGTGTCCTGAACCCAATCGAAGCTCCGACACAGTAATAATGGTCTTTAAGTTTCTTTGAGAAGTATTTTGTTTATAAATATAATAGTCTTCATTTTACATCAGTTTGCATCTGTTTTATTTGAACAGTATTAATTTCTTGACTGTTACCTGTAATTAGTGTAAAACTAAAAATTGCAAAATCAGCAAACCGCATGCTTACATTATACTAATTTATAGAAGAAAATTTTGCTTTTTTTTTTTTTTTTAAATTGCTTTTTCAGTGTTTTGTTACCGCTGTAAGTATTGTTGTCATTTGCTATTTATCACTACTTACAGAGAACAGCACTTGTTACTTGCTGTTTGGTTAGGTCCAGAACTATTTGATGTTATATAACTTACTGCACTAGCTGGATTTTTTTTTTTTTTTTTACATTTGTATCTTCATAATATTTGTTGGGGCTGTTGTTGGCTTTTACAGTTATGGTCCCCATGTTGTTTACTTGTCTATGTTGTGATAATGCACCTGACCAAATTTCTCCAGTTGGAGATAATAAAGTTATTCTTATCTTATCTTATCTTCTTATCTTATTGTTACAGGCTGAACACGCTATTGCTGAACTGAAAGACATGGTGGATGCTGCTATGGGTACAGTGGTGAGTGTCATTCTCTTTTTTTTTTTTTTTTTTCTTTCTTTTTTTTTCTTTTTTTTTTATGGAAACAAAAAGAAAGAAGGAAAGAAGAAAAAAACCTTGCAGAAAGGAAAAAACAATTTTAAAAAATTGAATCAAGATGAACAAAATCATTCTACAAAAATTGCACAAGAATTGCAAAGTCTGTAATTCGACCCTACCCGCACCCTTCACTGCACTTACAAAGTTATGCATGCTGAACCTTCAGTTTGTTGAATATCATGTTTGTACTTGTAAACATAAATCATTTAAACAAAATGTTATACATCATGTTGATTGACAGTGATGTTTGTACTTGCATATTTAGTGACATAAGTGTTGAAGTCCATGAACGGCATCGTTATATTTTTGTAATAAGCCCCATGTGAATTGTATTTTTGTAATAGCCCAGTTTTCCAGAATAAGAGGTAATCCAAATTAACCGGAGCACTATGAGCAGTATACTCATCTATTGCATATTTTGCTCATTTTTTATAAAATTTGAAATTATTGGCAATGTTTACTTGATTACTATGTGAAGGAATTGATGAAATGTATTGAAAATTAGATAGGGGTTGTGGGGTTGGTCAGACAGCTTTAATTACAGTTTGTAATTTATGCAAGGGTGTTACAAAAAAACACAGGTTCTAGTTCTTTCCTTCATTTAACGGCTCACATGATATGTGGCATAGTCTTTCACAGTTTCCAGTAAGCATTTTTTTCACTCCAGGGGGGCTCTTTAACACACACATAACACTTGTACATTTTGGATTTAAACAAATTAATATGTGGGGGAGATATACAGTGAACTGTTAATTGTTATGAAACATTCAGCACTGAAGTCTGAAGGAACAAAATGAATAAGGGAAAAGACAAACATTGTGTAATACATGTTGATGATTTTTTTTTTTTTTTAATATATAAGTTATGTCAGTGTATAGTTATACAAAGTTTGGCAAAAAGTGCCCTTTTTTTCATGCTTTTAAAGGAAGATTTGCAGACTTTTTTCCTTCTAAACGTCAACTTGAATTAGTTTTACTCTGTAAGATTTAGGTACACTTGTTTCAGTGGTCTGCTTATGTAAGTTTTACAGCTCTTTTTGCATTCAATCTTGTTGTTGTTTTTTCTTTTCTTTTTTTTGATCATCAAAATTGTCCATATGCTGGTTAGAATATTTTGCTTACATTTTTACACTTAGGTTTCATTTCTCAGGGCTTCTGAGTGGGGTTCCGAAGGACTGTTTTACTGTAAATCTCCGGAGTCTCAGACTACCTACTTATTTCAAATCAAATCTTCATTTCTACACACATAAAAAGGCATTCATATGTTTTACTTCTGGTCATAATTGCCTAGGTTTATAGGCTACAAAGAGGTAAATGGAAACAACTCTACAGTGAGCAGATGATCCCACCTCAGACTGAAGCTCCCATTTCATATTTTTTTTATATGTTTGTTTCTAGTAATTTTTACGACATCCCAGGGACTGAACATGCAGTGTGTCCTTTCCATTTTCTAAGTGTGAGGGATGCATATTTATGCATCATCAGAAGCCCTGATTCTATTCCATCTGGCCCTGTGCTTTGGGAAACTCTTGATGCTTGGTTCTGTGATCATCTGTTGGGTTGATGTTTGCAGAAGATGCGCTTCTTGCTGCTGGAGCAGAAGTACCTGGAGTTCCTGGAGGATGGGCGCACCATGGAGGCTATCAACTGCCTGCGCCACCAGATGACCCCCCTCAAGTACAACACCGAGCGAGTTCACACCCTCACCACGTGAGTCAGTTTTGGGGTCCTCTTCTTCCTCCTCCTCCTCCTTATTTGCTTTCCAGGGCTTCTGGTAAATCAAAAAACTTGAGGGCTCCAGGGAGTTGTTCTCCATAATTTGATTACACATACCATACATATGACCCACTGGTGCAGACTCTTGACACGAGTCAAATTCCTTTCCTGTTCAAGGGATACCATTCCACCCAGAGATATGAAAAGTGACTGGTTAGTAGCCTGCCTTAGTGTATTACCTTCCTTCTGTTTACGTTTGCAGCATCCTTTTTTGTGGAAGCAGTCTTCATTCCTACAGTGCATGCACTTAGTGGCTGATTATTTTTTGCATTTCCTTCATGTCATCTGATCACCCAAGCTTATATTGTTGTATGTTACTGTGGTTTTAACTTATGGGTTTAACTTGTGTACAAATTGACCTGTATACGAAACATGAAATTTTATAAATTTGTTTTGGTTATTAGTGGTTTTTGCATTTGTTTAACGATACTTTACAAGTCATGCTGAAATGCCAGAATCTCAGATTGTTGGTTTCAGGTACATGATGTCCAGCAGTCCTGAAGGCCTGCGGGAGATGTCCAACTGGGAAGGCAAAGGAGTGGAATCTCGACAGAAGCTGGTCGAAAAATTACAAAGTAAGCCATCTGAGCTTTTATACCTTTAATATGTAAAAAGACTGCATTTCATTAACACCATGTGGGAGTATGAAAGATCAGGGGAGGAGGGGTTTGCAGTTGGAAACTATCCATTTCGAGATCAGTTTTGCGTAAGGATTTGTTTCTGTTTGGGTGCTGGGAATAGTGATGATACTCTGTGTGTGTGTGTGTGTGTGGCAGCATTCCTGCCACCCAGTGTGATGCTGCCGCCCAGAAGACTGCTGACTCTGCTGAACCAGGCCATCGACCAGCAGCAGGCCCGCTGCCCCTTCCACAACACCTGCCTGGACAACGACCCCACCGCCATCTGCCTCCTGAACGACCACCAGTGTAGCAAGTACGGAGAGCTTTCAGCGCTTCAGTTGTGCAGACTTAGAATTCAATCACTGCCTTTTCTGAGTCCCTCACTCGTATCCTTTAAAAATAAATCGACCTGAAATTTGCTGCCTTTTCCCGTCCCTTTTATCTTTTAAAATAAATCGGCCTGAAATTCACTGCCTTTTTAATTCTATCTCAATCCCTCACTCGTATCCATTAAAACAAATAAACCTGGAATTCACTGCCCTTTTCAGGCGCTCGCTCATATCCTTAAAAAAAAATAAATAAATAAAAAATCAGCCTAGAATTCAGTGTCTTTTTAAAGTCTGTCTCAGTCACTCTCTTGTATCTTATTAAGCGTTCCAATCCTTCACTCATATCCTTAAACTCTTTTGCTGCCAGAAAAATAAGATTTAAGTGAAAACTATTTGCCAGGGTTTTTTCCACAAAAACTGGTATATATTTTCAAAAAATTCTGTGCTCTTTGTTATTAGAGAAAGACCCATAAAAGTATATATTTTCTGAAAGGTAAATGAATGAAGAATACAAAACACATGATGTTTTCCCATTTTATATATTTTCAGTGACATGCTGTTGTCTTGAAACCAGTGTTTTGTTTTTTGTCACATTTTCAACTTGTTCTTTTCAAACATTAGGTAATTTGCACTAAAATATCATATTTTCTGGACAAATGGATAATACCTGCATACACAAATTATACTAGAACAACCACAAAAAAAAAAAAATTAAAAAGAGAGACATACATAATGCATTGTGACCTCTCCAAGTGATAATGTGGATGTGAGGCTCCACCCCACTCCTCTTCACCCCTCTCACACACCATCACATCATCCAGTTCTCATCAAATCATGTTGGCTGAGTGCCAAGAAAATCGCTCACACTGTGTCCTGCTAAAAATCCAGTCACTTTCTGTTGGCTGCTAGGGCTGTAAAATCAGCATCACTCACTGATAGTCGTGTCTTGGCCAGTCTCTTCATTGCTCCCTTTATTTTCTATCAAATCATCCTGCAAAAGTTCATCACTGTCTTCTCCTTCGAATTTACACTTCAATTCTTTCTGAGCATCAGCCAAAGAAAGCAATCTTGGTTGGTTTCATGCAACCACGATCGCATGTCTTGAGCACGGGATCCGACATTTTGTTGAGCGAGCGAGGAGAGGAGCCAGGCAAACTGCGACAATAATCCAGCCAAAACGTTCAAATAAAAGACTGCCTCATGACATAGATGGGGTTTCTAGCTATGAATAGAATCTAGAAAGATTCCCCAAGCTAAAGCTACCAGCATTTTTGTCAACGAACTCGATGCAAACCAGGGAAAGGTCAGAATATTTCGATGACGAGTTATCTCGTCATTGTGGCAGCAAAGCGTATATGCTTGCGCTGATGAGTTATCTCGTCATATAGGCAGCCTAGGGGTAAAAACAGTCGTTTTCAAGCAGTGTCTGGATACTAAAAGTACTCCATTTCTTATCTGTATTCTATTGATCCACAGCTAGTTCTTCAGTGGGTGTACGTGTGTGCTATGTGTATGACTGACATTGTAAAGCATTTTGAAAGATTTGAAAGGCCTATATGTAACTAATAAACTTTTTTTTTAAATTTGGGAGGTTTGTGGTATCTAAGCATGTTTAACCACAGGGATGGTTTTTGTTATGACCCATGCAATAAGCCGCACATTTTTTAGTTTTGGCACTGGCAATGCCCATACCCACCAGTTTAAATGTTGAGATTTATGACTTATCCATAGGCCTACCACGGAGCATCAGATCTGTGTTGAGGTAGTATGGTTGGCATGATAAGAGAAGAATGTTGTGTAAGGGAGGCGTGCTTTTTTTGTGTGTGGTGTTTTGTTTGTTTTTTTATGTCCCCTTTCCATCTTTTTATTTTTGTCTGTTTGACAAAGGGATGGAGGGAGACTGTTTTCAGTTAAGTCTGTCTTTTGCCTAAAAGCCTGCCTATGCAGTATGCTGTCTGCTCCCAAATTTCTGATAATTTGAAAGCCACTGACTCGGTGTGATAAAGAGAGAATTTTCTCTGTGTGATTTATTTCCATGGGCTGTTTGGTGTGTTCCAGAGACCAGTTCCCCTGCTACACCACACAAGTGTTGAACGAGCACTGTGATGAAGTTTGGTTTTGCAAGTTTTCCCCTGATGGAACCAAACTGGCCACTGGCTCCAAAGACGGAACTCTAATTGTCTGGGATGTAGATCTGGTGAGAAATTACTGAGCATGTTGCCATGTTGTTGATTGTTGCAGCCAGCAGGGTTTTTGTGCGTGTTCTTGTGCGTGTCTTTTTTCATCTTTTTTTTTTAACTCGTGTGTTCTATTGAATATTTGTGTTTTGTTTGCCTCTGTGCTTAGAAAGCTGCTGATCCCTTGACTGTAGAACCTTGATGAAATGAGACCAGTGTAATCACTTTTCTGTGTGTGCACTTAACACTGATGGTGTGACATATCCATCACCAGCAGTCAAGGGGCTGAAGTAACTAATTAATCTAATTGTCCAAAACCAACCAGCAACTTGTGACTGTGTTGTTTACAAAGAAGAAAATGAATAAAATTAGGAGAGATTGCAATGAAGTGTTATTGGCAGTGTGAAGTGTTTATATTTCCAGTTTGTGTGCTGATGGGTGGACATGCTTTGTTGAATGCTTTCACTGGTTGGTTAAGATAGTGCAGAGCTGGAAATGAGGTAGCTTTGCAAAGATCACCTGTGGGCCACTTGCATAATCACTCATGGTTATTAATCCCAATTCCTTAACAGCATGAAGTTTTATAGATTCCATATACAGTGGGCATAAGATAAATTACATCTTTGGGTATATCCATTTCTTCTTTTTATCTCTATTTCCTCTTCGTTTTTTGTTGTTGTTTTTTAAGGTAGATTTTCCTTCCACATGTCTTTATCTGTTTTATTTCTGTCTTTATCTTCCCGGTGTTTAATTTTGTAAGTTTAGTTGTTTAGCAGGTTTACTTTGGACACTTTGTTTCTTCTGCTTTAGGACACCCATGAGATTCGGATATCCAAGTCATTTGAGAACCATTCCTACGGTGTGGCCTTCATTGCCTGGAGCCCAGACAGCACCCATGTGATAGCCTGCGGTCCTGACGACTGTGCTGAGCTCTGGATATGGAACGTCATTGTAAGGGGATTTTCTTTATCATTTATTAGAAATTTACCTTGTACTGTTTTTTGGGCGGGTTTTTTTGTTGGTGGTGTTTTTTCTGGAATTTACATTTCAGGTGCTTTTGTGCATTTTAAGTGAACAGGGATAGATGCGTTATTGTTAGGAGTACTTACATGATAGTTAATGACAGAAGCAGGTTTGCATAGCATGTGAAGCTTTGATATTTCAGAAAGAGCAAAGCACAGTCCGAGTTTCAGTTCTCAGGCAAACTGTTTTGATGCATGTCATTTTCCAGTGGCCTGCAAAGGGAAGGATTTGAGTTGCAGCTAACGTCTTTGTTAAAAATAAAGCTTGTGGCAGTCTTCATGGCATTGGGGAAGACCGTACACAGGGTTCATAGTCTTGGAAAAATGATAGAATTATTACCAGGACTGAAAGTCTTTAAAAAATATGTTTTGACCTCCAGCATCTGGAAAACATCTTGGAATATTTTTTTTATAAAAACCTTTCCCTAGTGCTATTTGAACAGAGGTAAATGCATTTATTAAAAATCAATCAACCAATATATAAAAATAAAAAAGACGAAATTAGAAATTAATGCTTTTAAAAAATCCATCAGCCAATCAAAAAATAATAATGTGACAGAAATTTTAATATTGACATCTTTTGACATCGGTGTAGCACAGGATTTTTTTTTTTTTTTTTCATTTAGTTCAGCAAGGTTGTGTTTGGTTTGAAAAATGTTCTTTCTGGTCTGGAAAAAAGAGTATTATTTATAGAGTTCCTGTAAGGGGACATGTGTGGAAACCTTGCTTTACCTGCCTTGTGTACTGTGGTTGCCTCGCAGACGGGTGAGCTGCGGCAGAAAGTGAGCCAGTCACCTGAGGACAGCCTGACCAGTGCAGCCTGGCAGCCAGACAACCGCAGGTTTATAACTGGTGGCACCCGCGGCCAGTTCTACATGTGTGTGAGTATTCTTTAAAGGTTAATAAAGAAGAAAAAAACAAAAACAGGGGTTGTGGGGGTGATGGAGGCACCGTGGCAGAATCAGGCATTTGACTTCTACTCCAGTGTTCACCTGTGAATTTTCTTTGGGACCCAGAAACCAGGGAAGAGGATGAGGTTCAGTTGAATGGTGGCTGGTGTTCTTTGCATTCAAAACAAAAAGCTTTATGCTGTCCAGTTGTGGGCAGCATGTGGGGGCTGATTCCTGTGTCATGCACTCTTGTGCAAGATGAACCATCACTGCAGAAGTACATACTTTTTTTTTTTAACTTGATTTTTTGTTTGTTTGATTTCCTTTAAAAAAAATATTAAAAAATTGTTACCTAGCCAGTTACAAATGATATTTTATTTGGTGTCAGTGGACAGAGCAAACTTTTTCGCTAATTGTTTATGGGATGAACAAGGTGGTGTAGATAACAGGGTGCTGAATATCCACGTGTTGTTCAGGATATCGACGGAACAATGCAAGACAGCTGGGAGGGGGTCCGTGTGCAGTGCCTTGTGTGTGCGCCTGACAGCAGCTTGGTACTGGCAGCCGACACACATCATCGCATCAGGGGATACAACTTTGAGAACATGACTGACGTTCCAATGTGAGTAGCTGGCCATGTGCATGTTTGAGTGATAGCAATGAGTCCAGATGAAAATAAACTGCCGGAGTCTGCACTAGTTGGGTCACGGTAAGTATGTTATTTAAACGTAATTTTAGATAGAAAATTTCCTTTTTAAGTCATTTCAGTGTTTTGATTTTTTGTGAGCGAGTGTTTTGTTTCTTTGTATCATTCAGAATGAGAATAACAGGATATTTAGATTTTTTTCACAAAGAAAATGGTCATAGGTATCATCCCTTTGTATTATGTTGTACTTTTTGCCCCACCAGAATTTTCTATGTGAAATTCAGTTGCTGTCATTGAAGAAAGTGCATTGCACACTTTAGCACTTCCTTTTTCTTTCTGTGTGCAAGTGTATTTGTTTTACCATCAAAGTTTGTTTTTCTGCAGAATTTTGCCAGGGACAGCCCTTTTGTTGCCATTGGTTCTTTTATGTGCAGTAAGTGCATGCTGCACACGTAACCACAAATTTTGTCTCTTCTGAAAGACTAGCAATCTGACCACCACTCACAGTCTAATGGAGGGAGAGTAAAAATTCCAGTCAGCATTTGGGACTAGAACCTGTAGGCACTTGCATCCTACTCTGGTGCATTTTCGCACAGCTACTGCTCTACTGCTCTCTTTTGTGTTTGTTACTGGTTGAATTTTTTTTTTCTTTTTTATTGGATTGAATTTATGCTACTCTATAAAACGCTTATGGATATGTTTTGTGTTAGTAATGTTATTTTGTATACCATCTGGAACTGTGCAGTGGGAAGGATATCATCAGTACTTTGTACATGGCGGTTCTGGGGGATGGTGTCAACATAAACCTGAGTGTCTTTCAGATCATTGTTGGACTTAGAATGAATAAAATAGCAGAAGTGTTCAGTAGTGAAGGGAACAGTTAGTGCTGATTGGTTGAGCCAGATCTGGGCCTGGGGGTCCATCTCAGTTCTGTATTAGCCATAGAATTGGGCCACTAAGCTACTGGCTATAGCTTGTACCAGTTTGACAGGGTAAATATGCTAGCCAAATTGGGGAGTATACAAAAGAACCTCTCTTGCTTGTTTTATTCTGCATGGTTCAGGGTTCGTACAGAGCTATGAATGTCTGGAAAATGAGAGCTGTTTCCAGGGCTGGAAAGCGTCTTGGAATTTCAATAAAACCCACGACCATTACTATTCAGCATAATGCTTTTTTTTTCTTTTTTCTTTTTTTTAACAAACTAATGATAAAAAAAAAATTAAATAGGGAAAATTGACCACAAATCTGAGGTGTAACAGACAGATTTTTTAGTCTGTTTGGCTTTGTGTTTCGTATGGCAAGTTTCCAGTCTGGTCTGGAAAAGGTGTTGAATTTGTTTGGTCACATGTTTGTGAACCCTGATGGTTGTGTTCTGTGGTGATACAGTCGTCACTGACCACTCTTTCTGTTGATGTTTGGAGGTTAAGTATGTGTCTGTGTATGTTAGGATGTGTTATTCATTGCAAATCCTGGACTGTGTTGCAGATTACAAGAAGAGCATCCTATCATGTCTTTCACAGTAAATGATGAAGGGAGATTAGCTTTGTTGAATGTAGCCACTCAGGTGAGATATACACAACTTATCTCTCTTTTTTTTCTTTCTTTTTTTTAAATAATAATGCATATCTCGCGGTTTTTTGAATATAGATACCATTACTCTCACTGTTGGTTGCTCTCTCTCTATCTGAACTAGACAACTTTGGCCTGTAAAGTATGAAATGTTCTTTTTAAATTTTGTTTTGGAATTGTATGGGAAGCACAAAGGGTTGGTAACATAAGACTGTTTTAGTATTTATTACCGAATTTAGACAACTTATTGATTGTTTTACCCAAGACTGGCATACAGTTCTCAATGAATACAAATTCTACTATGTTTACTCACAGTTTAATTACAAGTTGTCTGTATGTGCATATCTTTGCCAAATGCCAAACATTCACGCTTCATAAACTTTAATGTGACAACAGATGAGGGCAGTCATAACTGTCCTTTTTGCAAAAACTGTATCGAATCTGAAATCCACTTTCTTTTGATTGCCCCAATTATAAAACTCTTCAAGATGAATTGATACCTAATAAATTCTGTCGTCAGCTGTCATTATTCAGGTCTGCTTTTCTAATGTCAAACATGAATGAACATCTGACTAAAAGACAAGCAATATTTGTGTATAAAGCACTAGACTTAAAGCAAAGCTGTATTGCCAACATGAAGCGAACGTGATAGTATCTATCATTTTGTGCATTTTTTCACCCCATTGTAATGGGCCAGAAGCCTCTACAAGTAAACTATTCTCTCTCTCTCTCTTGGTCCAGTGTGCAGTTTTTGTTTGAACAGTGCCAGTTCTTTTTAACTTGAAATCTCATTGTGCAAAGACCGTCGATTCTTTACAGGGATGTTTACAAAGACTTTAAGGAAGGAAGGAATTGATGCAGTCTGCAGCTAAAAGGCCTAGCACTCTTGCAAGCATACCATGACTGCACAAAATATATGTAGACAAACCCAGCACCAGTGTACGGTAGTGATTGAAATTTTATGTGGGGACAATGCTAGACCCAGCATCAGCATACATACATTAGTGACTGAGGTTTGACATGAGGACAGATTGACTGGAAAATCAAATTGATCATCTAGTCATTTGGATGAGACGATAAAGCAAGGTTGAGCTTTATGAAAAAGAACCCATTGCAACAGAAGTGTAATCCTGTGTTGTCTACTCTGATTGGTACACAAATATATATGTATGCACTGAAAGCCTGACTAGCATGTTGGGTTATGCTGCTGTCTTGCTAATTGCCTAGCAGATGTTGTGTAGCATACATGGATTTGTCAGAATGCAGTGATGCTTCCTTGGGAAACGAACTGAAACTGAAGTGAGGCAGGGTTGTGCAGGGAGTTCACCTGTGGGACCTGAAGGACCGTGTGTTGGTGCGCAAGTTCCAGGGGGTCACTCAGGGCTACTACACCATCTTCTCCTGCTTCGGGGGTCTCAACCAGGACTTTGTTGCCAGTGGCAGTGAAGGTGGGTGGGTCAGTTACATTCCAGTCAATCGTCTTCACCCCCTACCTCCAGGTTACCCAGCCTCGGATGATAAACCATCCCAGGACAGTAGGGACCTATCTGACACAACACTGACAGCACCAGAATGTGTTCGATGGACAGCACTAATGCCATTTTCATTGGGGGTTTTGTGTGTGTGTGTGTGATTTGAACTTTTAAAGGACAACACAACAATCATTTTAAAAGTTAACACAGTGCTGTGATGACTGAGTTAACCAGACACCCCATTGAATGGATTCCACTTTGGTTTTTATCAGTCAGTGTCATGAAGTGGAGCGAAATAGTATGTGCATGAACATACTGTTGGGTGACAAAAGAGTCCACAGCAAAAAACACAGTTTTTACATGCTGCAGGCAGGATTGGTTGGTTTGTGCCACCATCACCCACCAAATGCTGGCATGGATCTCAGTGTGCACACTTGATCTTCTACATGTGAAGACTTGCAAAGGAGGTTAAACCCCAAGCACATCAGCACATTTGTTGACCTTGTAGACTGAAAATATTCTTCCCACCCTTACCTTACTCTGCACTGTGACTGGGACTTAACTACAGTTCCTATGGATTGAAAGTCCAGTGCTCAAAATGATTCAGCTGGCAAGTTTGTCTGAAGTGAACAGAAGTGAACATATTGTTTTCTTGGCTAGAATTTGTGGAAACAGCTTCGTTGTGGACATAAGATGTTAAAAATTCATGCAAAAGAAGATTTTTGTTGTTGTTGGTCTCATGTTACCTCCCAATACAGAAACAAGATGTTAATATGATATGATCATAAATTGTCTTCCACCATTGAAATGTGTATTGTGGTCCAGATGTAGATATCTAGGAGTATAGATTGAAAGTGGGTCACAAAGGGATGTGTATGCAGTGTGGTGTGCGACAATAAAACACATGGCAGCTAGTTTAATCACAAAGTTTTGTGTGTACAGTATGGTTTATGGCATAAAAACGCAATGCAGCCAGTAAGATGTGTGTGCAGTATGGTTTATGACATTAAAACACATGGCAGCTAGTAAGGTATGTGTGTGCAGTATGGTTTATGACATTAAAACACATGGCAGCTGGTAAGGTTTGTGTGTGCAGTATGGTTTATGACATAAAAACACATTGCAGCTAGTAAGGTATGTGTGTGCAGTATGGTTTATAACATAAAAACGCATAGCAGCTAGTAAAGTTTGTGTGAGTAGTATGGTTTATGACATTAAAACGCATGGCAGCTGCTAAGGTTTGTGTGTGTAGTATGGTTTATAAATTAATATCTATGCCAGTTAGTAAGGTTTGTGTGCAGTATGGTTCATTATTAAAACGCATTGCAGCTAGTAAGGTTTGTGTTTGCAGTGTGGTTTAAGACATAAAAGCACACGGCAGCTGGTTTGCAATGTGGTGGTGTTGTGCAGACCACAAGGTGTACATTTGGAACTGCAAGCGGGACATGCCTGTGGTGATGCTGGAGGGCCACTCCCACACGGTGAACTGCGTGCACTGGAACCCCAAGCTGCCCAGCATGCTGGTCTCCGCCTCTGATGACGGCACCGTGCGTGTGTGGGGACCCCTCTCCAAAGTCCGGCAAGGTCAGAGATCTCTGGGTTTTTTGGTTTTTTTGGTGGTTTTTTTTTTGGTTTTGTTTTTGTTGTTGTTTTTTATCTCATGCTGCTTGCGATGTTTGTGTCATGTTGTCCTTTATGCATTTTTGTCCTTCTGTGAGCTTTTCACTTGAGACTGTCGTTTTGGCCACAGTTCAAGGGTCATCACATAATCAGTAGTCGGGCTGGTAACACAATCACCAAAATTTCTGCAGTGTATGTCCTGTTGACTTGCTCAACAGCATTTTGCTTTACACAACGCAAAAACAAAAAAAATTTTTTTTTTTTTTTTTTTTTTTTTCAATGCATCAGAATATATCTACACTTGCTCAGAAATTGCTTCATACACCTTGCAAGGCAGTTGTCATTTGCAAAGTTTTGTCAGTCACATGACCAGCCTCACTGCTGATTGTGCAATGATCCCCAAATTGCAGCTAAAAACCACTGTCTGGATTACTCTCTCTCTCTCTCTCTCTCTCTCTCTCTCTCGTAAGTGTCTTCGGGTGAAGAAAAAAATTGCTATTCACTGTTTCTTAATGGCTCAGATGATTGTGCAGTGGGATATGCACAATGTTAACATTCATGTCTTTCAGCATATTAATATATATATATAATACGATGTAATGATTATTGATTAGAATGTTTAAAGTGAATATGTGAATTTGGAAAAACTTCCATGTTTATTGCTCCTGTTTAATCAAGTAATGTTTTAGGTTGTTTTCTTGTATGTGTGGGCTGATTTTCCTGCAGTGTTTTGCTGCACCTGATGCAGTTTCTTTTTTTGAGATTAGAAAGTTATCTTGTACAAAATTTCCTTTTGCCTTGTTCATGTACAGACATTTCAGTTTTGTCTTTCATCCCGTAGTTTATGCATGCATGTAAATATCTTGTGTGAAAGCTCTGAGACACCTCCACACAAGATTCAGCACCCTATACATACATTTAGTAGCAGTAGTAGTAGTAGTATCATAGGGACATTGGATAACCCAACTCAGGATGTCACAAGGGAGGAATAATACTTTTTTTCTTTTCATTTTTTTTTTCAGGTGACGGCGAGTCAGGACGAAGTACACCTGTATGACGTTGGTCACATCCTTAACCCCGTCCCCCCCATGTCACCCCTTCTCTCCTCTCCTCTCCTTCATCATGCTGTCATCGTCTTCTTCCTCCTTGGTCCTCGTCCATGCTCCACCCATCTGCTCACTGACTTGATGAGCTGAGGTCCAGGCTGATGTGTCCACAGTCATCATCCTTCCTCGTTCAGTGTTGGCCAGCCTCCACACACACACACAGTCAGGGGGACACTCAGGCCACAAAACTGTTCTTGGTCGTAAGGATCAGAAAGTTAAGGGAGGGAGGGGACATTGATTTCATTGTTGCGACTACATAACTACACCCTGTATGGTTGAGGCAAAACGCTGTGTGTGGAGAGAGTGGGAGGTGAGATATATATAGAGATATACACATGTGTGTGTGTGGTGTGGATGGGCAGCTGATGTAATGACATGGTATGGGTTTTGATTGGTGTATACTTTTGTGCAGAAGGTCTTGTGTTCTGCTTATTGCTTTGTGCTCCACTCTCTTGCATCCTTTTTGAGTTGTTTACAGTTTTGAATATGCAACCAGCAAGGGGAGGTTACAACACACTTGCTTTTTCTTTTCTTTTTTTCTTTTGTTTTTGTGGTTGGGTCCTACCTTTTACCTTTTTTCTTGATCAGTCCATCGGTTGATTACATTTGTTTGAAAACTTAGTTTTATTATGTCCCGATAGCGAAATGATTAGGGGTTCTTGTCAGTTTGTTCCCAAGTGGTTTTGTCTTTCTTTTAGTCTTTGTGTATTTCTTGCTTATGAAATTAGAAATTTCAGTCTCCAGACAAATTCAGGTTTCATTCTTTTGAGTTTGGATTTTTCTGCCAAAGCTTTCTTTTTTACTGCTTGTTGTTTGTCTTGAGCATTTCTGCCCCTCAGTAACTGATATTCATTATCTGGCATTTCCTACAAAAAAAACATTAAAAACACGAAAATGGTTACAGTATATTTAACGTTTGTTAACATTTGAGAAGAATGATCAGTTGACTGTCATCTTTAAGATGCTTCATGGAGTGTCTTTGAAGTTCTGTCCTCTCCAGCTTTGTTACAGTCCATGTCCTTAGATTTCCCAACTTTTTTTTCTATAACATTTTTAGATTCTGTAATATCTTTTTTCACCTGGTGGGAGTATTTTTTAGGTGATGTTTGTGTTGTGTCTGATCTGTTGTTATTTTTCCCTTTCTTTACAACTGTAGGGGTAGGGAGAGAGGTTGGGGGGGGGGGAGGTTATAAGAGGGAGTGGCGTCAAGCATCTCTACATGAACTTGTACATGTGATGGCTGTTTTTCATGCGACGGTACACCTGTTTGGATGGCAAGATGCGCATCAGAATGTATCAACCACGGACCATCAATTTCGACCAAGAGGTGACGAAAACTGTCAATGCAGGACTGTCAGTCTGAGTGTCCAGTTCAGTCCTGTGTGCATACACACCATTCAGTTCCTTCAAATCCTGAACCAGGCTGTCAGTCATACTGATAGGAAAATACAGACAGCTGTCATCAACCACACATGTATGACAGGCTACATCTTTCGTGTTGCAGTCCTCTGCATCTTTTCTTGAATTTCGAGCCACACGATAGTTGTAGATTATTTGCGGACTTTCCTATTCAGTGGAGGCACCGTGGCAGATTGGTCAGGTGCTGGACATCCAGAGCAGATGTTTGCCGGTGATAAGGTTTGAGGCCATGTTTCGGCATGGTGTTATGTCCTTATGAAAGGCACTTTACTCCAGTTTTCCTCACTCCACCCAGTTGTGAATAGATACCTGATTTGATTTGATTTTCAAGGAAGGTAAATCCAGCAGATGAATTCACTATCTGCTTTGGGCATAAAAGGCTATGGGACCTTTAATCTGTAACCTTTCTCCCCAAATGGTGCTGGAGACTTGCTGGCTAACAGGGTCATCAGCACAGAGAAGTAGTGCAGGTTTGAGCTCCAGTGTGCTTGGCTGGGGGCATGTGCAGTCCAGACCTTTCCAACTTGAGACACGGCTGTGATTGTGGCTCAGTGGAAGATTCCCAGCTCTGGCTGCATGGATGGTGCAGTCATCTCTTGTCCTGTGCCAGGGGAGTTCGGACACAATTTACTATCCCTGTGTCAGGTGACATGCACAGCACACTGTTGTGCTGAGAGGAGGGGGTAGAGGGTTTCAGCTTGCAGGAGGCAAGAGCACAGGTATCTTGTATGTATCACAGATTGTGGTATGGAGCTCCTACCTGACACCTTGTGCATGTCAGAGATTGTTTTGTGGAGTCTCTGTTCCCACTTTGTGTGTGGATGTAGAGGGGCTGGAGGATAGCAGGATTGCATGTCAGATACCTGTATGCAGTCCCCATCAGTAGAATGGACAGATCATGTATCTTCCAGCATTTGTCATAGGCAGTTCTTGTCTTAGTTTGTGGGAAGCATCATGGTGGTAGCATCATGAAAACAAGGCAGTGCACTTGCCTGGTGTATCCATGTTTCACTTACAAACTGTGTGGATACCTCCTTGACATTGTGTGTGAGAATGGTGTAAACTTTGAGGACAGTGTAGTGATGTCTGTGAGATGACTGACTCCATATTCTCTCTTTTCGGCTGTAGTTGTGTGTGTTTGTGTGTGTGTGTGTTTCTGTTACTGTGGCCTTTTCTTGTTTTGCTTGTTCTCTGGGTATTGTTGACAGGTGCAATCAGCACTGTGAGTCAGTCTCCAGGGCTTGGCTCTGATGATCAGAACATTTCTTTTCAACCCCTTCCTCACTTATGAATCATACCTGTCCCCCATTGCTCCCAACTAATTGAACTATGGCTTTTTTGTGGTCAACTGGGCTGTAAGCAACTTGGTTTGATTTGATTTTGATTTTAATTTTCCCAACCCATCTACTATTTCCCTTTCCTTTTCCCCCTGCTTTAATGTTGATCAAGACCAGCAGACAGAATTAACCCTCTCACTAGCATCTGGTGCTAAGAAGAAAGCTAATGGTTATGGTCTGTAGTGTGTGAAAGATAATGACTGGAGAGTGAAATAATATGAGGGAAATAGTAGTGATTGATAAAGCACATTGTCATGTAGCGTTTTTGTATTTGAAAATGTTTTCCATTATGTTGGGTTGGGAGGCTACATCTAAATAATGCTGCTCATTTGCCGAGTTTTCATTGTTTTAGTTGTGTTCTTAATCATCTACATGCATTCATTTTTGTATGGAAACATACAAAAGACTTCACTTTCTGTGTTTCCTATTGGTTGATTACTTTGAATGTGTTAGTATGCATGTTGACTGAAATGCCACATACGTGATACATGGTAATGTGTGGGATGTTAGCTCTTTTATTCAACTATGATCTGTCATCATCATCGTCATCATCCTTAAGAAAACAGACCGTGTTCTCCACAGTGGCGAAAGGACTGACTGTGCAGGTTAGATAATTATGATGTGCCCGAAGGGCAGTGCACTGCCTAGCGGTATGGTACCAAGTCAGTTTTCACTTGTGTGGCAGTGAATGATGAATGTTGAACCAGATCTTCAGAAAAGATGGGCATTTTCCAATGTCCCCTTTCTGGAAATATATTTGAGGGGGGACAACAACATTTTATTTTTTATAAGAATGTAAAAATGTTGATTGGTAGGTGATTGATTTTTCCTCTTTTTTTTCTTGGGGGGGGGGGGGTCCTCTGTTTTTTTAGTGTTTTGTTTGGGGGAGGAGTTGATTTCGTTTTTTTGGTTGGCAAAATACATATATGTTTAGAGGATATCTTGCATTTTACTGACCCTCTTCAAAAACCGTTTTCATTACATATATATACTTATATAACTCGCTAGCTGATCAGTGCAGAAAACAGCACAGATCAGAAATCCAAATTTTTAAATCCCTTGATTGGTTCAACTGAAGTGACTAAAAACAAGACAACTTGAATGAAGGATGGACTTGTAAAAGTTACATGGCTAAATCTTGCTTTTTGTAGGAGGAATACCATCCTTGGAGTTTGTTTATCGTAAGGCATGAGTTTGTTTACCGTAAGCATGGCATCCCTATTGTCATTTGTCCCACAGGGTTGGCAGATTTCCACATCAAGTATATTTGCTTTATCAGCATGAACTTAAGTTGATATTATATGACGAATGATATCCTTTAGATGAACGTTAATTTGTTTTGTTTTTTCAATTTTGTGGTGTCATTGGATTTGGGGGGATTTGGATTTTTTGTTTGTTTTCTTTTTTGTTTTGTTTTCTTTTTTGTTATAGAGAAAGATTTGATTCTTGTAGCTAATATAACTTTCGTTTCAGTGCAGTTCATATGTTTGGTAGGAATGCATTTGATATATGTGTATTTGAGACTGACTGCAGTGCATGAATAAGCTGGTGGATTTTTTTTTTTTTTTTTTTTTTTTTTTTTTAATTGGGGGTGGGGGGGAGTGAGAGATGGTGGAAAGGATGTCAGAAAGTATTTTGTAAGTTTGTGTCAGAAGAAAATTTTTCCTCAAAAGGTAATATTATGCAAACTTTCCTGTGCTCTGCCTTGAAGCTTCAGCTTCGTTGTATCTCTTCCCCCTGCGGAATGTTGCACAGTTTCTTTTTTGTTTGTGAAACACATGGACTTGCCTGATTTTGTCTTGATCTCTTTAACAAGCTGACCACCTATTAGTGCCATCTGCATAGATTTGGTTGCTGTTGTTATTCTTTTTGCTGCATGTGTGGTTTCAGTTGATATGATGCATGCTTGTGGTTAGCTTTTAGTCAGTTACCAGAGTGTGTTGTCGGAAAGCTGTGGACAAAACGGAGACCCTGTGGTGCTTTGATCCACATATTTGTTAGGTGATATCTTCTGTCATCATCTTCTGGTAACCTCTTCTGTAAACGGTTGTTCGTACATGAATGACGAGAAATGCTCACAAGTACCTCGCTGACTGAGCAGTCACTGAATGGGTTGGAGCAAATACAACTCTTCATAAGTAAGATCTTGTACCAGTGTTAACAATGCCAACAGCTTTCCACCAACAGTTACTACAACTACAAACATGAATGCCTCTTTTTTTTTTTTTTTTTTTTTTTTGTAGTGTCTTCAAAAAGGCTGCAGATTTTGCAAGGCAAGTGGGCAGTTTCAGACTTGGTAATGAAGAAATAACAGTGAAACCAGATGTGCATCATTCAAAGAGAGAAGACAAAATCATAAACTTTTTTTTTTTTTTTAAATAAGAAAATTCTGATGATAAATGTTATCAAGTTGGAATAGTTGCCATATATTGCTGATGAAAGCCACGTGCTGCAGAGAGCATTTGAAAAGAGTTGTATTTGTATAAATGTACAGTTTGTCACCTTGTTTGGGCATGCTTAACGGTGTCTGTTGTTCATGGCTGGTCAAGGATTTCTGTGTGTGACTATCCCTGGCGGTTTGAGAAATGTCTCAGACCTGTTGTTTATCTAATCCCCCCCACACCCCCCTTTTTTTTTTTTCTTTTTTTTTTCTTTTTTTTTTTCTCGTGTTTCCTGATACTTGTTTGGCCCAGCTTGTTCCTGACACTCAGCAATGGTTCAGAGTCCCATTTGTAAGCCTGTGTCCCTTGTCTGGCTTCCCATGTTGGAAGATGGTGCAAGTTGATGCCTGTCAAATTCAGGGATGGCATGGACAACATTGAAGTGTGCCCTTGTCCGAGATTGAACAGGCGGGGACATGTCTTTGGATCGGTGTTGATTGGGTGAGCCACAGTTTGTGCTGTGAAGCTGTGAGCGGACCGTCCCTTTCTTGTTTTTTCTCTCTCTCTCTCTTTGTTTTTATATATATATTTTTTTACAACTTTTGGGATGGCGTGGTGGTAATGTGTGGTGGTGTCCAGAGCCTGTTGGGTGATGTATACCAAGTGTACTGACTCGTGTTTGGGACCCTTTTGATACCCTCCATGTTCTTCTGTGTGTACTGTACAGTATGTGCTGTGATGACAACTAGGAGCTGTGACTGTCGGGAGAGGTCCTGACATGTACAAGGATTGCCTGATTGAAATTTTACTCTTTTTTTTTCTATGAATTGCCAATAATCTGGATATATGTTCTGTGACAGATACAGTGAACAGCACATAGTGAGTAGAGGGAGAAAGGACCTTTGCACATTTCTGTGTGGTTTGATATATCTTGAGTGCCTGACTTTGCTTATGGAAGGAAGAAAGTTTTGTTTGTTGGGTCTGATGGTATTTTTAAACAGCAGCTGACTTTTAGACAGGTTCTGTGTTTATCTGTGTGAGGAAGGTGCAAAAGTTGTGTGTGTGAATTTTTTTTTTTTTTTTTTTTTAAGAAAAAACTTGTCAGTTTTGGCCATGAATCTTCTTGGGCAGTTTGCGTGATGTTGCCAGGCAGGGAGACGGTTTCTAGAGACGGATGATAGCATCCCTGATTACCTCTTCAACACCTTATCCTCATGCCCTCCCCCTTACACCATCACCCACGGAAAGTCTTCACTGCTCCCTCTACCTCTAATGGGATGTTGGAGTGGGGGAGAGGATCGTATGCTCCCTGATAGTCTGATACCTCAAGGTTGTTGTTGGGTTGCTATTGTTCCTCTGCACTTTTGTCCAGCACTTTTTTTCTGTTGGCTTCTCTGTTGTTGTTTTTTTGGTTTTGTTTTTTTCTGTCTTTCTTTTATTTAGCTTGGCTACAAATGAAGTTGTACAGCCTGAAAAATAGCCAGTCAGGGAGGAGCCATGTTCATGGACATCTCAGAGAAAGGAAGAAAGTGTTTTCCCTTTGGAATCTGCCAGGCATTCTTGCATATGAAAATGGTGGAGAAAAAAGTTTTGTCAGAAAATGATGTGCTCATTATTGAAAATTGGACAAGTGATAGGATTTGGGGTGGATGAGGATGTATTTGGTAACGAAAAATAACTTTTTATGTCTTATAATAAAGGCCTTCAGAAATCAGTTTAAAATAATGGAATAACAGTGATAATGCAGGTTTGTAATTATGAATAAATAAAGCAAGCAAAACGGTGCAACCATTTGATCAGAGACTTTCAGTCAGCTTTTGGGCAGTAAGCACTTAATGATATACATCGTAGGTAACTCAGTGGATCTACTGATGACAGCACGCTATCCACTGGGTGAGACTTCAGACTGGATATGAGTCAATAAACAGCCAAATCTCTAGACTTGGAATTATTCTTCCCACCTTACCTGCTCATTTTGCTTTTCTCACTACCTAGTATATTCAATTCATTGGGGGGTTTTGATCAGCTAGAAGTAGAATAAACCACCTATATCTGACAAACAATCTTTAAAGAGACATGAATGTACTCTTCCCATTCCAGATTGTGGACTATGCAACATTTACAGTACTGCAGGTGTAAAGGTATGAGGGTTTGTTAAAGGTGGCAAGAAAAGGATAATAGTAATACTTGGCCACAGTTTTGTTCTCTCAAGGTCCGATGGTATGGTTTGCATTGAGAACGTTTGAAATTGCATGAAAGTTTTTAACTGTATTCACATGTTTGAAGTGTATTCATGTTTATAGATGGTTTGGCTCTTGCTATCATGAAGACTAATTTGTGGTGTGTAAAGGTGAATGGTTTGCAAGCGCTGTAGTGTCTGATTTTCAGTGGTCATTGGAAGAATGCTAAGATTGATTTTTTTTTTTTTAAGCGCGAGTGTTTAAGAAATTTCTTACAGTTCTGATTTGACCCATCTTTTAATCAGTATACCTGAAGAATAAATAAACCTTGTATAATATCAAGGTGTTTGTGTGTTGATGTGTTGACCATACGCTGGAAATATAACAAACTTTCAGTATTACATGTACATGAAACAGATCAGTTTGAAAACACAAAATAACACACTCACACTTGTCTTTCAACTCAGAAGATAATAACAGCAATGTGAGAAGAATCTGTGGATGGCCTTCCTTGTCCTAGGCTCGTCCTAGGCTCCCCCCCCCCCCATGGGGATGCCGGGGGTCTTTCAGTGTAAAAAGCATCCCCCACCTCCTGGAAATTCTGTGCCAGAAATTTCCTTCTTTCTATTGCTCTCTCTGTTTCTGCTCTTTTTTGACTCACTTGTGTAAACAAAGTGAGTCTATGTTTTAACCCGGTGTTCGGTGGTCTTTGTGTGTCTGTGGTAAACTTTAACATTGACATTTTCTCTGCAAATACTTTGTCAGTTGACACCAAATTTGGCATAAAAATAGGAAAAATTCAGTTCTTTTCAGTCATCTTGTTTAAAACAATATTGCATGTCTGGGACGGTCACACAAAAAATTTTTTTTAAAAAGCCTAATTATATGCAAACTGCATTTACTGTTATATTTATATTTTTTGTATTCTGCAAACTTGGCACTTTGACCTCTTATTCTGACACAAGATGAGTCATTATTATCATTTTTTGTTCGAACAGGAACTTCTTTTGCTAAGCATGGAATTTTTATTTATTTTGCAAACGTTTTGGTGCATATAGTAAAGAAGGGAAATTACTCTGTAATCAATGCTAGGGGACTTGATTTATCACAAGTGAGTTTTGAAAGCCTTGCTTTCTTGTTTTTCTTCTTTCACTGTTGTCTCCATTTTCTGCCTTCCCAGTCCATTCCCCATTGTTTTTTTCAAGCAAGCCTGTCATTTTTTCTTTTTCTTTTTTCCACAGCTCATGATGGACTGTCTGTGCTGTTTTGCACTGGTGATTAGGTAGTGAAATTATAAACACTTGGATGGGCACTAGCTGTCCATTCTGCAGTTTGTTTGTTTTTTGTTTTGTTTTTTTGCCTATGTGGCCTTTTTATGTATTTTTTGTTTGGTTTGAAGTTTGTTTTTTTGTTTCCTTTTTTATGATTTTTTTTTTAATCTGGGGATCATAGAATTAAGCAGAATGGCTGACATCTTCAGCATGGCCAAATCTTATTTGCCCTAAGGAGCTAGATGGTTAGGATGATGTGTCATGAACTGTGTTTTTTTTTTAGGTTTATCGTAATGTGGTGTTTTTTGTGTATGTGACAGATTTATGTTTAATGCGGTAGAACATTTTGTGTAATTGGGCAGCCCTGATATGGCCATGTTGTCAGCTGGACTAAAATCAACAATTCTAATAATACTTGACTAAGGCTATGTATTCTTGGGCACTGAAAACTTTGACCATAAATCTGAGTAATGCAGAGCACACACTCCGAAGAAGACGATAAGCAACTTTGCTATACTTCTGCTCAAGTCCAAATGTGATGTACTCACATGGGTGCAAGAATATGGCTGCCTCACACAACATAAAAAAGGCTTTCAGTTAAAGTACCTAAAGAAAAGGGCCTCAGACTCCAATTAATTGGACTCAAGATTGAGGCCTCATAAACAAAATAGCTTGAGAATGAAACCTCACACTTGACACAGGCTCAAGAAAGAGGACCCCCATTCAATAGTTGAGATCCCCTGACCCCCCCTCCACACACCCCTCATTTTCTTTTCTCCTCCTCCTTGTTCCCTCAATTCCAGGGGATTATAAAACTTCAAAACAAAAAAATGAACCATGACCTCTTCACTCACTTTCTCACTTCCATTAATTATCATAACCATCATACTTCACACATTCATGAACATTTCTGGTTGTTTATTGCGCATTGCGCATCATTATTATACCTGAAACAAAGAAACACGGTTCAATATGGAACCAATTCAAGCATGTCCCCAGTGACTTGTCTTTCACAACAACGCATTAGATGATTTCCCCCATCACAACACATGGAAACGGTTTGTCACTTGGTCATTCAATGAAGAACACCTTCAAATGTGCAATATTTTTCATTTTGTATTATTTAAGCAGCTGCAAATGCAACAGGTAGCAAAAAAGAAAGAAAGAAAAAAACGTTAGCATTGCTTTGCAAGAATGGGAAGTTACTCCTGTCCATTCCCATTAGACTAACAGGGTTATCCCAAATTCACAATTTTTTTTTTTTTTTGGGGGGGGGGGGGGGGGGGGGGGGTATGATTTCCTTAAAATATCTGTTGTTATAAAGAAACTTTGGACATCACTCAATATTTCTAAGTACTTTCATGTTCTCATGAAGATACAGTGTAAACAGGAAATCTGGTTTATCAGAAAATCAATATTTCGTGAGTGCTGGGGACTGGATGTTTCCTAAATTTACCGTCATTCAATCTAAATCCCCTTCGCTATTCCAAATCTTAAGGTCTAGTGTAAAACAAAATATACTCTCAAAATCTACATTAACTAAGCTTTCTAGTCATATAAGTTTCCCTCTTGTCATGGTAGTATTAGCAGAATAATAGTCAGATATCTTAAACTAGTGACGAATACACCAAAATGGCTTCATTCGTTCCACTATTTATCATCAGTAAATAACTATCAACGAAGGAACTCTGCAATTTCGATTTTACTTATTATTAGATTTTACAACTTCTTATATTAATAATCGCATGTCTTTGACCATTTCGATCAAAACTGTTTAACTAAATTATTCATCGTTGTGCTTAAAATAAAGATTAGACGAAGTTCAGATTTGGCTAGATTGTGACAATTTACTTGGGAAAAGTTGTGTTTCTACAAGAAGTTTACTGGCCGATTTCTCTAGGATAAACTGTACTTTGTGTATGTTTAATATATCATTGGCAAGGTCATGACTCATAGTTTCTAGTGATATTAATTATATCTTATAGTTTGGAAGTTGTGAAAAATAACATACATACTATGAAAAGCACATTAGCGACTCACCAAATGCTCTCCATTTTGGCTAATAGATTTTTAATAGAATGTGAAGGTTAGAAGATTATAGTACTAGGAGACAGCTGGAATCACACAGAATTTATTGATACAATTTGTATGTACAATGATGGTTGAATTTTTAAGACTGGTCTTTTATAAATTTTGTAAACACTAGAAATTACCACCATCTTCGCTTACCAAGAGGGGTTTCTAATGTTAACCCATGACGTCTGTGTGGTCCGTGCAGACAGCATATAAGTAGCAACGTCACATTGTAAAATTGGTTATTCCCTGGGCTGAAATTGAAGAGGTAGCACCACCGGCTGCTCGTCTTCTCTGCCTTTGCCTTGCCTACAATCTTGTCCATCCTCTACACCACCTTGTCTCCTGGCCTTACCACACCTCTCCATCACAGAAATATTGTGAGACATTCATGTTTATTGTTCCTCAAGTCCAGCCCACCGCACAGGGCCGTATCAGTACTGTCAAACCATACAATTGCACAACCGCATCAACACAAAACTGACACATGTATAAAAAAATTTAAAAAACTGAAAAAACAGACAAACCCACAAAAGACAATTCATGACACAGTATCCTAACCATTTAGCTCCTTAGGGCAAATAAGACTAGGCTGTGCTGAGGATGTCAGCCCTTCTGCTTAATTATTATCCCCAGATTGCAAAAAAAAAGGAAAAAAATCCTAAAAAAAAAAAATAATACTTCAAAGCCAAACAAAAAATACACAAAAAAGCCACATTGGCAAATAACACTGCAGACTGAACAGCAAGTGCCTATTCCTGTGTAGCAATAAAAAATTAATTATTGTTAGACAAGTCAGGAAAAAAAAGAATGCTAAACATGGCACTATGATAGATGGTCTCAATTTTCTTCTGATGTGAGCAAGTCTATAGAGGAGGAGGAGGAATTTTTATTAAAGTCCCATCACACATATTGGTGATTGGAAGACATTTTGTTAAAGTATTAATGTATACATTTGAGTATTATTGTTTGTATGATGATGGGGGTGTGGATGAATGGTGAGCTGGGGTAAACCGGGCAAATGAAGGTGAAATTTGAAAAAAAAAAAAAAAAAAAAAAATCTAAATCATCATATTGCCATCAAAAGAAGGCGCTAGCCAGCGGGACAAAGACGAGGTTACCTACTTCCGGGAGGTTATCGGCCGTAGTTGCTTTCGTTTTCTCCACATAGGCGGATAGTAGTTTGCACAGGACAGGAATGTCAGACCCCTGCCGGAGTCTGCACTAGTTGGGTCATGGTAAGTATGTTATTTAAACGTAATTTTAGATAGAAAATTTCCTTTCAATTACTGGAAATTACTTAAAGGACTTCATTCTATACAGAACACACATAGAACACATACACAAAATCATATCAATCCAAAAGAAATTAGTCACCAATCATGAAAGTACTGGGGAGGCGAGGGGGTGGGGGATAGGGGGACCATCATTCATAAATGTAACATTCCTTATGATATATAAATGATTCACACACACACACACACACACACACAGGCATCAGAAACTGTTCAACAAAAAACAACAAAAGAAAGAAAAAAAAAAACATGCTCAAAAAATTGCAGCAAAACATTTTGCTTTCTATACTAACTGAAGCACATGCAGCTCACTGTTCACTATTGTGGCTTAGGACTATCACCCTCACTTTGATTGTTAGTAACACTCCATCAGGATATTATCACTATTGTTGTTGCTTAAAGTCATCCAATATACAGGGCCATATAAGGACTGCCCAACTACACAAATGTCCAACTGCATTAAACACAAAACTGACATGAAATGTTTCCAAAGATCACTGAGATAAACCTACCAAACACAGTTTAAGACACATTATCCTAACCATTAAGCTTCTTTGGGCAAATAAAACTAGGCTGTACTGAGGATGTCAGCTCTTTTGCTTATTTTATTATCCCCAGATTACATAAATTGTAAAAAAGGAAAAAAAACAATACTTCAAAGCCACACAAAAAAAATCCAACAAAAAACATTAAAAATAGGCAGTATAGGCAAATAACACTGCAGAATGGACATCAAGTGCCCTTCCTATTGTTTACAATCTCACTGTCTGATCGCCAGAATGAAACAGCACAGATAGTACATCATAGACTGCATAAAAGAGGGGAAAAAATGTCAAGGCCTGCTCAAAAAAAGAGAGAATGGACTGGGAAGGCAGAAAAAGGAGAAAACAGTGAAGGAAGAAAAAAGGCAGAAATAAAAAGAGCATCAGAAAAGAGGAAATTTCTAGCACACAATTTCCAGAAGGCGGGGATGCTACTTCTGCTGAAAGACCCCTGGCATCCCATGGGGCAACCATCACTGAACAGGATATGATTTAACTAGATTCACATCATGTGCAAATATATCAAGACATCAAAAATGGAACATGGCACAAACCACACAAACTTTCAAAAAATAATAAAGGGGACAGGTTGGCGAGATAAAAGAAGTTGATTTTTAATTGGTAGTCCTTTTTTTTTTAAAAACCTCAAAATACAAAATTAAATAATGCACCTACACTGACCCCCTTAGCTACATCTTCATCATCCCCATTAACATTTATTGAAATACAGAGAATAACTGTCCCAAACTCTGGGTCACCCAAAAAAACACTAAAAATGAAATAAATTAGAATGATACTGCAGTACAGTGCTGAAAAAAACAGAGAGCAATATGACAAGCTGTTCCATCAATCAGCAGCTGTTCAGTCAATGTGATGAGATGCATCAAACAACAAATTTTATTAATACTAATATTCCCCTCCCTTCGTATCCCTAGTTTTTGATGTTTCCTTTCCCAAAATTCCCCTTGTCAAATATACCAACCACTGTAACATCTTATACTGAAACAGGATGAACAAATTTTGTACCTTTTGACAGCCAAAACTGGTTGCCTTGAAGTGGATTGCAAGCAAGAAAATCTTAACGCACAGGATCAAATCCCACACATGGCAGAATTTTCTCCCCCTCCACTGGACACAAGTCATTAAGATAAGACGATAAACGCAGGACCTGTGTGTAGCATGCACTTAGCTCATGAATAAGAACCCATGGCAACAAGACTAAGAACCCATGGCAACATGAGAGTTGTTCCTGGCAAAATTTCATGGTAAAATCCACTCAAATTTATACCAAAGTTTGTTGCTTGTCCTGTTCTGAATCTCTTTCCTGTCACGTAAGTACACTTATACAACTGGAGCATTTTCTAACACACATACACACACATAATGTACACACACAGATTTTTTTTTTTACATTTCTAAAATCAGTTTAGTTATTAGATATTAAAATAAAGACGAACCAACAAACACACACACGCATGCAGACAAACTTACACACAAGCACACATGCACAGTACAAGATATCATAAAAGAAAACAGACGACGCTTTCGATTTCAAGACTTGCAAAAGATTTACACAAACAGAACCCCCATAGCAGCACCTTCATCACCACCATAATCATAAATCATCATCGTAATACGCATAAAAAAAATGTTCCCAATTCTGGGGCATATAATACAAAGTCAAATTGATGGCAACTGCTGGTGAACACAGAACATGGCGGTATCATTTGCATTGCTCAAAAAGGGTCAGTGTCATCTTCAGTGTTTCCCTCACATCATCCATCCAATGACACAAGTCTCAGCAAGCAAAATTCCATACTTTTTACACGCTTTTTCAAAAAATCCTACATCACATTTGCCAGGACCCCAAAAACGTCCAACCTGAACATGCACAAGCACATCGAATTTCCACACATCTATCAAAGTCATGATCAATTTTTGTACTGTTTGATAATGCAGCCTGACAATGTTTATCATATATGAATTTTTCAATGATGACAACAAATAAAAGCTTAATACAATGTACTGTGTTGAAATGTGAACAGTGAAAACAAACAATAGATTTTGTGTCAGCAGTGAAAACAAACAGATTTTTTGTCAATAGTGAAAACAAACCGTAGATTTTTTTGTCAACAGTGAAAATAAAAAACAGATTTTGAGTCAACAGTGAAAACAACCAGTTAATTTTCTGTCAACTGTGAAGAAAGTTAGTTTTCTGTGAACAGTGAAAACAAACAGTAGATTTTCTGTCAATAGTGGAACAAACAGTAGATTTTCTGTCAATAGTGGAACAAACAGTAGATTTTCTGTCAACACTATGAAAAATAAATTAAGCAGATTTTCTATCAACAGGTGAAAATAAACAACAGATTTTCTGCTATGCTTCACTAGAAGATTTTCTGTCAAAAGTAAAAACAAACAGTACATTTTCTGTCAACAGTGAAAATAAACAGTTGATTTGCTATCAACAGTCAATATAAACAGTACATTTGTACTGTCAACAATAAAAAGACAAAGGAGACTTTTGGCGAACTGTGAAACAAACAGTACATTTTCAGTCAACAGTGAACTGTAGATTTTCTGTGAACAATGAAAATAAACAGTCTTCCAACTAGTGAATCACAGGTACAGCTTATTTTGAACTTTATTTCACATTCACAACACTTCACTTAACAGCAAGTTCAAGTCACAACACAGGGGTCTTCTTTTTTTCCCTTTTTTTAAAATTTCTTTTTGGCTGCAATCCATGAAATTGTTTTTGTTTTTGGGTGGGTTTTTTTTAATTAAAGAAGAACAAAAACAATGTATATAATTGTATAAGCATGTGAATGCCCCCCCCCCCCCCCCCTCACCCCCCCATTCCCCCACCCCTTTTTTTTTTTTTCTTTTTTTTAAATGTAATGTTACATAAAAATAACAATGCAATACTTTGTGTGATGTGATGAGTTATGATCTGAGAATGTATGTATGCATGCGTGTACATGCGTACCATGTGTCTATCTTTCTTTCTATTCTACTTAAATATGGCCTTTAAAAAATCTGAAATAATGCGAAGACGAACCTTGCATTATTCTTGTAGCATCCGATTCTTTTGTCTTCTCGTTTTGCAAATCAAAAATGTATGTGCAACAAAAACGAAAATAAAATTGTTCATCAAAAACAAAAATAACAGTCATAGAAGCAGCTTAACAACAACAAAAACAACAAACTGGATGGAGCTGGTAAGGGAGAGGTAACAATGTAATCTTTCATGGTAAAAGAGTAGCTTCAAACATTTGGCAAAAATGGTTGATTTTCTTATCCCAAATCTCTCTTTACAGACATAAAGTAACAAACCCACAAGAATTATGAACACAGACTAAAAAAAACCCCAACAAATTCACAAGAATTATGAACACACGAAATGTTTCTCTTTTCAGTGAACAAATGCAAAGTTTCTCATTACAGATCGCAAACCTTACTGCCATCTTACATGCACAAAGTCAATGTAATACTATGAGATATGGAAGCATTAAACCGGGAATACTACCTGAGCACCCATTTCCTACAATGTGCAGCAAAGCTTTCCAGAGGGCTGATTTGGGATAATCCCATGTGTTTATTGTAGGTAATGACGAAAACATCAAATAATGAAACTACTGTTTCAGTTTCAAGGTGTCAAAGCATCCCATACCACATTTGCTGTGGAACACATGCACGCACACACGCACACACACACACACACACACACACACACAGGAGGACAGTAACAGTTATAGCAATAATAACAGAAGAAGAAAAAAGAGGCAAAGGCCTGACCTACACATAAACCCAACATGCTGGTCAGGCCTCGAGAGCTTACCTTAGGTTTGAGCAAAACATTAACATGAAATGAAATAAAACAAACAAAATAAACAAATAAAATTTGATTACTTAAAAACATAATGAAATTAATGATAAATGGAATGCAACATATAAAATAGAACTATCAACAACAACCAAAAAAAGGGGGAAAAAAACGAAATGCAAAGCGAGAGTGCCTGATTCTGATCAAATTTACCACAAAATATCTGTAGAGACAAAACCTGTTCTGCATATTCTTTTTCAAATTTACTTTGTACTTTTCTTCTGTGTTCATTCCAGTTAATTCAGTGTCCACTTTAGAATTTTCATATGCAATCAACACGTCAATGGTGTAGTTAGTATCACTGTATATGTTCTGTCCAGAATTTGTATTTCTTTCCTTTTAATTGTGAACAAGAAAAACAAGGTCATATTGTCTTCAAACACAACCTACTTTATAGTAAATCAGTGGAAAGCAGTTTTTAGAATTTTCAGATTTTGGAACGAATCTCAACGAAATAAACTGTAAATGATTCGGAAATACAGCTTCATTCAGGAGACTTACAACCTGTAATTGGCATGACTGTGAAGATTTTTTTTCATACTATGTTTGAGCCAAGTATTTCCAGAGAAAATGGCAATGTTAAAATTTACCACGGATGCACAGACATACACACAGACACACACGGACAACCGAACACCAGGTCATAACACAGACTCACTTTGTTAACACAAGTGAGTCAAAAATGAAAGAGATCAGGAGACATCCTGGCAACAATGTTCAGTTTTCATCATTTGTTTATTAACTGTTGATTTTTTTTTAAATACTAAATAAAGCACTTAGTTGATGAAAATTCTTAAGACTTTTCCAAACCATGAAGGGCAAAAACATATTTATCCCAGAACTTTTCCAGGCCTGGAAATGGTTCTCTCATCTTTCTAAGACTTCTCTAGACTTCTACAACTTTCTAAGAACCATATACACAGAAATGGCTGCCTTGATGGCGGGCTAAAAACAGTCATACATGTAAAAGCCTACTCGTGTACATACGAGTGAATGCAGATGTTGCAGCCCATGAACGAAGCAGAAGAAGAATATACACAGAAAGGAAAAAGGTATGAGGGCGTGCAGGGGAGGCATTAATGGACCAAAGCAGTCTACACTCCTCAATCCAATAATCATCAGCTATAAGGGTAAAAAATCATTCATTTCTTCAAATAAAATTTGATACAATGATTGCAAAAAATAGGCAAAATGCATACTGCACCAATCAATCCCAATGATATCTTTTGTTCAGCATCAGAAAGGAGTTTTTGTTGAACCAAAAGTTGTGTAATAGATGGAATGTGAACATCACCACCAAAGGCAGTCTACGTTAATCAAATATTCAATATTCCACTGTTTTGATATACAGACAAATATTGCAGTTGTATCTTTCTGGGTTTCAATCCGTTCCTATAGCTATCATGCTATTTATTTATTTATTTATTTATTTATGTAAGCTTATCTATTATTTATTCACCTTTCTTTTCTTGTTTTTTTCTCAAGGCCTGACTAAGCTGCTGGTCAGGCATCTGCTTGGCAGATGTGGTGTAGCGTATATGGATTTGTCCGAACGCAGTGACGCCTCCTTGAGCTACTGAAACTGAAACTGCTATGAAAACACCATGATATTTTACATGTATACTCTAAATATGAAATCATATTAGAGATCTTTTATAGCTTCTCCAAAACAATTCAGCAGAAACATTTCCAAGTTGATTACAAATGCTGCGAATAACACAGTGTAGCAGTCATAGCCAAAGGATACACAAGAAATAAACAAATCACAAGCGGTAAGTAAAAACACTGACTCAGAAATCCAAGAGCACAGAACTGTGTGGCTCCTTCTCACCTTGGTGAACTGGATACCAGTCCAACGTTAACAATGCAGGGTTCCCACAAGTCTGAACAAACAAAATTCTTAACTGTTTCCATGCTTTTTCCCAAAAAGGAAATTTTCTTCCTAAAATTACGTTTAAGTAACATACTTACCGTGACCCACTAGTGCAGACTCCGGCAGGGGTCTGATTCCTGTCCTGTGCTAACTACTACCCGCCTATGCGGAGAAAACAAAAGTAGCTACGGCCGAAAAACCTCCCGAAGTAGGTTACCTCCCCTGTGCATCCCTGACTAGCGCCCTCTTTTTCACATACATTACATTTTGAAACATCCAAACTTATATGCACAAACACATACGCTACAGAATACCCATACATCTATCAAAACTGGCAGTTATAAGTTTTTGTACAGAAGCAATTCAGCTTGGCTCAACATTTTTCTTTACTATTCTAGTTTCAAAAATAACACGATGTAAAAGCTTAATTCATTGCATTTTGTTGAGACAGTGTCATAGAACAAATCTGTCAACATCAAGGTTTAATTCTTCTTCTTCTTCGTTCATGGGCTGCAACTCCCATGTTCACTCATGATATGTGAATGGGCTATTATGTGTATGACCATTTTTACCCCTGCCATGTAGGCAGTCATACTCCGCTTTTGGGGGGAATGTTTAATTCTGACCACTTACTGCCTTTGTTTTTCATCTTCTTCAATACTGTGGGTGTGGTGAAAGGAATCATGAAAATTCCAAGACTTTTTCCTGACTTTGTATGGCAAAACATTTATTTCCAAGACTTTTCCAGCCCTGAAAATGGTCGTCCTATTTTTCTGGGACTTTTCCAGACTTCCAAGACACTGTGGGAACCCTGTTTATAAAGCGGTTCATCTGTTTCAGCATGGCCACTTCATTCTGCATGTTTTTCTCCCCCCACCATTCTGATCACTGCCTCTTCCATCAAGAACAAAACCACACCCCTCTCTCTCCTCAACACGTTTGGTTCACTGATTTCACTGTCCTGACACTGATTACCTGCATTTATCATATGTAAACTGACATCCCTCACCTTCTAAGAACTTTTTAAAAAATCTTTTACATCATCACTAATACCAATACTCCCAGCAGAAATCGGGAGTTAGTCCTTTATGGTGCAATGTGTGGCCACCATGTTGTTAGGTTTTTTTGTTTTTGTTTTTGCTGAGAAAAAACAAAACAAATAACAAGAACAAGTTTACTGTTGTTGTTTTTTTTTGGTTGCAGTTTGTTTTTTTCTTCTTCTTTTCAAGTTATGTTCCACTTATGATCTCATGTTAAAATTATAAAAATAAAAAGAATATGAAGGGGAAAGAATCACTGCCATTTGCACAGTTTTTCCAATACCACAGTGGCTGGTGACTGACTGACCAACTGTTCTGCGCACTGCTCACAATGCAGCAACATGATATCCGACCACTTGCTCAGACAGCTGCTCATAAGGCAATGACATGCCATCTGCACACAGATGCACAGTGGGAGAGAATGGCTCAAAACAACTCAGCAGCTCTTTTCACCATGTCTCCTCATGGGGCTACTATCAACATCAGGCAGCATGAACGACGACTGAAAATAAAATGCAATATTAAGAGAGCATGTAAAGAACTACATAAACATGACTGATGGACAGTTTCAATAGAAAACACTTGGTGGGAGGTGCCAGACACCACTGTCTACCATCAAAACAACCCTTTTTCTTCTTTTCTCTCTGTGTGATCATTCTTTATATCTTCACATTTATATATATATAAAAAATTCTATTCCTGTACCTTATCCATACACACTGAGGTCTGATAACCGTCTGATAACCAACTTCACCTCCAACCCCCTACAATCTGCTGTTTACTTCAATTAAAACATGGACATACAGACCATGCTAATAAAAATGCAAAGGATCATATGCTATCTATCATGGCGTGTCTATTTATTCAGAGTAGTTTATCTCAGAACACTATAAGTTTTTTTTATATATCATTATGCATTTTTCTTTTGTTTTTGTTTTTTTTTTACTTTTTTTTCATGTTTCATCTGTTTTGTCACCTTTTTCTTTCTTATGTATATAATTCACTTATGCTTATCATCTATGTCTTGTAAAAAATGGAATTTAAAAATAAACTGACATAAAATGGTTAAAAAGAACAACATCTTCAATAAGAATGATCAAACACTAAACCAAGCTGTGTCAGAGCAAGGCGACTGTAGAACACAGACATACTATGATTCACTCGTTGCATTTACCTGAAGAACAAAAAAAAAACCAAAAACAGAACCCACCATAAACCCCCACAAGTTCCAGTGACCAATGTTATTTTCTTTGCAAGGAACGGGTGGTCACCAAAATGTCTGCTTATGTCATTTGCAATCCACATTTTTTTGCTAAAAGGTATAGATAAGTACACAGCATACCCTACTTTCTCCTCATACAACCCTTCTCCATGAGGAATATAACTGGAATCTCTCTCTCACACACACACACACACACACACACACTCACACAACCAAGATTTATGAATACTGCGCCCATTTCCACTTATTAAAAAACACAAAGAAACGAAAAAGCCACAATAGGAGATCAGCAGATTTGCATTCATCTCTTCTTTCCTTTGTATCACCCTGACAATAGTATTGAAGACCAAGAGCAAAATCGACACACGTTTCTCAGCATGCATCATTCATAAAGGGACAAAATCGACACACATTTCTCAGCATACAACAGTCACAATGGAACAAAATCAACACAAGTTTCTCAGAATACAACATTCACAAAGGGACAAAATAAACATACATTTCCCAGCATGCATCATTTATAAAGCCACAAAACCAAACATTTCTCAGCATATCCAAACACACACAACCATACATTCCTCAACTTACCACTTCGCATTATCTCACCATGCAAAGTGTAAATCTTCATCAATGTCATCTTCATCAAACTCATAGCGCCACAAATCGCTGCCACTGTCAGAGTCATAGTACAGGTAAGACGTCTGTTCATCATTACCAGATTCACTGTCTTCCGATTCTAGCTGCTTGTCGAACATGTCTTTAATGCGTCCGCCACTCGGGTTGCAGTGGGGGCAGTTTTTATGGCAGCGGAACACGTCCACAGGCAGCCGGCCCCGTGTGATGCCACTGCTCTCGATGACCATGGGCACTGAGTCCAACACTGTCCACTGCTTGCTGCTGAAGGAGTACTTCACCACCGAGGCAGGTCGGCGCTGGGGAGCCACTCACATAGTCCTTCCCCCCAAAGATATACAGCTCATCACGCACCGATATGTAGCAGTGGTACTGCCGTGAGGCGTTGCACGGCGGCAGCGGAACGGTGTGGTTGCTGGTGGGCACTATCTTCTTGTCCTTCAGATCAAAAAACTTTCGCGCCACCTTCCCCAGACGAATGTTCAGAAAACCCTCTGGGAGGTCAATACCCATGGGCTCAAAGGTACAGCGGTCTCTGATGTGCACCTCTCTCCCATACCGAGACTTGACGTCGTAGTAACTCAGTTTGGTGAAGCTACGCCCTAGCGCGGTGGCCCTGTAGTGGAAGCACTTGGAGCCCAGCACATACAGCACGTCCCCATTGAGTGTGGTGTTGGCCCTGCCATTCGCCTGGCTGCACGCCACCTGGATCTCAGACTGCAAGGAGCGCTGGAAAAATGTGAACCTGGGATGCAGCTTCCCTGAAACAACAAGAGTAGTATCAGCACAATGTCCTTCCCACACCGTGTGCCAAAGGAGTAGGATTTTGCTTCATTTTTCAGTCCACGTTTCATACTGATTCCTAGCTATAAAAAATTAAACTTTTTATAAACCTTTAGTTTAAAAGACCAAAGGCCAACCTAACACGTCGGGAACCTGACGTGGCACAATAATTTGAGTGCCAGCCTGTGCTCTTCACATGAATCAGCGTCTACTACATGGATGAAGAAAGCGAATTTGGTCAGAAAAATCCTTTCAATAATTCAGGATCATGCTTTTTTCCATTTATTATCTTACTTCTCATTCTGAATTCAGGTGAAACATTTTGCTGCTGAGCTTTAACACAAACACAAAATATGAAATATGTGAATTTTGTTTCAGTAGTATGGAGACCCAAAATTAACTGAAAACTATTCTAAATCTTGGTCACAGACTTTTTAAGGCCTTAACTCTTTGACTTCTGGAACTATTTGTAATTTTTGCAAAATAATCACCAACCTTTAAAAAAGTAAAATAAAATAATTCTCAAAAGTAAAAAAAAAAAAAAAAGTTTTCTTAAAGGAAAATGAATTGAAAAAATATAAATATCATATGTTCAATGTTGACAGGATGAGATAACTCACAATCAGAGAAAGATAACACATTTTTGAAAAAAAAAAAAAAAAAAATTTTGAAAAAGAAAAGAAAATGGGTAGAATGGTACTAAAATATTTGCAAATATATCAGACAAAACTCGCACCACAGTACACACACATCTATACACAACAAACATATCACACATGCACTTACACACACACACACATCTATATACACAACATATATATATCCACACACACACACACACACACACACAAACACACACACACACACACACACAGGCACTCGTGCCACTGACCGCTTGTCATGTCCAGTTCCAGCAGCAGAACGTAGTGGTGAATTGTCCCCTGGATTTCACTTTGCTGTGACTTTTTGGAACCCCGACTGGGCTGGTGACGACTAGAAGACACCTCCAGTCTGCTGGAGGTCACCAGATACACTTGGTCATTGCGTGACAGAATGAAGTGCACTTCGAAATTGGTGTGATCCGGTGGAAAGCTGATCTGAAAATGGCATCAGCAACAGCATAAAAAATAACTCCTAATGAATGGTATTTCACAACCTTTCATGACCACCAATATGAGATTTAAGTATACATACAAACAGAAAGTTTTGTAATCATAATAACACAGGCTTCACCGTTTCTAACCTTGAAGTTAATTCACAATTCTGCAACAACCTTTTCTGCCTGGATGTTCATGGGGTGTATTTTAGTCTTGTGGTGTTCTTATTGTCATGTCCAATTCATTCACACACATGATAGGTGACGGAAGAAAAAAAAAAAGAAGCTGAAATTGCATGGAAAAACAGCAGACTGTTGTACAAGCACCCATTCACACCATGGCTGGGCAGCCTAAGCAATCTTTTCAGTGCCAAGTTCACTCAGCATTAAGAATTTTTCAACATATACGCTCCCTCTCCTGCTTTCTTTCTAACACACTCTTTTCCTATTCCTCCCTCTCCCATTTTCTTTGTCATGTGCTCTCCTCCTATTCCTCCGTCTCCTGCTTTCTTCCTCACACACTCTCCTCCTATTCCTCCGTCTCCTGCTTTCTTCCTCACACACTCTCCTCCTATTCCTCCGTCTCTTGCTTTCTTCCTCACACACTCTCCTCCTATTCCTCCGTCTCCTGCTTTCTTCCTCACACACTCTCCTCCTATTCCTCCGTCTCCTGCTTTCTTCCTCACACACTCTCCTCCTATTCCTCTCTCTCTTGCTTTCTTCCTCACACACTCTCCTCCTATTCCTCCCTCTCCTGCCTTCTTCACACACTCTCCTCCTTTCCTCCCTCTCTTGCCTTCTTCAAACACTCTCCTCCTATTCCTCCCTCTCAAGCTTTCCTCCTCACACACTCTCCTCCTATTCCTCCCTCTCAAGCTTTCCTCCTCACACACTCTCCTCCTATTCCTCCCTCTCCTGCCTTCTTCACACACTCTCCTCCTATTCCTCCCTCTCTTGCCTTCTTCTTCACACACTCTCCTCCTATTCCTCCCTCTCCTGCTTTCTTCCTCACACACTCTCCTCCTATTCCTCCGTCTCCTGCTTTCTTCCTCACACACTCTCCTCCTATTCCTCCCTCTCCTGCCTTCTTCACACACTCCCCTCCTATTCCTCCCTCTCTTGCCTTCTTCCTCACACACTCTCCTCCTATTCCTCCGTCTCCTGCTTTTTTCCTCACACACTCTCTTCCTATTCCTCCCTCTCCAGCTTTCCTCCTCACACACTCTCCTCCTATTCCTCCCTCTCCAGCTTTCCTCCTCACACACTCTCCTCCTATTCCTCCCTCTCCAGCTTTCCTCCTCACACACTCTCCTATTACCGTAAAGTTTGGTCTATAAGCCGTGACTTTTTACTCCAGCTTCAACCTCTGCGGCTTATACAATGATGCGGCTTATTTGAGGATTTTAACGATCCCGGGAGTGTCACATTCTCGTCTATTCTTAGCTGCCCTTCAACTCACCAAAATCATGATTTCTGTCCATGAATTTTTGGATGAGCTTCACGATAGTGTGCTAACTGTTCACGTTTTATAAATCAAATCCGCACACATTAAAGCCTTCAGATCAGCATTCAGTTCTACTCTGCACAAGCGTACACTCTCATCATGCCGAAAACGCGACGTTATGCCTACGATGAAGCCTTCAAATTGAAGGTGATCGACCTAGCAGACGACAGTGCAAGTGACGAACCAGCAGCGACCTCCACCTTCATGTTCATGAAGTGAAAGCGAGGCTGAAGTCAGTGATAAGATGGTGGACGAAGCTGTGCTGGTTCTCTTCAACTCAGACACTGAAGATGAAGATTTCAGTGGATTCAGTGAGCAGGATGACGTTGAATAAATGTGACTATCCCTAAATTATGGATCTTATTTTCGTTGTGTTTATTTATTATTTTTTTGTGGCCCTAGCAGTATTTTCGCTTGCTTTTCTTTGTGTTGTTCCCGCTTGTGTTTATTTCATAACCTACAGTATTGACAGCTTTTCTGTAGTATGAGTATGAGTTCCGGTACCGGAAATAAGTGCGGTTTATAAGCCCGTGCGACTTATGTATGGATAAAGTTCGATTTTTTCCTAAATTTAGTGGGTGTGGCTTATATACCAGTGCGCTCAACAGACTGAACTTTACGGTACTTCCTCACTCGCTCCCCTCCTGCGCAGCTCGCTCACCTGCTGAATGTCCCAGGAGCAGGTGCGGGGGCAGAAGGTCAGGATCTCCTGCGCCTTCTCAAAGGTGCCAGACTGGAAGGCGTTGACCACCAGCAGCTTCCCCCTCTCCGTTACCGTTAGCACCGGCTTCTTCATGCTGTAGGGCAGGTTGGGCAGCCGGGCCCAGCGGTCCTCCCGCACAAAATAGGCCACCAGCTTGTTGGTGCTGCAGTGCGGGGAGTAGAACTCGTACCTGAAGGCCTTGTCCCCACCTCCCCCGCCCATAATGATCACATCCGTCAGGGGGGTGCCATCGGGACCCACGTCCTTCTTGCCATCACTCAGGGCTTGATTGCACAGGGTCTGCCATCAGCAGATAAGATCAGATCAGCAAAGGGTGGTTAGTTTGTGTTCATGTCCATTTTCAGAGCACTTCCAACAGCAGGGCAGAACACTTCGGCTTATATCAGAGATTGACATAGGCTTACAGTCGGGCCAACATGAGTGTTGTATGATCAATGGTTTCTCCATTGCAATTCATTTACAGCCTGGTCTTTTGTGAAGGACTATGATTCTCAAACTAGGAAGGCAAGACTGCACTGGTGTTTAGAGCTGTAGACATGGAGGCTAGTTGGCCTATGGGGACCATCCCAATGCCAACTTCTCTAAAGCCCTCTTGACAAAGGGAGTGGGGACTAACCTGGGCAAGACACTCTCCACTATAATAAAATTCTAGCCCAGATAGTTGGGACATCAGTTTCCTCCTCTGCTGTTCTAATGGTCATGGTCAGACATGCCTGACTGTCATACTCTATTTACAGATGATGTCCAACAGCAGACAGCAAAGGAGAATATGGAGGAGGAGGAGGAGGAGAAGATGAGAAAGAAGAAGAAGAAAAAAAAGATCATCATGAACCTGATATTTGTTTTTGTTTTTGATTTAATTTCGTTTTTCTGCTTTCCATTAACTGATTCGCAGTGCTCCATATATCTGTCTTCCTCTTGAACAGAAAGGGCAGAACAACGCACCATGCATTCCTGTGAAGCCTTCACCAGGGGCTGTTCCATGATGGTGTCCAGCAGAAAGCACGGGGACACCAGGAGAAGATCCAGTGCCTGGAACATTTCCTGAAAGTGTTTCGCTCGGCTCTGCACATCTCTCTCCGTCCACCTGTGATGCAGGGAAAACACAAAGCATGACAGTGACACAGAGTAAAGTGTTCAGCTCACTTTTGCTCGTCTCCCTCTGTCAACCTGTCAGTGAAAACACACCACGTCACATCAACACAATGTGTTCCGATCTCTATGCGGTTCATTTCTTTCCATCCACCTCTCAGTGAATACACACGTCACATCAACACAGTGTAAAGTGTTCCGCTCTCTCTTCTGTACATCTCTTTCCGTCAACCTGTCATACAGTGAATACACACCACATCACATCAACACACTGTAAAGTGCTCCACTCTCCCTTTATCTCTTTCCGTCCACCTGTCATACAGTGACAACGCACCGTGTCACATTAACACAGTGTAAAGTGTTCCGCTCTCTCTTCCGTTCATCTCTTTCCGTCCACCTGTCATACAGTGACAACGCACCGCGTCACATTAACACAGTGTAAAGTGTTCCACTCTCCCTTCATCTCTTTCCTTCCACCTGTCATACAGTGAAAACACACTGCATCACATCAACACAGTGTAAAGTGTTTCGCTCTCCATTCATGTCATACAGTGACAACACACCGCGTCACATCAACAGAGTGTAAAGTGTTCCACTCTCCCTTCATCTCTTTCCATCCACCTGTCACACAGTAAAAACACACCGCGTCACATTAACACAGTGTAAAGTGTTCCGCTCTCTCTTCTGTACATCTCTTTCCGTCAACCTGTCATACAGTGAATACACACCACATCACATCAACACACTGTAAAGTGCTCCACTCTCCCTTTATCTCTTTCCGTCCACCTGTCATACAGTGACAACGCACCGCGTCACATTAACACAGTGTAAAGTGTTCCGCTCTCTCTTCCGTTCATCTCTTTCCGTCCACCTGTCATACAGTGACAACGCACCGCGTCACATTAACACAGTGTAAAGTGTTCCACTCTCCCTTCTGTTCATCTCTTTCCGTCCACCTGTCATACAGTGAAAACAAACTGCACCACATCAATGCATAAGGCAAGTGGTGGTTTAGCATGATGCTTTCCCTATTCCCTGTATTGTTTTGTGTGTGCCCACATGCCTGTGAGGTGTGTGTACGCAGGTGTGTGTGCATGTGTTGTGTTTGTATGTGTGTGTGAGTGTGTGTGTGTGTACATATATATGTATGTGTGTGCATGTTTTTGTGTGTGCATGTTTGTGTGCGCATGCATTAGAGAGAGAGAGAGAGAGATTCATGGTGGCTACACACTTATTACTGGAGAGTATGGATTTTTCCCACCACATCTTAACTAAAGGTACATACATCCTGACATGAACAATGGAATTGAATGAATAAATAAATAAGTCTTATTTCCCATCCCAAAATATATTTAGAAAAAAAAATCACTTAAATAAATCGGTTCTAAATAAAAATCAAAGCCGTCTTACATGAAAGAAAATATACATAAATGAACAGATGATTCTATAACTGCTAAGCCAGGGGTTCTTAAGAACTTTAAAAGAAGCTGGAAATGGTATTAACCCAAAATCATCAACAATTGTAAAAAAAAAAAAAAAAAAAGAAATTAAAAAAAAGAAATTCACACACACACACACACACACACACACACACACACACACACACACACCACAATCTGGGGGTGCTAAAGTTAGAAACAAGAAACCTTTGTACCTCAAGAAACCACAAAGCAAAACAAAAATCCCAACCCTCCAGTCCACTAAAGCTTTCTCACCTGACAAGGAAGTTGAAGAAGTCGCTCCGACTGATGTAGGAGAGAGTGGGCTCCGTGAAGAAGGAGTGCACAGAGGTGCTGGTGAGGTCCAGAAGCTGGTCCCCTTCCATCAGCTCCTGCAGGTTACCATGGACGAACCTCAGAACATCCTCGTACTTCTCGTCCAGGTTGTACAGACTGGCTATCAGCAAGATCTGGAAAGTAAGACCCACCATTTGAAAGGTTTCAGTTCTTTCCATGTCAGTTTCTGACAGAGGTATCACTGCATTGAGACAAGTCCACATATATACACTTCACCACACTAGGCACACCGTTTGAAAGGTTTCAGTTCTTTCCCTGTCAACTTCCTGAAGCAGGCATCACTGCATTGAGACAAGTCCATATATATACACTTCATCACACTAGGCACATGCCTGACCAGCAGCATTACCCAGCGTGCTTAATCAGACCTTGAGTGCATGCATATATACATATTTGTGTTCCTATCAGAGTGTATTTCTTCTGCAGAATTTTGCCACAGAACAACAGTTATGTTGCCATGGGTTCTTTTTCAGTGCACCAAGTGAGTGCTGCATACATGAACTCAGTTTATACGTATAACTAGACGCTCATTTTCATTTTCCGGGGAGAAAGGGTGAGACCTGGATCTGAACTCAGACACTAACAGACACTGTATTGGTAGATAAGCGTCTTAACCATTCTGCCAGCTTTCTCCTCTGTAAACACACTATTTCAATTTAATAATTTTAAAAAAAGACAGAAAAAAGTGGGGTTGGCACTGGGGAGGAGAGGAGTGTGAGGGGTATGAGTGATAGAACAACACCAAATATTGTGCTCTTTTCATTCACACATCAACTGAATGAAATTCAGTCTTACAACTTAGTCACAGACTGACAAGCCATATTCACACAGAAAAAGAAACAAAATGGGGTCAGCCTCAAAGGAACAAAGCCACAACAGGCAGGCAGTACAATTAAATACATAACATAAAATTATACATGAAACATTTTCAATTTTGCTTCCAAATTTCCTCGACAACATTAAAATGGCCTGTCCCAGGGAGCAAAGCCATGACTGGCAGGTAGTCAAATTAAATCTGACTTCACGAAAAGGACTACGTCATAAAAGCAGGTATGATTTTATAAAATATCCACACAAAAAAAGAGAGTTGATTTAAATCATGCAAACTGCATGTGGTCTACCACTGTCCTCTAACTGATTATGCTAACAGCCGTTTCAGGTACACATACACCACGAACAGCCTGAAAGAGGTGTTTGAAAACAAATGTTCCCGCCAAACATTAACAGTTATTCAGTGATTTATAAACAACGGCTGTTGGTTTTCATTGTAAAAAAAAAAACATGGAAGTGCACATGCAAGAAAACGCCTCTGGTTCTGTATGTTTAAAGTCATGCTCATTACACTGACTGCGTACACAACATTTTGTCAATTTCAGCATCGTTTCACCATGCTCTCAAGAAGAAAAATAAGCAAGTTGCCTAGTGGTCCCTAACTTTGTGTGAACCTTGTATTTGCAACAAAGTTCCCAAGTGGTCCCTGACTTTGTGTGAACCCTGTGTTTGCAACAAATTTCCCTAGTGGTCCCTAACTTTGTGTGAACCCTGTGTTGTAGTGGTCCCTAACTTTGTGTGAACCCTGTATTTGCAACAAATTTCCCTAGTGGTCCCTAACTTTGTGTGAACCCTGTGTTGTAGTGGTCCCTAACTTTGTGTGAACCCTGTATTCGCAAAAAAGTTCCCTGGTGGTTCATAACTTTTTGTGAACCCGGTGTCTGCAACATGTTCAGCGGAAAAAGAAAGCAAAGACGACAAAGTGGTTCATAACTTTTTGTGAACTCTGTGTCTGCAACATGCTCAGCGGAGGAAGAAAGCAAACCCTAACTTTGTGTGAACCCTGTGTTTACAACAAGTTCCCTAGTGGTCCCTAACTTTGTGTGAACCCTGTGTTTACAACAAAGTTCTTTAGTGGTCCCTAACTTTGTGTGAACCCTGTGTTTACAACAAAGTTCTTTAGTGGTCCCTAACTTTGTGTGAACCCTCTGTTTACAACAAAGTTCCCTAGTGGTCCCTAACTTTGTGTGAACCCTGTGTTTACAACAAGTTCCCTAGTGGTCCCTAACTTTGTGTAAACCCTGTGTTTGTAGTGGTCCCTAACTTTGTGTGAACCCTGCATTCACAAAAAAGTTCCCTGGTGGTTCATAACTTTTTGTGAACCCTGTGTCTGCAACATGTTCAGCGGAGGAAGAAAGCAAAGGCGACAAAGTGGTTCATAACTTTTTGTGAACCCCGTGTCTGCAACATGTTCAGCGGAGGCAGAAAGCAAAGGCGACACTCACCTTCACACAGTTGTCCAGGTCGTAGAGCTTCTGGCTGAGGAAAGACACACAGGTGTCCATCAGATCCTGAATCTGCAGGTAGTCGGCCACAGCCAGGTAGCTCTCAATGTTGTCCATTGAGAGACGCACCTCCCCCGTGTACAGGTACTGGATGGCTGCCTTCATCACCTCGTCACTGCCAAAGCTCAGACGTACCTCGCCTGCACCAAACAGTCAGACCTTTCAGGCTCCACTGCTGAGTCTGTGAGTGTGTGTGTGTTGGGGGTGGGGGTAAGGGAAAGGGATATATATATAGAGAGAGAGAGACAGAGACAGAGAGAGGAGAGAGTGTGTGTGTGTGTGGGGGGGGGGGGCCTTTTTTTTTTAATATCATCATTATTCTTCTCTAAATCTAAACTTTCAGTTTGATGTTTTCAACATTCTACTGTTCTTCTGCAAACCTGACATACTGTCTACTTTTCTGTTGTACAACTAATGACTTGTAAGTGATACTGAATACAGAAAGGTTGAAGAGCTGACCTCAATACTCTTTATATGTATCTAATCTTGTAACGCAACTATCTCACCTGTCAGAGGTTCCTTCATGGCACTGTGGAAATTGTACAGAGCCTCAAAATAGGGACACTCCACAAGCACACACCAATGAGCCTTTATCACCTGAAAACAAAGAAATAACAAAAACTGAACTTTTTTTTTTCAATGTGGGGAAAAGGAGCACGCACATAATGGCCTGTTTTCATCCTGCCCCTCTTAATGAAATCTATAAATCAGTCCATGGAATAAATGAAAAAAGGAGGGGAAAAGTGAATACAAACAAATAGCAAGGTGGAAAAAAAAAAAAAATAAAAAATAAAAATAAAAATAAAATTGCAGAGAAATACTATACTCTCCACACAAAAAACAGAAAAAGTATAAAGTACATGTGCATGCATGCATGCATGAATGAGAGAGGAGAAGAACAAAGGAAGGAAGGAAAAGAAAGATGATGCACTAAAGGAGAGAGGGGAAAGACTGAGGCAAGAGACAGAGAGAGACAAAGGTGGGACGTACAGTAACAAAGATAGAGACAAAACATCACACCAATGACCATGTGTTATCTGAAAACATCACGCATCACTGAGTTCAAAAATAAAATGAGCAGGAAAAAGAAAACAAACAAAAACAACAACAGAACAACAGGACTCACATTGTCACCAATAACCAAGGTGGCATCACAGAATTGTGACCCCTCCACGCTCTGCTTGAAGAGCACTTTTTGCAGAATGGCAGCCCTGAAGTCTTTTGCGACTACCTGGCGCACTCTACTGGAGGAAACCACAGAACCTTCACTGCTTTCGGACCCTTCAAAACTTGCCCACGGCATGGTTTCCAACCCAGTTTCTGCCAATCACAGAGACAACATCGGTAGCATAAAAAGCATGAGAAGAGAAAATTAAATCACATAAACATGATACCAAAACCATGGAAGAAGACTTGTACATGTAATCTGTAGTTCACTAGCCCTATGTGGGATCCCTACTTAGAGGAAGACCTTAACGGCTTACGTGATCGACATCCTTGAGAAAATGAAATATTGTAAAATTGTATTTTATTGTATTGTATTGTATAAGTCATTTTAGTCAGAGCTAATTTCTCTGTGTGAATCCGGGCAGCTCTCCCTGGGGAGAGCACATCGCACAGTGCAGCACCACTCTTTTAATTTCTTTTTTTCTGTCTGCACATTTGTTTTCCTATCAAAAATGACTTTTCTACAGAATGCACTCATTCTTTTATGTGCAGTAAGTGCATGCTACACACAGGACTCATCAAAATGAATAGCACCCAGACTACCACTTCAGGTCAAGTGGAGAGGGAGAAAATACTGCAGAGTGAGGGATTCACTTGTGTGTGCTCAGATTCTCTCGCTTCCTCCGTGGACGCTTTACCCCTATGCCACCATGCCACCAAGCATGTGCAAAAGATTCTACAAGGGTCTCCCATCAGTTTGTCCACACTGTGTTCAGGAGATGCCTCAGGATTTGATCTGGACTGGCCAGCCTTGCTGCAAGGAGACAAAGATCTATCAAAGCAAACTGCCATCTTCAAATTATGCTAAGGCCTCACATCCACGAACATGAAGCATCTCCTGACAACCAGTCACTAAACAGTAAAGATTAAATAAAAATAACTTTATTATCTCAGACAGAGAAATCTGGTCAAGTGCAGTATCACAACACAGACAAGTATTCAATACTGAAACAGGGTTGTAGAAACACATTAACTTTTAAATGAATGACAAAGGAAATACAAAAGCATTGCCTTCATCATTTCACACATTCACTCCACACATTGCAGGTAATGTATATTATGTATATGTGTGTGTGTGTGTGTGTGTATATATATATATATATATATATATATATATATATATATATATATATGTATGTATCAGTTCACTCACATGCAGGCAATCTGCCCCAGTCAATTATAGTCACTCGCTCAAAAATGTTGTCTGCTTTGACAGCTTTATCTATATCTATATCTTTATTCTATTCTTGAACCTCTATGTGCTTTACAACAGCACTAAAAACATTCACTCAAACATCCCCACACAAACATATGCATATATAATAATATATGCAGATAAGAGAGAACAATGAAAAGAAATCATGTCATTAAATAAATCAAGAAATGCATCAGATAAAAAAAGATCAAACGAAAAAATGACAACTACAACAATGTTGACAATTGAAAGATGCACACAAGCACTCATCCACACACATGTATACATATTAATATATATATATATATATATATATATATATATATATATATATATATAAATACACACACACACACACATTCATACATACATATATATATATATAAAACGCGCTTGTGAACACTTGTACGCACACATGCATGCACCAATAAACACACACATACACACACCTACTACTCAACATACTGAACAAGCATCATATGGTGCTGTCAGTTTATTGTCATTGTCATCACTTTCATGTTCTAGCAATATATCCTACAACAGAAATCCATCTCCATCGTTAACCCTATCCATGATATTTTTGCATGGCATATGAAGCTGTGTAAGTCAGGTGACTGGGAACACTGCTTCTGCCTGTCTAATTTTCTGATTCATTTTTTGCATGTGAAGCAAACCCCCTTTCATGTGCCTTACATGTGGTACAGTTAGCAAATCAAGAAGAAAGGTGTTTCCCTCCTGATGTATGTTCATTTAATTCAAAATAGTAGTTTTGAACTACAGGCAAATCAAGCGAACTGTAACATCTTTTTGTGTCCATTGAACTAAACTCAGATAAAGGAAAAATCAGAACAAATGCAAGATGTCTGTGGATGGCTTTGTGGTACTGGAAAAGAACTTTGCATTGTCAGCTTTTGGGAACAAAACAAGTTGATGTGCAGTTCAACTTAAGCTGCCAATATACACATATATGATAAGTATCAATCCCCTGTAACGACTGCCGCCTTGTCGCGGTGCAGGGGCTTGCGTGCCCTGACAACCCCCGGAGCTATGCCGGCGGGAGTTTTACTCCTGGCAGGTTCAACCAAGCCGGACAGGTCCGCGTGGGGTAGGGGCCAGACTAACTGGCAGTCAGTCCCCTGTGCTCACAGGGTAGGTCTTTAGGCCATGAGCTAAGGGCGGGGTAACCCCTACAGAAACCTAGAGGGCTGAAGACAGCGGTACTGGGCCAGCGCGCGCCTTCTAACAAACCACAGTGCCATGCAACTACGCACAAGAGACAGAGTTGGACAGATCATGTGAAACCGATGTCGCTCGCCCACTGAGGTCCCTCCAGGGTGGTGCAGCGCCGGGCTCCGCGCCTCAACAGAGTCCGCCCTCAGCGACTGGAGGTCACCCTTGTCCGTCTTGGCACGCCAGGAGACAGCGGAGGAATGCGATTGGCAGCACATCAACTTCATCCAAGAAGCGTCAACCTTTCATGGTTATGCATTGGAATGCAGAAGGAGTCATGAACAAAAAGACGGAGCTAGAACACCTCCTGCATGAGAAAAACATCAACATCTGCTGCATTCAAGAAACCCACCTGCAAAGCGGAAAAGCATTCAGAGTCAGAGGCTATCAGTGCTTCAGGTCGGACAGAGCAGAAAGACACAAAGGTGGTATCCTGACCCTTGTTAGGAACAACATACACTCCTGCGAATCAGCCGTCCACATGGAGAATGCCGAGTACCAAACGATTAGGGCCAAACTGAATGACACAGAGTTGCACATCTGAACTTCTACTGCCCCGATGACCGTCCACTGTCCCTCGACACCATAGAGGTCCCAGACACAAGTTTTCTTGCTGTGGGTGACTTCAACAGCCACTCCCAGAGCTGGGGTTACGACCATATGGACCGCCGAGGTGAAGAAGTGGAAGACTGGCAAGACGACCATCATCTCGTTCTCATCAACTCCCCAAGCGACACCCCAACCTTCTACTCCAGACGATGGCGCTCCACCACTACCCCTGACCTTGCCTTTTGCACTGACGACCTCCACGGAGACGTTAGCAGAGAAGTAGGGGATCAGCTGGGAGGCAGCGATCACAGGCCAGTGTTCATCACTATCAACAGGAACACCACCAACACTCCTGTGCCCCCACGCTGGAATTACAAGAAGGCCAAATGGGGTCTCTTCAGACACCGCACCAATGCTCTTACCAGGGACATCCATGTCCACGGCAGAGACATCAATAACGTTGTCAGAGAGCTGAACGGCTGCATCCTTCAAGCAGCCCAAGAATGTATTCCACGTGGAGCTCGCAAAGACTACAAACCCTACTGGTCAAACCAGCTTCAAGAACTTCAGGACGAGATGACAGAAGCCAGACAGGAAGCAGAAAGAAATCCATCAGATGAGAACCACCTGCGACTTCAGCAGACGAAAGCCAAATTCCTCAAGGCAAAAGTACAAGCGAGACGCCAGAGCTGGAGAGAGAAGACAGCGGCGCTGAACCTTGAGAAAGATGGAAGGAAGCTGTGGAAAGTTGTAGGTCAACTCAATGATAAAGGCAGCAGAGCTCAGACAACTACGCTGGAGGAGAACGGAGAGTTACTGACAGGACGACGCGCAGCCAACCGCTTTGCTGACAATTACGCAGAGGAGAGCAATGTACCTGTCAGCCCTCTCCAAACAAGAGAAGCAAGAAGGGAACAGAGAGAACGGACCCACAACACCGATGTGAAACTCATGAAGCAGCCCCTCACTCTTTACGAGCTTCAGACAACTCTGAGGAAACTAAAAACCAGGAAATCCCCAGGGCCAGATGAGATCACTAACGAGATGTTGAAGCACCTCGGCAACACCGCCGTCCTGAAACTTCTGGAGGTTTACAACCACAGCTGGGAAACTGGGACCTTGGCTCAAGTCTGGCGAGAAGCCATCATGATTCCTATCCTTAAGAAGGGAAAGGACAAGAAGAAGGCGGCCAGCTACAGACCAATCAGCCTGACCAGCTGCGTTGTGAAGACCCTAGAAAGGATGGTGAACCAGCGCCTGCTTTGGTATCTCGAGACTGAAAACATCCTGGTTTCTGAACAGGCAGGCTTTCGTCAGTTTCACAGCACAGAGGACCAAGCTACCTACCTCGCACAAGAAACAGAAGATGCGTTCCAGGAGCAGAAGGTAGTTCTTGCTGCCTGGATTGATCTGCAAAAGGCCTTTGATAAAGTCTGGACTGACAGCCTCCTCGTGAAGCTGCAGAGATGTGGGGTCGCAGGGAACATGCTGCGCTGGATCAGATCCTATCTCCACAACCGCAGGGCAAGGGTCACAGTTGACGGACACAAAGGCAAGAAAGTACTGCTGCGACACGGAGTTCCACAGGGAGGAGTCCTCTCCCCTTCCCTCTTCTTGATCTTCATCAATGACCTCATTGAAACACTTCCCAAAGGTATCCATGCTGCACTCTACACTGATGACCTAGTGATGTGGTGTAAGGAGGAACATGCCACTACCGCCACCTACAGAATGCAGCTAGCAGCAGACCGCTTAGCAGCATGGGCAGAGGAGTGGTGTGTAGCCATCAACAAAGAAAAGTCCTCTACAACACTCTTCACACTGTCACCAAAACAAAAACCAGGAACCATCAAACTGGACGACACACCCCTGAGAAGTGACGAGGAGGCTACCTATCTTGGTGTCACCTTCGACAAGAGACAAACCTGGAAGCCACACATCAAACGTGCTGAAGCAAAAGCCAGACGCAAGTTGGCCATCATGCGAAAGCTAGCCGGAACCAGCTGGGGAGCAAACGAAATGATACTCAAGCGCGTCTACCAGGGAACCGTCAGGCCCCACCTTGAGTACGGCTCAACAGCCTGGTCTACGGCAGCGAAGACCCACCAGCAGTCTCTGGATAGGGTCCAAAATCAAGCCCTACGGATCATCACCGGATCCATGCGAACCACACCAATCAAGGCCATGGAGGAGATTACTGCCACACAACCCCTTGCACAAAGGAGAGACGCCAAAATCATGGTCCAAGCAGAAAAGTTCCAGTGCCTGCCTGATCATCCGATGAAGAAGAGGATGAACGGACTGACAAAGAACCGCCTCAAGTGCAGTAGCTTTATCCATGAAAGCAAGAGACTTGCCAGGGCGCACCGGGATGGTGTGCCTCCATCGCACTTCCACTGAGTCCCAACGACCTGCCGCAGCCATGGAATGAAGACTCCACAAGTTTTCATATCTCAACATCAGTCCCTCAGGTCGCTCCAGGAGATTCTCAGGATGACACGGCCAAACGCACTCTGACACAAGCCATGATTGCTGAAAGGTACCCTGAAGAATCCTGGATTCACGTGTACACAGATGGCTCTGCAACCAACGCTGTTGCTGACGGAGGGGCAGGAGTGTACATGAAGTCTCCTGAGCACCACACATCCACAGCAAGGATACCCACAGGAAAGTACTGTTCAAACTACGCAGCTGAGGTTCAGGCGCTCGTGCAGGCCGCTTCAATGGTTCACGACTCAGAGAGCGAATGCCCACAAGTTGTCTTTCTGACAGATGCGTTGTCTGTCCTGGAAGCCCTTGCAGGAGATAAACTTCCTCGTCTCAAGGAGAAACTACAAGAAGTTGCCCAGCAACAACGAGTAGTCCTGCAATGGGTTCCGGCCCACTGCGGAATTCCGGGCAACGAAATTGCGGACCAGCTCGCCAAACTCGGAGCGAAAGAAAGACAACCAAACAACAGTGTTAGCTTCACTGAAAAGAAGACCCTTGTGAAGGCAGCACTGCGACCACAAGCCACAAGGGATGCATATCACGAGCTTGAACGCTGGCAGCAGGTAGCAATTATGCGCTTACGCACAGGACACTGCCACCTCAACGCGCACATGTTCAAGAAGCTGAAGCTGGCACCATCACCGACCTGTCCCTGTGGTCTTGAAGACCAAACACCAGAACACGTTCTGCAGACTTGTCCCCTCCACTAGGGACTGAGAGACACCGTGTGGCCAGAAGCGACCCCACTACGCACCAAGCTCTATGGCTGCAGACAAGACCTGGAAGCCACGACGACATTTGTCTCGCAGGCCAGCCTGACTCTGTGACAAGTGCGACCGAAAGGAAGGAAGGAAGGATAAGTATCAATGAAGGGACAAGCAGGTGTGCACATGATGCCAGTGTGAAGATTTTGCTTTCCCGTTTCCACAAAGAGGATGCTGCTTGCCTGCAAGTACTGCAGTAATAGTAATGACGACACTGTAGATTTATTCAAATTATTGTCTTTCAGCTGCATAAAGTGCATTGCTTTTCTTCTTTTTCTACGTTTTTGCTTTATATCAATCGTAACACAGAATAAAACAGTTACTATCCGGAGCAGTCAGCACATTGATGATTTCGGTACTTCAGTTTTAGTTTCAGTTTCAAAGACTCACTGAACGAGGTGTCAAATCAGTTTCAGTTTCAGTAGCTCAAGGAGGCGTCACTGCGTTCGGACAAATCCATATACGCTACACCACATCTGCCAAGCAGATGCCTGACCAGCAGCGTAACCCAACGCGCTTAGTCAGGCCTTGAGAAAAAAAGGTTGCCAACAGCACCCGGTGTTCCCAGGCGGTCACCCATCCAAGTACTAACCGGGCCCGACGTTAACTTCGGTGATCGGACAAGAACCGGTGTTTTCAACGTGGTATGGCCGAGGTGTCAAAGCGTGCGGACTGATCCACAAATCACACATTTTAAAAGATAAATAAAAAGAAAGAAAGAAAGAAATAGCAGATGCTTGAGCTACGCATAAACAGCTGGTCAGGCCTTCAGTGCTTCGACCTGACAAAATAAAGTTTATAGCAATGACTGTTGTGTTTGTTTGCTGAACACATCGTCATCCAACATTTGAACCAAAACAAAACATTGGACACTGCCAAAAGCATCGGTGGACAATTGATCCTCGACAGATAAATGTATAACAATTGTAATTATTCCTCATCATCTAAGTCTCAGTTAAAAATCGGAAAAAGAGCACATGCTACATAATGCAGGAGATTCTCTGCAGTTCAACGTACTCACAAATAAAACATGTGCAAAATCTTGGCGGAAGTCGAGCACGTTTCAACTGCGGGCGCTGTTATTGGAGTTATACAAATACGTGGATCGGAACATCCACGCCGCCGGTGTCAAAGTCATTGTTGAATACTTTCCAAATAATACCCTAGGTAATTTTGAAAGGGATCGAAGAGCCTGTATTTATCGTTTTGTATAAAGTTCATAGATTAATCATATATCTCATTTTACATCATATCATATCATATCATATATCATATCATATCATATCATAATGTCCTATTTTAGCGTCCTGAATAGATATTATTGCACCTATCTAAACTGACGATTTTTTTTTCGCGTGTTTTGCAATGGAGGCTTATGAAATATGACCGTGACATGTTGCGTGTGGTCCACCTTTCTAATCAAGAAATAGGCAAAATTCGACGCAAAATGACCCACTAACACTGATAAACCTGAACCGACACTTGTCGCCTCAAACTTTCTGTTAACATTTTCTTAGTTCGGGCGGGACCACAAACCGAAAGAGCGGCGACTGACTGAGATGACAGCACATTAATTTTAAATATAGTTTAGTGGCTGTTTCCGCATCCAAACTGACTGAGTAAAATAACGTACAAAATAAAGTCGAAAGCCACTGCCGAAAATGGGTTCAGTACAACATCTCAGTGCTAATGCCCGCGGTAACTGTATCGCTTCATTCATGTGCAAACTGAAAATTGCCGCCGGTAAAACATAGGTCCTTGAATTTCACAGTATCCGACGGCACTGTGACGTACTGTCATGTATCACATTACATTATACTCTTGAATACACTGTCTGGTCATGTCACTCCCATACGACCTGGGGATACGTAGGCTACCATATCATACCGCGGTGTACCAAATCAAGTCACCCCGGAACTGAAATAAAAAATGTTTTAATGAATGAAATCATATTTCATACAACCATAAGTGTCTGTAATCGAGCAGTTCAGTATCATAATCAGTCTTGCACATTGCAGCTGGTCAGGCTGTGTTTATTTACAATTCCGCCGAAAATGAAAATGGGGGATTTAAGAGATGAAAGGGAAAACAAGACTGAGAAGACGACCGTAAAAATGACATAATAAAAAAAAGACTGACAGAAGAAAAACAAGAACAAGAACAAGACCGTGAACAACTGAGAACAAGAAGAACAAGACTGAACGAGAAGAACGAGAACAAGACTGAATAACTGAGAACAAGAAGAACAAGACTGAACAACTGAGAACAAGAAGAACAAGACTGAACGAGAAGAACGAGAACAAGACTGAACAACTGAGAACAAGAAGAACAAGACTGAACGAGAAGAACAAGAACAAGACTGAACAACTGAGAACAAGAAGAACAAGACTGAACGAGAAGAACAAGAACAAGACTGAATAACTGAGAACAAGAAGAACAAGACTGAACAACTGAGAACAAGAAGAACAAGACTGAACGAGAACAAGACTGAACAACTGAGAACAAGAAGAACAAGACTGAACGAGAAGAACGAGAACAAGAACCTGACAAGAAGAAAGGTACGTACGTTATTGTTTATACCTGAATTAGCCCCATCCTGGATCCACCCATCGTCCAGTGGGTCAGACGGTATGCTGATGGAGTTCATTTCAGTTTCAGTTTCTCAAGGAGGCGTCTCTCTCTCTCTCTCTCTCTCTCTCTCTATATATATATATATATATGTGTGTGTGTGTGTGTGTGTGTGTGTGTGTGTGTGAGTGCGTGTGTGTCGTGTGTGTGTGTGTGTGTTTGTATGTGTGTGTATGCCGCATGTATGTATGTATATGTAATATGTATATACATAAATTTTCTCTCTCTCTCTCTCTCTCTCTCTCTCTATATATATATATATATATATATATATACACACACACACACACACACACACACACACACACACACAGAGAGAGAGATTTGTGTACATAGTATCATTGAGTCACGGTGGATTTCTCAGTAAAGAATTTTGTCAGAACATGACACTTTAATCGCCATAGGTTCCTTTCCAGCCGCGGAGCCACTGCGAAGTGTGTACCGTTGTACACTGCCGGGACCTCAGTTTACGTTTGTCTGAACCGTCTCATAGTTTTCATTTTCCAGTCAAACTTGGCCGCCGCGAAAAGGGCGAGACCAGGCCGGATTCGATCCCAGACCTCACCGGCGGACACTGTACTGGGAAATAAGCGTATTATAATTAACAAGTCTGCCACCTTCCTCCCGCTGATGTGTCGAAGCGTGCGGACTGATCCATACTGTATCATGCTGCACGGCCGACTTTGCAGTGCATGCTGTTAAAAAAAGAAAAAGAAACGGCAGCTCGACCTCAGTACAATGACATTAACCCAACGCGTTGGTCAGGCCTTGGGAGTGTACACTACTGAGGCTTGTGTAAAACACTGAGATACATGTATAAGGCAAATTACTGAAATAAAATAACGCTGAAAAACTTGCTCAGCGAACCCGGCCAGCGACTGAGTGAGCACCCGGCCAAACACGCGGCGTCAGCACTGACCGCACAAACAACCGGGGGCCACCTGAATTCTTTCTGTGGGAAATGGTGATCTCAATCAAGGCGGGGGAAAGTCACAAATCAGTTCCATAAGCAGCCCATCTATTAGGACTGTAGGGTAAAAAAAAGAAAAAAAAAAAAGAAGACATCATGATATATTGTAGAAAAACTGAAATAATGGTAACTAATATACTTCCTCGTAAATAATTTATTTTTGCAACTTGTGTTTGGGGATCCGAGGAGGATGCAAGGGAGGTCACAAATGTATGCTAAGCATGAATGGTCAGCTCAACTCAGCTGTTAAAGTTTTCAGTTTCCTTTAATTCAAATAATGTTCACACTTCCAGTCACTCAGACTATTCGTCCAGTCATTTTTTTACGTCAAGCTATTCGTTTTGTTCGTGTTTGTTTTCAAATGTTGAATGATTGATGAACTAAAGAGCTGATCGAGCTTCAAGCACAGCCTGGATTGAACTGTTCAACCCTACAGTATCATTGAAATAACAAAGGTCAACTAAAACAGCTGTCGATATACCCTGTTCAGGAATGTAAAATTACACTAGATGGCTATGAACTTTTTCAAAACCCGGAGGAAAGCAGAGGGGGGGCGGGGGTGCACTCTACTCCAAGTGTAGCATGGAACCATAATTATCTCTTTGAGGAACTTGAAACAGATTTTGAAAATCTCACGTGATCAAGAATGGAAGCCGATCAGTGGAGAGAGCTAGAATTCTTGCGGGGCTCACTTCACCAGTCCCAGCAGCCGTGCAGTGAACAACAGTATGTAAAATGAACTCGACAAAAAAGTGAGTTAATTTCGCCCCTTCACAGTGTCAGTCAAGCCCGCCTGATGAATGACATCGTCCTGTCTAGACAGAGCCATATGGAGCCTGGTGTGCATGGGTTGGTGTCGCCGGGCCACACCATGTGTCCCGGCGCTGAGCCCCTTCAGATGGGAGGGGACAAGTCTGAAGAATGTGTGCTGTTCTGGTGTTTGGGTCTTCGAAACCATAGGAGCTGGTGAGAGATTGTGCCAGCTTAATCTTCCTGGACAGGTGGGCATTGAAACGTCGATCAATGGCCAGTTCAGTCGTCAGTATCATGTTCACCACCTGCTGCCAGTGTTCAAGCTGTCCACATAAACAACAAGCTCTTTTTCAAAGACCATGTAGCCAAAGCAACATCTAAAGACAACAGAATAAGACGCCCGTTCGACCACCTGACAAAAGAGACACATTCGTTCAACTGTGCAAGTCACTCTTCAGACCTGTGTACTTTTCTTTAAGGGGTAAAAATTTAGTTTTTCACCGGACCGACAATGTTCCGATCCTTACTTTCATATAACTGTCACAAGAGCAGTGACTTTCGGTTCTAAGATGTACTTAAAAAAAATATATATATAAAAATAAAATTAAAATTAAAAAGGAAAGATTTTTTCCCCAGTGTTTTAGTTTTGCAGATGAGATCAATACCAACAGTATGAGAGACAACTGAAATGAGAACGAAATGCAGGCTACTTGTGTCGCTTTGCAGCTCGTGGCAGGCAGTCAGGTTAAAAGGTCAAAGGTCCCAGCCTTTTGCGGCCATCGCAGCAGTGAATTTCTAGTATCAGCTCAGTGTGTTTGGAGCGGCACAGAAAGACGGTTCTTCAGCCGTCTAAAGAGAGAGAGAGAGAGAGAGAACTGAGAGCACTGAATTCACCTTTAAGTCAGGAACACGAATACGTTGCCTTCCTGCAGCTCCATAATTTTTATTTTTTTCAGTTTTTGTTTTTCGTAGGAAGGGCGGGTCACATTCCTTTACATTAATCAATATACAGTGCAGATTGTCAGGTGTAGTTGTATGATACTCCTTTTATATTAATCCTATCAGTGCCACTCCTATTTTATGCTCAACTATTTCCCAAGGGATGTTTTGGTCGGGAGCGTGTCGATACTCCCCCGGCGTGTCGATACTCCCCGTGCCAATACTCCCCCGTGTCGATACTCCCCCGCACATGTGTGTGTGTGTATGTGTGTGTGTATGTGTGTGTTGTTGTTGTTGTTGTCTTCTTCTTTTTCTTCAGTTTAGCGTCTTTTAACCACAAGTGTTATTTGACAAAGACACAAAGGGAAAAAGACGGCTACTGGTGCGGGAAAAGTAACTGTTCACGCATGTGAGTGAGTGAGTGAGTGAGTGTGTGTGTGCGTGCGTGCGTGCGTGCGTGTGTGTGTGTGTGTGTGAGTGTTAAATAATTGTAATTAGTGAAATTTTGCTTTAAAAAGTGAGATTACAATATGACATCCTTAGAACGAAATGCTAATGATAACACTGTAAGCGAATTTGACTAATCAACATGAAGATTTGAATCGGTATGATTAAGCATTGATAAGTAATATAATGTAATGCGATTAGCAACATATAAATAGTGGGAAAAGATATTAATTAATTGTATGATTTATTTAAAACATATGGTTTTGAGGGGTAGGGTTATGCCGGCGTCAGTGTTCAGTGCATGGATTGTTCACTGATGTTTTCAAGTCTTTTTATTGATTGTTTTCACACACACACACACACACACACACACCGGCACACTGACACACACACAGTTGTTGTTGTTTTTTTCTTCTTCTTCTTCTTTCTTTTTTTTAATTGTGATTTGAAAACAACTGAACATCGCTTTGTATCACAGTGCTACAGGAAACAATTGTTGGGATCAGTATTACGAAAGGAATGCTATGTGATACAGATTTGTCAATAAATGATAAATAAAAAAGACTCTCGGAGAGGGGGATGGGTGCTTTCATTCGTAGCGCAGTATTTTATTGTACTGTGCTGCACTGCACTGTGCTGCATCGTATTGTGTTGAAGTGGAGTGGAGTAGAGTGTGGTGGAGTGGAGTAGAGTGTGGCGTAGTGTAGTGGAGTGGAGTGTGGCGAGTGGAGTGGAGTGAAGTGTACTGTTGCTTTTTGTCATATCACATTAGCACATCATGCATTATCCAATGAACCCTTTAGGCTTGGGGTGCGGTGTCCAGGTTCTGATTCTGGCCGGGATTTTCTGTATACACCTATACCGAAGTCCCTTTAATATCCCTGTTACTGGCCCTGCATTGGCTGTACGTGTCTGGTATTTTCCTGACTTGTGGATTTCACACACACACACACACACACACACACACACACACACACACACACACACTATGGGACTGTGGGATGAAGAGATAAGACAAAAAAAGGACATTGAGAGAGAGATAGACATACAGAGAGACACAAAGAAAACACAGACTGAAACAGAGACGGAAAAGAAGGCGGCAGAAAATAGACATCACTGAAGAAGGAGAAATCGATAGACAGGCTCATTCACTTTTCAGGCACACACACACACACACACACACACACACACACACACGTGTGTATACACAAGAGTCATTAACATTTTGTTTAATCTCTGATGCCACTCACAGAATCATGTTGCACAGATCTGGAGGTAACAACATTCAAGAACAGCTTTTATATTAAAGAACGATATGGTAAAATGATAAAGAATGTTATGGTAAAATGATAAAAGCACACCACACAGAAGAAAAAAATTATGTACAGTTTATATACAGTGCCTGACAGACTGGTCTTGTGTGTCTGTAGTTGGCAATGTGACGTCAGTTCAGTCCAGCACGTGCCCTCCATCCGACTGGAAATGACACTGAATGTCCAAAGAGAGCACGTGGTGGCAGATTCAAGTGTCTTACATGCTGTCTCTGCCACATGATGAACACTTAAATTTGTTCTCGTTTTCCTCAAGTTCTGTTTTATATAAGAAGTGGACTCATTTTGATAGTTAGTGAATTGGTGAGTTGAATCTCAAGCTGTGGTGTCAGTCTCTGCACGCGTTGGAATTTAATGTGAGTCAGTTGTGACGCCAGCCTCGGAGATTGAGTTGAGTTTCTTCAGATGCTGTGACGTCAACCTCAACAGAGACGTCACACCAGTTCCGGGGGAGGGGAGCAGACACGTGGGCTGAAACGCCGGAGCAGAACTTATTACTGGTCTGTGTTGTTCTTCTGTCAAGTTCCATTGCTGGACCGAAGGAAGCGAGCGTGAGACAGAACCGGAACTTCTCTCTCGTGCACTTTGATGAGGACTGATGTCAGTGGTCTCTTCTGCAATCTGGTTGGATGAAAAGAAAAGAAAATGACTGAATGACATGCTGTGAGGTAGGCCTATAAAAAAAATATTAAAAAAAGAAAAAAAAAAGGGAGTCGGGGGGTGGGTGGGTGGGGGGGGGGGGGGGGGAGGAAGCAAACTGTGTCAATTTCTCAAAATGTATCGAAATCAAACACACCCACAACAGCAAAGGCAAAGGTCGCATTTCTGTTATTATAGGAGCGTTAGACACACACACACACACACACACACACACACACACACACACACATACACACACACACACACACACACACAAGTTTCAAGTTTTAATTATCCTTTCACTCCTATTGGAGTATGGAGGATTACTGCAAAATAATATTTTCGTGCCCGAACAAACATTTCCAAATACACAACAATGTCACACACACACACACACACACACACACACACACACACACACACACACAGAGAGAGAGAAACAAACAAAAAAACAACAACCGCCATTGACGCTTTTACAGGGGCACTCAACTCCCAAACTTTAGTGCACAGCGTTTCTAATAAATCAACTTGCACACATGACGGCACCACTTAGATAATATAATGTTTAGCCAGTACAGGTCTATGAACGGTCCGCACCGTTTCAAGCCCCCACCCTCACCCACCCTCCCATTGCGCCGCCCACCCTGGGAATTGCGCCAGCTACAGCCAATAAAGCTCGTCAGCCGCGCTGTCCCAGTGCCAAGCACTGAGAAGTTTGGCCGTGGTTCCGATTCGTGGTTTACTAGAAGCTATAATCAGTCGGCTCGCTAATTTTGATTGTCTTCTGACATGTTTGCACAAATCATGCCTGTTCAAGAAGAAAATGAAGGAGTAGGAAGTGGAGGAGGGGGGGGGGGGAGAGAACAACAGTAAAAGAAACGAAAAGAAGAGCACAGAGAGGGGGGGGGGGGGGGGGAGACACACACACACAAAGAGAGAGAGAGAGAAAGAGAGATTCTTCTTCTTCCAGTTTATTCATTCATCTACCAAATCATTTATCAATTCTAGTTAAGTAAACTTGAAAAAGGTACACAGACAGATGGCAATTGGCCAATGGTGAGCAGTCACCATACAACTGGGATTTCTACTTTCGGTTTCAGTTTTCTTGTTCTGGGGGAATTCTTCTCTTTCTTCTTCTTCTTCTCCACGATCTTTAGTGGCCGGTGGTGGTGACGGCGGTATCATTATCAATATTAAGCATACTGCCAATATTAACAGACTTATTTTTGTTCCTTTCTTACAAACCAATTTACGTCACCAAATAATTGATATATAAACCCCTTACCCTCAGACTGATATTATTCTTCCTTGCTGCATTTCCAAAGAACAAATTCGTCATCGCATTCTAACAAATCTATTTATAATCCTTACCGCCAGGTTTATTTTTGTTCCTTGCAATCAGATCTATTTTTACAGTGTGTTTTCACACAGCTGTTTTCGCGGTTACGGCCCACCATATTCTTTTATTCAAAAAACAATAATCATCATTTGTAATTCGCACATAAGTGTGAATCCACTCCAAAGATATGCACACACAGAGATACTGGGGAGACAGACAGACAGAGACATTGAGAGACAGATCGAGAGAGACAGAGTAAAAAAAAAAAGAAATAAAGAGGAGAGCGAGAGAGAGAGGGGGGAGAGAGAGAGATTTCTGCTTTTGGTTTCACTGAAGCACGCACGCCAAAAACTCATTGAAAATCAACATTCCTGCTTTTCCTCGACAACTGAGGCTACATCTGTAGAAAACAATGATTAGAAAGAGTGAAAAATATACTTTGAAACTGACACTGATCCCCTCCTCCCTACAAAAATCGTTTAAATTATTGTCACTTACCTTATTATTGTGTTGACATGCTCCACGAATCACCTTTCCGTCCACCCTCCGACCGAATGACGTCACAGGAACGATCCACACTGAGGGTGTGTCGGGGCGGGGTGGGGAGTTGGGTGTAGGAGGGGGGGGGGGGTTGTTTTGGAGCAGCACTCACTGGGCGCTCACAGCGAGACTTGAAAGACGGTGAAGTGTAGCCGGAGAGCTCACCCCCTTTTTATACCTGAGGGTTCCAACTCTGCCTGTGCCTTATACACGCAGCATACACTTGTGCTGAATGCCTCAACTGACTTTGGTTGGCAGTGAAAAGAAAATTAGAGGTTTGCTTACTGGGACCTATGCATGCTGAAGTTATTAGAGCCGGCGTGAGGTCACACTATCTTCCGACTGCCAGCAGAGGCGTTGAAAATAAATACAGCTGTTGTTTGTTTTTCAGTTGTTTGTTTGTTTGTGCCAGTGTGTGTGTGTGTGTGTGTGTGTGTGTGTGTGTCTTTTTGTCAGAAAATGTGCCTGTTTTAGTCAAAAGAAATCATCGTCGTCTATCCACAATTCAGTGTGATTTTAAACCAGAATACACTCCTAATTGTCATCCGGTACACACACTCTTTGTCATTTCAAACACCCTCGTTAGCATTAACACTGCTCATCATGATATATGAAATCAAAGTCACACTTCATCTTTTTCCATCTCCAGAAACCCTCCCGCGCGCTCTCCGGCTGTCTGTCTTTCTGCCTCCATGTGTCTGTGTCTGCCCCCCCCCTCCCCCCCGTCCCCCTATTGTTTCGTTTATAAGAATGCAAGAGTGCGTTGTCCCTTCATTTTCACGGGCGAGCAACTGACTTACTGAGTAAGATAGAGAGAGAAAAAAACTCAAGAGAAACACAGAGAGAGAGTGGGGGAGCGCGGGGGATGGGGGTGGTGGGTGGGGGTGTAAGATAGATCGCGGAGACAGTCAAAGACAGAGAGACAGAGAAAAAGAAGATGAGACAGACAAAGATGCAGACTGAGACAGAGACAAAGAATACATGCATCTGCACGGCATGCTCACAGATATGTGTGTGTGTGTGCATGTGCGCGCGCGTGTGTGTGTTTCTCTTTCAGGGCGTGTGTGAACGTACGTGTAGATCTACTGAGCATACACGAGTGTTATATGTGTGTGGGAGGGGCTGGGAGGGGAGGCAAAGAACGATCGCCGATGTTTTGATACTATTGACTTTTGTTGTCATTTTTTGGAGCTGCTCGCTTTGGGTCGGCGCTCTCAACGAGAAATGCCAAGAAAGTGATCAGTGCCAGATTGTTGGAGTTTTAACGACCTAATGGCGCCTACACCCTTAAGGTCAAGTTTGTTCGGTGGGAGTTGTTTAAGTGCACGTATTTGTTTGTGCGGTTGGGGTTGTATGTGTTTGGTGGTGGGGTGGTTGTTTGTGTGTGTAGCTGGGGTTGTATGTTTGATGGTAAGGGGCTTGTTTGTTTTTTGTGGCTGGGGTTGTATGTTTGATGGTAAGGGGCTTGTTTGTGTGTGTGGCTGGGGTTGTATGTTTGATGGTAAGGGGGTTGTTTGTGTGTGTGGCTGGGGTTGCATGTTTGATGGTAAGGGGGTTGTTTGTGTGTGTGGCTGGGGTTGTATGTTTGATGGTAAGGGGGTTGTTTGTGTGTGTGGCTGGGGTTGTATGTTTGATGGTAAGGGGGTTGTTTGTGTGTGTGGCTGGGGTTGTATGGTTGATGGTAAGGGGCTTGTTTTTTTTTTGTGGCTGGGGTTGTATGTTTGATGGTAAGGCGGTTGTTTGTGTGTGTGGCTGGGGTTGTATGTTTGATGGTAAGGGGGTTGTTTGTGTGTGTGGCTGGGGTTGTATGTTTGATGGTAAAGGGGTTGTTTGTGTGTGTGGCTGGGGTTGTATGTTTGATGGTAAGGGGCTTGTTTGTGTTTGTGGCTGGGGTTGTATGTTTGATGGTAAGGGGGTTGTTTGTGTGTGTGGCTGGGGTTGTGTGTTTGATGGTAAGGGGCTTGTTTGTGTGTGTGGCTGGGGTTGCATGTTTGATGGTAAGGGGGTTGTTTGTGTGTGTGGCTGGGGTTGTATGGTTGATGGTAAGGGGGTTGTTTGTGTGTGTGGCTGGGGTTGTGTGTTTGATGGTAAGGGGCTTGTTTGTGTGTGTGGCTGGGGTTGTATGTTTGATGGTAAGGGGGTTGTTTGTTTTTGTGGCTGGGGTTGTATGTTTGATGGTAAGGGGCTTGTTTGTTTTTTGTGGCTGGGGTTGTATGTTTGATGGTAAGGGGCTTGTTTGTGTGTGTGGCTGGGGTTGTATGTTTGATGGTAAGGGGGTTGTTTGTGTGTGTGGCTGGGGTTGTATGTTTGATGGTAAGGGGCTTGTTTGTGTGTGTGGCTGGGGTTGTATGTTTGATGGTAAGGGGGTTGTTTGTTTTTGTGGCTGGGGTCGAACAGAACCAGCAGGTCTTCCCTTTAAATACACGCGGCGAGGGCTCAGTCAACTGACTGTGCATGTCCGTATACACGCAGCATGCACTTATGCTACATTGCCCCTACTACTGGCTGACTGAGGTTCAGCGGTTGTCAGTGACAAGAAAATGAACCAGTCAGAAAGAAGAGGTTTGGTGGGACATTTTGTGTGCCGCTGAAGTCAGAACTTGAGGTAATACTTTTTTTTTCCCCTGACTGCCAGCTAAGGCGCTATAGCCGATTGGCGATTTTTTTTCTTTCAGTGGTGCTGAGTCACAAAAATATGTTTGTTCGTACTTCAGTTTGTTTATCATACCACGCTGATTTTAGACCAGTTCCACTGAGAGTCAGGTCGTGAACCAGATTTACTGAGCAAGATTGGGTTTATGCAAGTCAATGCTGGGAACTCGGCTAGGGCATTTAGCGTTGTTTGATTTCGGTGTATTTACGGAAGTAGGTAGTAGTATTATTATATTTGTATTTCTCTCTCTCTCTCTCTCTCTCTCTCTCTCTCTCTCTCTCTTTGTCGAAACAGATTTCTCTGTGTGAAATTCGGGCTGCTCTCTCCAGGGAGATTGCCAGCGTCGCTACACTCAGGCTGAGAGCGCCACCCATCTTTTTTGTAGTTTGTTTTCACTGACTGAGTCCTGCCGGCGTGTAGTTTTATTTGTTTTTTCCTATCAGTCGACTAGAGTGGATTTTTCCAGTACAGAATTTTGCCAAGGACAACCCATTTGCTGCCGTGGGTTCTTTTACGTGCGCTAAGTGCATGCTGCACACAGGACCTCGGTCACGGTTTATCGTCTCATCCGGAACTAATGAGAGCCTCACACACACACACACACACACACATTGTTTAATCAAGTAAACCACGTGTGTGGGGTGGGTGGGGGTGGGTGGGTGCGGGTGTGTGCTGATTATCTGGTTGTGGTTTTCCGCAATTTATCTCTATTCTTATCTATTATAATCAATGTGCAATATAGCAGGCTATGCTTATAATTATATTCAAAATAATGTTTCTTAATTCTTTCTGTTTTTACAGAAATTTTTAAGAATACCAATTATTACCTGCAGTGTGTGGATGTATGTATGAAACGGTGTATGTGATATTTTTTACATTTGTGTCTTCGTAATATTCGTAAAAGCTGTTGTTGACTTTTACATTTATGTTCCCCATGTTGTTTACTTGTCTATGTTGTGATAATGCACCTGACCAAATTTCTCCAGTTGGAGATAATAAAGTTATTCTTATTCTTATTCTTATAAAGAAGGCAGTTAATCAGTTGTGTGTAGCAATTACCGCTCGTTGCATTTAAAAAACATATTTTCGTTTCGTTTTTATTGATTATTTTCACACACACACACACACGCACACACACGCGCGTGCACGTATACATTTTTGGACCTCAGTCGATATGTTATCACCAACCCGTAAAGTTTATCCCGCCTCACCCATCCCTCCCTCCCCCATACACACACACACACACACACACATCGACACAGTGAGCACAACAGACACAAAAGTTGTGAGTTTTTACGACCCAGCCAAGAGGCTGAGATAACAAGATGGCAAAGATTATAACGCCAGAGATAAGATAACATAGGGCGTGATCGCCGCCGTGCGCGCACGCACACAAGCACCCACTTACACACACACACACACACACAACTTCAACGTACTCTCACACACAAACACACCTTGTAATACGCGCACGCATATACTCACACATACTCACACACGCATACACTGACACCACGACGACCACCACCACAACAACACAACTGTTGGGGTGATTCCCGGCGGCATAATATGCCGCAATATATGTTTTACTGAGCTTGCATGCAGTGTCGCCGGCGCAGTTGATTTTTTGTTGTGTCTCTCCTGCCATACATTGCCGACGACAATAATTATGTGCCTCGCGACAATATGTGCCGCAACATGTGTAATAAGCCTCGAGTTCGTGAACGAAATGGTCAGTTATTTCAATGTGTTTTGACCTGACTGTGTCTTTTAAAGATCTGATGGCATGAAGAACTGATTTACTATCAACACAAAATAGAATCTGAAAAACGGTTTTCGGAAACGAAATTATACATTTTAACACCACCAGAATTGTTGTGAGTTCAGCAGTGAAGAAGAACTTTTTAGAACTTTTCCAGAGTAAGCATTACCATTTGCTACCCTAAAGATTATTGAATAAACTCACATACACCTACACGTGCGCGCATATACAGGAATCCACTCGCCTCAACTCTGTATGACATGTGTAGTGCCAATACATTGACACTACTATCTAGAATCAATAAACGAGCTCTTCAGATTGTACTGTCAGAATCTACTAGTTTAGCGCCCGGAGATTATTTAACCATGGAAATTCTTCCACTAACATACAAACTACAGTATAATGAAGCAGTGATGATGTTTCGAATAATGAACGGATTTGCCTCTCTAACACTAACTGTAAGATTTCAACAAAACCAGTCAAGGTACACAGATAATATTGTCATCCAAAAACCCGGAATTTACCTATTTAAAACTAGCCTTGTTTACTCAGGAGGGACACTTTGGAACTCTTTACCTTCGATTATCAAAATTAAAGCAGTATTTCTTCCTTTAAATCAGCTTACAAAATATTTATATTTCAGGAAATAAAAACTTCAATGTAGACAATTTGTTGATTATCTAGTTAGATGCTTTGTTCATTTTTTTTCTTCACGTTGACCAGTGTTATTGGAGACACACACACACACACACACTCCCACCCCCCAAAAAAAAAGTCATTGGTATATCATCGTGAATTTTAATATCTTTGATTATAATCATATTTACGACTGAATGTCTAAGGCTTTCACTATGTGCATGGGGTTGGATGGAATGAGACTGGGGTAGGGGTGGGGATATTCTTCAGTTTGTTGCTTTGTAGTTGTCTTTTTTCATAAGTTTCTCATGTGACTTTCAGTGAAATTTGTCGTTGACATCTTTCGTGTTAATAGTTTTGTGTTCTTGTGTTATTTGATGAAACCCTACCCCACACATCCATCTTTTTTCCCCCTTTCTTTTATACTGGAGGGCTGGGTGGAAAAAAGAAGCATATGTTCTGCTTATCTCATTACCCTGGTAAAATAAAATTTCGTCCGTTTCGTTTCTCTCTCTCTCCATCCCTCATTTTCTGTTTCTGTCTGTCTGTCTCTCTCTCTATCCACATTTTCTCCACTAGATCAACAATCTATTCACGAATATTAGGACCAGCAATGTGTATACTGGTTTCGAAGGAACACAAAGAAGAATGTAAACTAGTGTCCCAAATTTACATTTTCACACACACACACACACCAAATAAATACATAAATTATATATCTTTCTCCATCCCTTCCTCACCTGCTACCTCTCCTATCTCTTGGTACACACACACACTCACCAAGAGAGGGGTGAGAGAGGCATGGAGATAGATTTATATTTGTTTGTTTATGTGTGTGCATCTTTTTAAGCTACTGATGATCAGATATGTTCAGTTCCGTGCTTGATAGACGATATCCTAAAGACTGAGCAGATTATATTTTGATCTTGATGAGGAATAAGACAGAGAAAGACAGGAAAGTGGGGTGGTGAGGAACGGATATGACTCAGTCGATTGTTGAATTTTGGCACAAAGGGTAGTGAAGGTGGCTGTTCCCTCTGTTAATCAAAGGGCAGTAATTTCCAACTGAACCGATTGGCTTTTTTTACCCAAACGACATAATCATTTGATGTCTCCACTTCACATGCGGTTTGACACGATGGTAAAGCATTGTTTGCTAATGTGTTTACACGCTGAGAGCAGCTGAGTAACTTAAGTTATGTATCACACCTTATCTTTTTGTCATGCAACGTCTTATGTTTGTAAGATAATTATGTAAAATTTGTTTTTGTAAAAGGGTGAAAAACCAAGAAAATATGGTAATCATGCTGTACCAAATTATGTAAGAACATTGTATGAAATGAATATAGGGCTTTAGTATAATTGATAAAGCAGTAAATGTTCGGAAAACGAAAAGAATTGAAATTAGGAAAGACGCTAAAATGTGCTAAAAGAGGACACACCAGGACATTATGAGTATTTGAGTTTGGTTGGGTGGCATTGTAGCGAAAAAATATTTGCAACAAACTAGTTCTGAGATAGGGCGATCTCTGCGGGGATCACACCCAATAACTATACTCCTCTGTTCTTTAGAGGAAAATGTGTGGTCTTTCTTCCTTTTTATGTGTGGTTTTTTTTTGCCCTGTGTGATCAGATGGAAGAGGTAAGGCAGTGGAGGGAGAGAGAGTAGGGTGGGAGTGGGGATACTAGGGTAGGGAGGAGGGGACAGGTGGGAGATGGGGGTGTGGAAGGGAGAGTTGGGGAGTATGAGTAAGATGGTAGGGGGGAAGGACAACCAATAATTGTACTCCATTATTTGGAGGAAATTAAATCGTCTTTTTCTTTCTTTCTGTTGCGAAGCATCTGCAGCTGATTGTGTCAGATCGATCTCCTACCCTGTGCAAAAACCCTACATCTGACACAATCACCTGCAGACGCTTCACAAAAAAAACAAAAAGAAAAAAAAGAGCAAGCATTTTTCTCCAAAGAATGGGGGAATAAAATTATTGGGTGTCATCCCCTCCCACCCACCCCCTGTCCTACTGTCCCTCCTCCGTCTCCCTCCTATCCTACTCTTCCAGCCACCCCCCCATCTCTTCCCCACTCCTACTCTCCCTCCCCTCCCCTCCCCCCCCAAACTCGTCTTCATCTTAATCCTCCCTCAATCTCTTCCCCCTGGCCTACTGTCCTATCCCCACCCCACCCCTGTCCTAATCTCCCTCTACCCATCCTACCCCACGTCCTAGTTCTACTCCCATCCCCCCATCTTACTCTTCCTTACCATTCCCATCTCCCTGCCTGTCCTACTTTCCCTTTCCCCTACCACCCCACCTGTCCTAGTCTCCCACCCCCACCTCTATCTTTCACCCGTCCTACTCCCCCTATTTTCCCCTCTCCTACTCTCCATTCCCCCTACCATCCTACCTGTCCTAGTCTCCCATTCTCCCCTATCTCTCGCCTGTCCTACTCCCCCTGTTTCCCTCTCTCCTACTCTCCCATCACCCCATCTCTTCCCCCTGTCCTATTCTCAATTTCCATCTCCCACCTGTCCTACTCTCCCTTACCCCATCTCTCACCTGCCCTACTCTCCCTTTTCCTGTCTCACCACCTGTCCTACTCTCCCTTACCCCATCTCTCACCTGCCCTACTCTCCCTTTTCCTGTCTCACCACCTGTCCTACTCCCCCTTACCCCATCTCCTCCCTTCCTACTATCCCCCTCTTACATGCTCCTACTCCCGTCGCCCTCAGTCTGGCTACCCCTTCCACTGCTGGACCTCCTACCCCCTGCAGTAACTCTCTATTTGACCTAATCACCTGAAGACGCTTTACACAAAAGAAAGACAAAACAGCACATATCCCCCCCCCCCACCCCCTGTCATACTGTCCCTTCCCCCCATTTCCCCCACCTACTCATCCTCCCCCAATCTCTCATGCCCATCCCCTGTCCTACTCTCCCCTCAACCTCCACCCCCAATATATGGGTCTGTTCTTTCTGTCTTGAATGATGCATTCTCTGATCAAATGTAATACAAAGACAGATAAGATAGACATACACACAAACACAGACCAGTGACTGTCATCCATACAGCCTGGTGACTTTTCCATTCAAAACAATACATGTTGCTGACTTTCCATCCCAAATATATGTTGGCAACTTTCCATCCAAACAGGGAGAACTGTAGATGTCTCCATCCAAACAGCAAGAACAGTAGATGTTTCCATCCAGAGATAAAAACAATGATTCTCTACATACATTTACACTGGAAGAGATTCCACAGCAGAATTACATTTTTTTGTTTTGTTTTTTTAACACAACACCACTTGACAATCAGAAACATACTCTCTCACTCCAATGCAAACACACAGATAATTGTTTATTGTAGATGAAGACATGCACTCTCTCTCTCTCTCTCTCTCTCACACACACACACACACACACACAGACTGACAGAGAAGGCACAGAGATTTGTACATAGCACTTGAAGATCATAAACTGTTTATTCTCAAATAAAGACATGCTCGCTTTCTCACATACACACATAAATGACAACTATTTATTCTAAATAAACTCACTCTCTCTCTCTCTCTCTTTCTTTCTCTCTCTCTCTCTCACACACACACAAAGAGAATGCACAAAAATGAAAATTCCCAGACACATCAATCAAGCATCCCCTTCTTCTTCTGCTTGGCAGCATTCCTTCTCCTCTTCTTCTCTATCTGTCTGGCGACCTGTCCCTTCTCCTTCAGCGAGCGGAACTTGTCAGCAAGCTCTAACTTGCGCATATCGGCTGCACAAATGATACGTGGAAAGATGAATCAGCTGACCAGTTACACTTTTCATCCATACACATATCCAGGGGCTTTTTGTATATATACCATTCCTTTTCTTTATCTAAAAAACAACAACAACAATATATTTACCATTTCATTTTAGCAAAAGAAAAAACAAACACGCAAAAAGAAAAAAAAAACACAACAAGCAAGCAACAACAGACCAGTGATTTCCCAAAGCCACCAGTGAAATAAGAAATTAGGAAGAATATAAAATGACATTATATAAAGAAGAAAAAAAGAGTAAAAGTAGCAGACAAATAATCTTTTTCTTCTTCTTCCGCGTTTGCCTCCCGTTAGATGAGCAGCCCGGTGTCCTCGATGAAGGCTGCCGTCCGTCGCAGCTCCTTCAGGGTTCCGTACAGCTTGGCTTCCACTGCTGTTGGTGTTGGCCAGTACTTCCTCCTGGATGCTGCATGCGTCGTACAGTCTTGAAGGATGTGGTCAGTTGTCATTGGTCCCTCACCACAAGGGCACTCTCCACTCTGTCCAATGCCAAATTTTGTGTGCATGTGGTGGAGCAGGCGGTTGTGTCCAGTTCTCAGGTGGAAGATCTTGACCTGTTCCCGTCATTCCAGCAAATGGTATCTGTCTTCTGGGTTATATTTGGGGGGTTGGAGGCGCCACTTTATTCCTTGCTGTGCCTTGATGATTGTCTTGATTTCATCGTATGACACCAGTTTGTTGGCCTGCTCCTTCTGTGCACCGTCTTTTGCCAGAATGTCTGCTTTTTCGTTGCCTCTGATGCCACAGTGTGCTGGTACCCACTGTATCACCACTTTCTCCACTCTGGCACTCAGGGCAACAAGGGCTGAAGTGAGATGGTTCTGTTCTTTGGAGCATGGAGAGAGCGTCTGAGAACACCACCACCTGCCCTGTTCTTCTTGTGGAGTTCTGCGAGACTATTGTGGCTGCCTCACGGAGGGCTTCTCGCTCAGCTTGGAAGTTGATGGAGTATTTTCCTGTTGGGACTGCAATTTCTTCATCTCTGTCTTTGTATCGGAGGAAGATTCCAGCTCCACCATCCCTCGTTACTTCTGTGGCGGAGCCATCTCTAAAGACATGGGTCCAGTCTTCCTGGGGGTACTGGTTGCAGATGTACTCCACAGCCAGGGCCTTCCTTTGGGTGTCTGACTGTGTTCCTCTCTTCTCCACTCCGAGAATGCTGGTGACGACTGTTGGGAACACCCGCCTCTTCCAAGATGGGTGGGTGACATTTGCCAGGATAGGCTTTGCTTCGTGTTTCATCGAGACTGGGGTTTGTCTTTCAAGGCATCTTGACTGGTGGATGAAGCTGCCTCTTTTCAGCCAGCTCTTGGTGGGTCTGCTCATTCAGTTGTTCATTGGATGGTTTTCAAGGCATTTGAATTTTGCTGCCTGGATGAGGATCTTTGTGTCCCTTCTGTCCTCCAGTGACTGTAGCCCAGTGGTCTCCTCCATATTCAGGATTGGGGTGGATCTCATGGCGCCAGTTATGACACGCTGAGCCTGGTTCTGTATCTTGTTGAGATGGTCGAGGTTAGACTTTGCAGCTGATGCCCATGCTGATGTCCCATACTCAACTACAGGTCAGACTCTCCCATATAGAGTCTCTTCAGGATTAAATTTATCTTTGAACCACTTAAGCTTACGCCTGATGATCCTGAAGGATGCAAAGTATTCATTAATAATAAGAGCTTACCCTTCACATACAGTTCCACACACACACAAGCACAAATGCAAAATGCACACACACAAAATCAAAGGAAAACTGACTTACATTTCTTCAAAAAGTAGGGAGTCTTTCCTTCCTTCACCCTCTCTCTCTCCTTCTCTTTCCATTCTTGCAGCAGCTTCTTTTTGTTCTGTTTGCTTTCCTTTGTCTGCTCTTCTTGGGCCTGAATGAGACAGACAGATATGTTGTGATCATCTGGTTCTGTTGTTGTTGTTTTTTTGCTGGGTTAAATAAAACAAAATTATCCAATTATTGGTGAAGCCCTTTAATTCATTGGAACTGAAAATGACCAGAACAGGCTAGTTTCCAGGACTCTGTGGCAGCAAAGTAACTCTTCTGCATCTGTGGGCTGCAACTCCCATGTTTGCTGTTTTGTAACAATTTCAAACCAGAGTCGAGGCTGCTACACTCCCAACCATTTAAAACCACAATTTATCCAGATGTACTTGTGACTAAACCTAAATTTAGGCTGCTGTACTTTTCATCATTTTAAACCAGAATTTAGGCAGTTGTACTCAAAGCCATTTAAAACCAGAATGTAGCCAGTACTCGTAACTTTTAAACCAGAATTTAGGCAGCCTTATTTTTTTACCACATGAATCAGAAATAGGAAGGTGTACTCTTCATCATTTGTTACCAGAATCTAGCCAGCTGTACTCATAACTATTTCAAACTAGAATTTAGCCAGCTGTCACAAATTTAACAAATGTCTGAACCATGGTCTCTCTGGCTTAGTCACCATCCCGCAAAGTAAACAAAATATGCAGATTACAGCATGGACTGCAAGGAATAACAAGCCAACTCACAACGTAAAACCCTAACTGTACTATTACAGTATTTGCAAAGCATTTTTTTGTTGTTTTTTTTGGTTAAACGGACAACAGTTGCAGCTTAAAAAAACCCACAAAAATTACAGGCTGATAATTTCTCAGTAATTGTACTGAATCTGATAGATAAAAGAATGAATAAATGGTGAAGTAAGTACACAATTTAAAAACAAACATTACAAAAATGACCATTGTCTTAATTCAGATCAGCTTACATCATCTGAGGACAACAGTGATAGGTGATTCTTTACTGACGTTAAAAAACCTGCTATTAGAGCCAGTAACAACAGCTGTAAGACTCCACACAGCTGATGGTGTTTGCAAAGCGACTCACCATTCTGTTCAGAATCTGCTTCAATTTCTGCTTTTTCTCTTCATTTTTCTCTTTCTTCAGCTGTTTCTTGACTTTCTGAAAAAGAAAGAAATATATATATATATATATATATTGAATTTACATGCATGTACACATGCAAACACACACACACACCATTTAGGAAAATGATTAGAAGACATCTTTCCTGTCTTCAAACAATCCAGGCTCCCACAGATGTGACCAAACCAAATTCCATAAATTTTCCAGACCAGATTGAACATTTTCCTTACCTAAGAGATATCCTATGATCAACATTCAATGCTCATCACTTTTTTTTTTCCAATTGAATGGATGATCAACTGACAGTATGACTTTTTTTTCGCTGAGACAAATATTCTAACCTATTCACTTCCTTCCGTTCACTGCTGAGAACCCTGTTCAAGATACTTGGGTGAAGGACTTTTGGCTTTTGCATGACTAAAAAATTCCTGTAAAATTAAGATGAAAAAGTTTGAAGTCAAGTTATTTTTTTTTTGTGTTTTTTTTTTGTATTCTCATTTTTCTTAATGATCTGAAATTTGATATCAAAGTCTGAACACCATTCACCTTGCATTATTTGGACTTGTTTTCTCTGTATGAAATGAAAGAAAATAAGTACCTAACAGTTCATTATCGCAGTTATGTGTACACTTTGTTTCCAACACTTGCATACTTCACACACACACACACACACACACTGACATGTGCAAAACCAAATTCACACAAATCGTACCTTTTTCTCTTCAGCCTTCAGATCCTTGATGAAGGAATAATCCCTGTCAAAGATGTCCTCCCTGAATGTCCCTGAAATGTCATCAAAACGGGGATCTCTCACCACCCTCTGAAAATATGAAAAAACATAAAGAAGATTTTTGTTAAATCTTTCACTACTATGGGCGACTTCAGTTGACAAGACAGTTTACCACCACACATGACCCGAGTCAACACTGAGTGGTCATTTTAAATGGACTGTTTTTCACATTGTTACAAAGCTTGACAGCTGCAACCAAGTTTCCCATGCAATAAGTAACTGACTAACTTTCCCCCTTGACCGAGTTTGAAGTGAACAAGTCCACTGTCCTGTTTTGACACAAACTGAATCATGTGACTGAGTTTCGAATGTATGTTTTCACAATAGCATCTTTGTGACCAGAGTTGTTCAGGGTGACAATGTTCAGGTGTTGCTGCAGATGATATTTCAATATTCTGACAGTGAAGGGCTGGACAATGCTTGATATCTTGTATAGTTTATCAGACAGGTCATCAAAGGTATCTACTATCGGTTTAGTGGAAATGCCCCAAAATATCTGGTACTGGGGAGGGTTTTATTCCTTTATTCAGCAGCTCACACAATACCCTCAACACACACATACACACACACCTACACCCCAATACACACACACACACACACACATTCCTACATACTGCAGCTCCTAACCACCCACACACACATGTATAGGCAAAGAGCTCTCATGATGCATACATGTATACACACACACACACACATATATTGCCACCAATCTGCCACAAGAGGGGTGGGAAAAGACCTCTGATGCCATGAAATAGCATCTAGCATGTTGCTGAAACTAATATATCCGGGAAAGCCCAAAGAGATTCTGTCCCATTTTGAAGAAATCTACGCATTGCTGGTTTGCAAATATATACCAATATTCTTTTGATGTGCAAAGGATTGTGCTCTACCTTTCATGCTTTACTTTCAGCTGCTCCTTTTCTCTATCTTTCTTTCTGTGAGGTGATCAATGCTGTGATGGCCTTGTACCTGGTTTTTGAGGTATTCTTTTACTTTTCTTAGGATATCAGATTTTCCCAGATACAGACTGCTTGTTGTTGCATTACCAGCAAGCCTGTCAGCTCACTCATTTCTCTGCATGTTCTGAGCAGTCTAGCCATGTAGGCATTTGCATCTGATAGCTGTGCATTGCCTCATGCCACTCTGGGCTCCCTGTTCCAGTTTCAGTTTTTTGTAGGAGGTTCAATGAGTCAGTTAGAACCATGGCATACTGATTTCCAGGTAACAGTCCTTTAGGGAAGAAATGGACTTAAAACATGAATTGAATGAATCAAAAATGAATATATTTTTTTTAAAACAATACAAGACATACACAAAAAAAAACACAACCAAACAAACATTAAAAATGATATAAATAAATTACCTTCTTCATTTGCGGCAGTTTGCTCAGAGGATCATGACGGTGTTTGCTAGATACTTCAAGAGGCCTGAAAATATAAAAAAAGATAAACAGTATCAGTATGGAAAGAAAGAAAATATAGATGGGCTTTATACCTCCCCACATCTTCCTTGTACATATATACACACGAAAACATACAATAATTTATGCAGATACACAAAAAATATATGTCACAATCATTCAAAAATACAACAACAACAACAACAAAACAATTATAACCTCCCAAAAGAAGGAAAAACAGGCTGAAATACAGTGAAACCAAGAACTATTGTGAACAAAAATGTAAACTGACAGAGTGGGAATGATACAATATACCCATGGAGTGGTGGCATTGTAATGCTCGGACTGGGATGTGAATGTCCTCAGGTTTGAGTCCCATATGGACCCAGATTTTAACCATCCCTTCACTAGACCTTGAGTGGTGGTCTGGGTGCTAATCTTTTGGATGAGACGATAAACCAAGGTCCCATGTGCAGCATTCACTTTGCTCAAATGACAGAACCTATGGCAACCGAATGGTTGTCCCTGGCAAAATTTTGAAGAAAATACACCCCCTTTGATAGTAAAACAAATAGAATTGCAGACAAGAAAAAACAGAAAAAGGGTGACTCTGCACTGTGGCTATACCCTCTCCCATGTAAAGCAGCAGAAATTTTACACAGAGAAATCTGTTGTGACAAAAAGTAATTCAATATAATATGATATGGTTCATCATTTAAAAAAATATATAGATAAACAGAATATAAGTTTAACCACATAATAAACATTTTAAAGCAAAACATCTACACCTGGACGTCAAATGTAACCATGTTTTAAAATGGTGTACACAATAACACAATGTCCAAATTCAACATAGAAACCATTTCAGCAACCAACCTGTTCTTGTTAGCTCTGGGTTGTGGGCCTTTTTTCACCTTTGCTTCTTCAATGTGGTCAAACACACGCCGAAAACTGTAGCATAAGAGTACCATATGTTTTAATTTATAACAAGTAAACACACAACAAAATTAATCAGAAAAGATCTGAAAATAAGATAGGCTAGATTTACACACACACACACACACACACACAGGGATTTATAAACATTCACACCACACAAAAACTGAAATCTTACACATGTAATCTCTTTCTCACCACACAAACACTGAAACATTTCACTTGTCATACAAATGCATATGTCCAAATCTCCTTCTCTCTCAAAACATATACACACATACAGATCTATCAGAAATTTGTAAAAACTTATGTTATACATATTAGTGCTTGAAAAAAGGAGAACCCCAGGATTATTTCCTTATCAGAGTTATCTACAATCAGTACAACCGTAATCTAGAAAAAGGCAGAAAAATTCAAGGTCCTTTACATGTGAAGGCCAAACTTTTCGTACAAGAAGTGAAAAGTACTAAGTGCCAGATACAACTGCATTTAAAAAAATGTTTGGTTTGTGATCATATGATGCCACAGATTTGTTACACTTCATACTAACGCTTTCAGGCCCATTTTTTCTTTCAAAGACTGCATTTCCTCTGCAGTCAGGTCAGCCAACTCTGCAATTAAATATAGATAACATCTAATTAAATGTACCTTCACAGTGACACATTCACACTCACACACCCATGCACATATATACACACAAATGCATGCATCACACTCCTTTAGATGGCCAACAATCAAAACAAGAGAGAAACAGAGACTGTGTTCAAATCATTAAAAAGCAGTTTTTGAACACTTAAGAGACTTTAGTCTGATACAGAGAGAGAAGAAAAGAAAAGTAACATTCCATAATTTTTTCAGTTTTCATCTTTTCTGAAATGAAAATGTCATTCCTCACAAAAACATTGCATTTATGATTATCACACATACTGATAATGGAACCCAGGTTTGCTTGAAGAAACAGGCTGAATGGGTTGGGGATGGGGAGCAGAAGGATTTTCCCCTCAATCCCCCAAAATGCTTATGCTACAAAAGCAACTACAAAATTAATGTCTAAACCCAATCCATCTTTCAAATGTTCATGGGTATCACAAAGATGTTCTTCATATTTTTGGACCACTTTAATTTTTTAAACACCTACAGTCATACGGCAACTCTATCATATTGTTTTGTGTTGTAATTTCTGTTGTATTACTTTTTCTCAAAACAGACTTCTCTGTGTGAAATATGGGCTGCTCTCCCTTGGGAGAGTGCATCATCACAGCGCAGGGCCACCCATTTCTTTCTTCTTTTTTTGTTCTGTCTGCAAGTTTAATGTTTATTTTGCTTCTCAGGTGGATTCTTACGGGGACAACCCTTTTGTTGTCATGTGTCCTTTTGTGAGGAACTAAATACATGCTGCACATGAGACCTTGGTTTACTGTCTCATCCAAAAGACTAACTACTCATTTCAGGAGTGCCACAATTTCTGCATCTCTCTCACTCAGGCATGAGGACTCCAACTGCACCTCTAGGAAACTTTCCACAAATGACCATTACCAAAATGAAAATATCAACTGTACATAATCCAACTTGATGTATTCTGAGGCTAAGGAACAAATGGAAGCCAAACAAAATACAGAAAACATGGGAACATCAAGACAGTCAAAACCACACTGACAAAATGGTTGCCTTGGCAGTGTCGAACATGATCCAGTTCTCAAACATTGTTCTGGTGGAGCAGCACACAGCACGACTTCCCCTCAAAATGCCACAAGAACAGCCAGGACTTCACCCCACTTTTGACAACCAAGGCTCCCCCCTTAGAATGCCAGACAGACCCTGACCCCCCCTGCCCCCCACCCCAGACATCTAGGACTCACCCCCTCGAACAATGCAACCATCACTGAACCAAGACCCAAGCCCTAGACAACTTGACCTTAATGGCCTAAGGACTTTTTTGCCAATACATGTATCAATGTTAAAATCCACTTCAAGAAAGAGCAGCACACCTCTTGATGTTGTCTGGCAGCAGCCACAGCAAGCCAGCACAACATCTCCAGTCTGGCAACTTGACACATTATCAAAGAAGTAATACTCATGATACTGTCTCAGTGTCTGGTCATGGCAAATTTGTAATTTAAATAATTTCTAAAAGTAATAATGAAAACATCAACTCACCCTCTCGCAACTTGGCCTGAAAATTAAAAAACAAAACAAAGAGAGATAATGACTTGTATTTTTTAAAAATGTACAATCATAATAATGTTATGTGTGATCTGCTACAACTGTGTACAAGCACACATGCATAGATAACAGTATACATGTGCAAGCACACATAGTAACACACAGACACACATGATACATGAATGTTTTACGGTCTCCACAATGGAAAATGTTAAAATGATTGCTAAATTGCAGTGTTAAATGCATTTCAATCACAGAACACCACAAAGTGTGATCATACATGATACATGCAGATTTCAATAAAACACACACACAGACACAGAAACACACAGTGGCGAATGTTTTACGGTCTCCACAATGGAAAATGTTAAAATGATTGCTAAATTGCAGTGTTAAATGCATTTCAATCACAGAACACCACAAAGTGTGATCATACATGATACATGCAGATTTCAATAAAACACACACACAGACACACAGACACAGAAACACACAGTGCCACTGTCAAACACACATTCACTGACTGAGTCGCACACACGCACAAAACACACACACACACACACACACTGAATGTTTTAAGGTCTCTACAAATGAAAATGTTGTGTTAACATGATAGCTGAATTGCAGTGTTGTATGCATTTCAACCACAGAACACCGCAAAGTGTGATCATAGGAATTATGATACATGCACATTTCAATAAAACACACAGAGAGACACAGACAGACAAAAACACACACACACACACAACACACACTCACCATACATGCAGTGACCCTGACAAACACACTGACTGAGTCTCACACACAAACACACACACACACACAAACATATAATGGCACAGTGTAAGATAAATATTAATACTGATACATAAGATCTATGAAGAAATTTCCTCATCAACAAGAGCAAGACCTGAGAAATGAAGATTTTTCTAATCTAATTGAGTGTGGGGTGTTACAAAATGCTGCATTATTCAAGAATCTAAAACATGATTATTCAGCATCCTTTTCTTCACCTGCCAATAATTGGCAATATAAATAGAAAGTAATTATTGGATTTCTTTGGGGATGACGCTCAGAAAAATAAGTTTAACCAATCTTTAAATCTGTAGAAAATCAAACAGTCATTAACTTTGTTCCAATATGAAAAACTGGTTGTTGCACTGCCTGTTAAAATCTGTACTATATCAATTTTGATGATGGGATGTGTCATGGGGAGGGGAAAAATGTTCATGAATATATTTCACTGTTTTCGTTATAAACTATTATACTTTGATTTTTTTGTTGTTGCTTTTTTTATTTGGACCAGACTTCACAGAGGCTGTGAGACAACATGATTTGCACCCATAGATTACTGAACAGTGGGATTGATCTGCCTGTGTTAAAACTGTTGTAGTATCTGATATTTCTGCCTGTTTTGTTGTTGTTGTTGTTGTTGTTTAAATAAAGAAATTATCTCCTGATTAGTCTGTTCTGATCTCACCAGCTAATAACTCTACCCAAGTCTTTTGTACGGCTCAAACCTAACACTGAAACTGCAAGTAAAATACTACTTGATTAGTTTAAAAGAAAATCTAAGTCTAATAAATGATGATCAGCATAAAATCATCTCTAACAGGTACTCAACTTAGAGCTATGGCCTGTCGACTACCAGTGTGTTGGTCCTCCACAATTATCTTTTCATGTGAATACAGTGTTACCCTTCTGTTCTTCCAAGCTTTTATCTTTGCTTTGTTGAATTTCTTTTGACGTTTTCATTTATTTGTTGGCACGATGGCTTGAATGAAAAGTGCAAAGATGTCCTGAAAAATATCACGTGAATGCAAGAAGATCAGCATTTTAATTTTTATAGCATTCGATAGGTAATAAATTCTATATGGAAAACTGAACTGATGAAACCATATTTTATCTCAAACAAAACAAGATGTCAATGAAATAATTACCAGAGTTCCATCTGTAGATCTGGAAACCATGCTTCTGGGCAATGAAAATCTGCTTGAAATAATACAATTTAACTGGCGTAGTCTTTCCCAACGAAATTATCACGCATGTGTTTTCGTTTTCCTTCGTCGTTTCCGGTTGTCTCTGACCACACACCACAGCTATACGTTTTCTTGTTCAGATAATAATCGATCGACAAAAAGTAGTAACGTTTCTTATTCGTGGTTACTTTCAGTTTCAGTTTCTCAAGGAGGCGTCACTGCGTGCGGACAAATCCATATACGCTACACTACATCTGCTGGGCAGGTGCCCGACAGCAGCATATCGAAACTCGCTGGTCATCAGGCCTGGAGTGTATGCGTATATATTTGTGTAACGGTACAGTACGGCAAACCCCGGCCGGCCGCGCTATCAGATTGCCCGGATTTCTTTTTCATAATTTTGCCAGAGGACAACACTTCTGTTGCAAATGTCCTTTTTCAGTGCATCAGATGCGTGATGCACACATGGGGACCACGGTTTATCATCAGTCTCATCCGAATGACTACTGAACTGACACCGGCTTAACCTGATTTCAACTGAGTCCAGTCAACTGAAGAAGTTCCGTCAGTAGAAGAACCGCTCAGTGATGAAGGGTGACTGAGAGCGGGATTCGAACTCGGACCCGGCTCACGGACACTGTATTGGCAGATAAGCGTCTTAACCATTCGGCCACCTCGCTTATGATCAAACTACACGAAAACATTCACCGGCCGGCGGCTCAGACCCATCGTATCCAGTCTAACTCGGACAGTGACGACAAATGTGCATTATTCATCATATGGGGCCACAAGGAAAAAAAGATCAAATATATCTGAGTAGTGAAGACCTACTTGCCTGGCGTTTTGGCCAGCCATTTTTATGGTCTGATAAAATTTGACTTACACATATGATGAATAATACGTAAAATCATAATTAATATACCAGGACTTCAACAATGCCTCAGTTCAGCACGGTAGACAATGATTTCATGTTTAAAGTCTTTCAAATATTCAGTTCTTCTGGATTGGGGCTACAGTGTAGCCTGAGAATGGCTGCTAGTTTTTAGAATATAATGATAAAATCACCAACCTGTGTGTTAGACTGTACACACATCAACAAGAAGATGCAGACTGCTATCTCAGGAAAAACGTAAACTGAGCGGCTTAGTCTCAGTTTCATATCAAACATGAGTGATCTAAAAAATGTTATTCATATTTTATCTATTGTGTGCAAATCATTGGTACTGTGATTAGAATTCTAACATACTCAGAATGCATTGCCTATAACTGGCAGGGCAAAGGTGATGTACACATCAGTAAAACAGTGGAACAAGCTGCCTCAGGAAGTTGTGACAGCCGAGTCACTGGACTGCTTCAAGTCCAGACTGGCCTCTCATCTCTAAAAGTGAATCCCCCCCACCCTCCCATTCCCCCCTCCTCCTAACCACCCATACACCCTAAAATCCCCCCCCCCCCCGCCCCCCTGCACCCCCCCTCTCCCCGCTCACAGCTGATGCAGAGGCTTGGCATCATGTCAGTGCACGCTGAACGTACACTGGCTGGCCAGGTCGCAAAAATTATTATTATTATTTTATTTTTTTATTTTTTTAAATTATATATATATATTATTTAAAAAAATTTGTTTTCCCAATCCTCACAACAGTGCAATCCTCTGCAACCTCCCCAAACTACAACAGAACCATCAATATAATGATGTTGGTTGTATAAAGGAAGAAGAAGAAGAAAAGCCTGCTCATGGACAGCTGAGTGAATATGGTAGCTGCAGATCCTGAATGCAGAAAAAGTCTTGGTTTGTGGCATGATACGTTGTTGTTTCTCCTTTGCAAGCAAAGCATGCAGAGCATGAGCTTTACATTGGGCAGGTCTGCAAATGGCTGATAAGTCTAATCTGGGCTCTGAAGTGTCTGTGGCACTGTGGACTGTTACTTTGTTGCTATGTAGATATAACACGTGGGTTACTGTTTTGATCAAAAGTGAGCACGTGGGTGACTGTTGTTGTGATGTGGGTGGTCTGTTTTGATTGCATTGGAGCACATTGGTGACTGTTGTTATGATTTTTATATAAACGAAATACGTGGGTGACTTTTGTTTATCGAAAGGGAGCACGTGGGTGATTGTTTCGATCAACAGGGAGCACGTGGACATCTGTTCTTTTGATTTTAGGTAAATGAAACACGTGGGTGACTGATTTGACGGCAATGGAGCACGTGTGCATTCTGACTGAAAGAGAGCACGTGGGCAAATGTTGTTGTTTATCTTTATGTTAAAAAGCACGTGGGTGAATGTTTTATTTTTAAAGAGACCATGATGGAAACTGTTTTGATCGAAAGGGAGCACGTTGTTGTGATTCTCGTATAAATAAAGCAAGCTGGTGACTGTTTTGATTGAAAGGGAGCATGTGGGTGACTGTTGTTATATTTCTTATGGAAATGAAACATGTGAATCAATGTTTTGATGGAAGTGAAGCTTGTGAATAACTGTTTTGGTTGATAGAGTGCACGTGGGTGACTGTTGTTATGTTTTTATTTAAATGAAGAACGTGGGTCACTGTTCTGACAACAACTGAACACTTCAGTGACTGTCGTGATCGAAACATACCAAGTGGGAAAAATGTTGTTTTGATTTTTATATAAACAAAACATGAGTGTGACTGTTTTTATCAAAAGAGAGCACATGGGTGACTGTTATGATTTTTATGTAAACGAAGCACGTGGGTGACTGTTTTTATCGAAAGGGAGCACGTGTGTGATTGTTTTAATCAACAGGGAGCACGTGGGTGTCCTGTTCTTATGATTATATGTAAACCAAACACGTGGGTAGCTGTTTTGACGGAAATAAACCACGTGGGTGACTGTTTTGATCAAGAGAGAGCACGTGGGCAACAGTTGTTATGATTTTTATGAAAATGAAACACATGCGTGGCTGTTTTGATTGCACTGTAGCACGTGGGCGACTGTTACGTTTTTGTTTTTTTTATGTAAACGAAGTGCATGCGTATATATTTGTGTAACGGTACAGTACGGCAAACACTAGGCGGGTGGCTGGTTGATTTTACTGGAGCACGTGGGCGACTGTTATGATTTTTATGTAAATGAAGCACGTGGGTGAATGTTTTGACGGGAACAAAGCACGTCGGTGGCTGCTTTGATAGAAATGGAGCACAGAATGTTTTCATTGAAAGGGACCACGTGGGCGAATGTTGTTATATTTCTTATGGAAATGTTTTGATGGAAGTGAAGCTTGTGAATAACTGTTTTGGCTGATAGAGAGCACGTGGGCGACTGTTGTGATTTTTATGTAAATGAAACGTATGGGTGGCTGTTTTGATTGCATTGGAGCACGTGCATGGGTGACTGTTATGGTTTTTATGTAAACGAAGTACGTGGGTGACTGTTTTTATTGAAAGGGAGCATGTGTGTGATTGTTTTAATCAACAGGGAGCACGTGGGTGTCTGTTCTTATGATTATATGTATATCAAACACGTGGGTGGTTGTTTTGACAGAAAAAAGCACCTGGATGACTGTTTTGATCAAGAGAGAGCACGTGGGCAACAGTTATGATTTTTATGAAAATGAAACACATGTGTGGCTGTTTTGATTGCACTGTAGCACGTGGGCGACTGTTACGTTTTTTTGTGTTTTTTTTTTATGTAAACGAAGCATGTGGGTGACTGGTTTAATAAAAATTGAGCATGTGGGCAACTGTTGTTATGATTTTATGAAAATGAAACATGTAAGTGGGTGGATGTTTTGGTGGAAACAAAGCATGTGCACGAACTCTACACTATGAATCTGAATACATTCTGGTATTATCAAGTCTGAGAAGCCCCAGTCTGTCCATCTTAGCCTTGTCACACTCAGCTCTGGCTAGGAACCACCTATAGGGGAAAAAAGACCAAAAGCAGAATAAAGCCATTATGATAATTGTATGATAATTGTATCTGATAGGGTTCAAATCCAAGACCTCATACTTGTCTGCTTGTGTTGCTAATCATTTCGCAATAGTGGCTGGTTATGGACATCTGTCATTTGAGACAATATAGCACATGGTTGTTAACCGCGACAGGAGACCTATTCCATGTATATGATATGGTTCCAAGGAAAAATAACCAACTTTATTTTGACCATGTTGAACATTTAAGTTTTCTGTCACAAGACATTGTATCATGCATACCATCATTGGAGAGGATTTATGGCCTGAAAAGGTACCATGGGATTTTGTGTTAAATAATGTGTGCACTTGTTTTGAATCCATAATGCTGACACACACAGAGAGAACATTCATGCATGTGTATACCCACACACTCACTCACACATAAGAATCTGACAATAATTGTCAAGACACAAATATATTCTTTTGAGTGATGGAAGCATAACATTCCACAAAATATGACATACACATGGAAAACATTCCATGACATGTCATGCATAACTATCAATTACAGAACAAATATCTTTAGATCAAGTATCTGGATCCATACACATGCACAGAAGAAAACAACTTTCAACAGATCATGTACAACTATCAAGTATACAATCTGTATGACAGACATCACAGTTTCAGTTCAGTTTCTGAAGTAGGCGTCACTGCGTTCAGACATTCCATATATGCTACACCACATCTGCTAGGCAGATGCCTGAACAGCAGCATAACCCAATGTGCTAATCAGGCCTTGAGAAAACATCACAGCCACTGGTTATTGTGTTAGACTTGTGTTTCATGAGTCTGTAATGTCCATGGTTTGAAATCTAGAAGCACCTGGTGGGTTAGTGGTGTAGTTAGTGGTGGAGACTTTTCCAGTCTTCCACATAAATATGTCTTCAGACCCTACCTGTGCCTTAAACTATTTCATGTGTATACCCATACTGAGCTCAGAACTCAGAACTCAAAACGTTTTTTCATTCAAGGATTATGATTTTGGGAAGATTGAAGTACACATGTTAAAGATCCCATGATCAATGTCAGTGTTCAGTTAGCAGAGGAAACACGAGCACATCCAGCAGTCAACTCAGAAAATGGAGTATGGCTATCTAAATGGTTGTTTAAGAGTTCATAATGTAACCGCTCACTCATGGAAAGAAGTGAAAATAAGAATGGCCGGTCAGAAATGTAGAAAAAAGAACAAACCAATATTTCTATATCAAGCATCTGCACCCATTCACATGCATATGGCTGACTTTCACTTTATGCACAAAAAAAAGTGTTTGCTGCTTACAGATATTGAACAAAACTTCATACAATTGTGCAGGTAACACCGTTTTGATTTTTAGCAAAGCAAGTCCTGTGATTTCAGTCCAACAAAACTCAGAATAAAAGACATGACACACATACTCTGTGACCAAAAGTATCCAATAAAGGTAATTCCTGTTTTAAAAAATAAGAAAAGAAAAAGATTCTTAGTTTTTTTATGTCAGTGTCAATGGAATGCAAAGGAGTTATAGCTACTTGTAAACAAAGTCTCAAAGTATTAACATACTTTTCATATAAACAAACAAGCAACAACAACCCCCCCCCCCAAAAAAAAACAAAAACAAAAAAAACCCACCCCAAAAACAAACAACAACAAAAAAACCAACTGAAATAAACTTAAATCACACACACACACACACACACACACACACACACACATATATATATCTATATATATTGATGGGAGATAGGGTGGGAGGAAGGGAAATGATTCATCCTTATGTTTTGACATTTTAATGTATGCATCCACTTCATTTCCTTTTGTTTTTCTTTTTGGTGCTGTTTCACTGGACTGGTTTTCTCATACTGGCTGTGGAATATCTTTCTTGAGTTTCTGTTCATTAATGTATAATTACGTTTGCTGTGAAAGACCATTGTCAAGACCATGATCAAGCGCAATTTGTTTTCTGCACAGGAGTTAAGTTGCTTCCCTACCCCCTCCTCATCCTCTTTATAATCTGAGGGGAATAAAAAAAAAAAATTCTGGTTAATATCTGGAAAGAAAATGATTTCCACTGAAAAAGTAGTGTCTGAACAATAAAAACACAACGATCCTTGCTCACAGGAGTCAAACACAACAGAGTGAATAAATTAATCTTCCATTCCTGATATATCCATGTTCACTGTAGCCAAACACAGACGCGTGAATGAATCAATCTTCCATCCCAGCTCCAATGAGCCAAGTATAATGGGGTGAATAAACGACTCCAGCTGCTTCTCTGCTCAGTGGGATAAACTCAACACATTGGACTACCTGATCTACAATCCCTGACATAGTTTTGACGACAAAACTGAGATCAGTGTGTCGTCTTCCATACACACAAGGCCCAGTGCATGATGTGGGGGAATAGGAAAAAAGGCTGACCCATCAACCAAACAAAACTCTGCTCCAAAATCCACAGGTGTAGTACCCAGGGTACAGCACTCAACAATGGAACCAATTCATGCAATCCTCTGTCACATATGCTTGTGTGTGTGGTAGTTGTAGTCACCTTCAATTTTACGTCTAGTCTTTCCACTCTGACATTAAAAAAAAAAAAAAAAAGAAAAGAAAAAAGATGTGGCATGGGTGATATGGCAAGGAGAAGGGATTGGGGAGTGGGGGCTGGGATTGCGTGTGTGGAGGGTGGTGGTGGTGAGGGGGAACAGGAGGAAGGGGGAAGGAAGGGGGAAAGCTGTGACAGTGTGTGTGTGTCTGTATGTGTGTGCATGCATACTTGTGTTTGCATGTATGCAAGTTGCATTTATGTTTGTGCGCACGTGTGTGTGTGTGTGTGTGTGTGTGTGTGTGTGTGTGTGTGTGTGCTTGACTGTGCATGCTAACACTGTCTTCTTATTAGCATACAGAGACATCAATACAAATATGGACACAATAAAAAACATAGCCCTTGATTGTTGAAACAGTAACTAGAATAGCTGGACTGCTGATGATATGAAATATGAATATATCACGTGGTGAAATAAAAAGAGTAATGGGTAAAGTGCAATTTACTTTAAATAAATAAACTAGGCTACATATTGCTTAAATACTGATGGCATACACTTTTGATTAACATACACTCAACATACTAATATGATCCCAAATAAAAATCACTACATAATGATATTAACATAGAACCAATACAACACATTTTTTGATTGTATCAATAATCAGTTTTAAAAGTCCAGTAGAAATCATAATAAGAAAAATTCAAAAGTAAACAAAATATACCAGTAGAAATCATATCCCATAAAACTGTCACAATAAATAAATACATTGTACCTTACAACAATAAAAGGAACAGAGATAAATCACTCTTAAGTTTCAGCTAATCTATACAGAAGAGAATATAAAAACAAACACCTTTATCCAAAACATACATGCCAGAGCATAACTGAAAATTCACAAAACACCACACCATACTGTTTCATTCCTCACATTTAAAGAGTTCTGGAATCACAGGCATGTGTTGTGTCATGAGGAGCATGTGCAGACTATATACACTGCAGACACATTCGTAGTTTTGGCTGGCTGACAAGAGTGATTACAATTTGACCAGTTTTAAAACACAAGACATCGCCATGAATGTGACATTCAGTAAGTCAACTTTCAAACTCCATGAACACGACATTCGGTCGATCCCTTTTGAATTCCATGAATGCGACAATCAATTGATCGCTTTTGAATGACCACTAGTCACCCACACAAAGAACTGACCAACTGCCAGAAAAGTGACAAAGGTCCATCACATAAAGAAACAATGCACCAAACCATGCACAGAAGGACAGGTCATAATCAAGCACACACATTTGTGCTGTCCCCAGTCCACCACTCAAACACAAACAATAAACACATGGCCAAATAAAGACTACAGACACAAAAAAAACTTCATCCAGTCATCCAGTCAACATATGACCAGACTGAGGACACTTACCATACAAAGTCATGCTACCATCATTGTCTCCAAAGAGAAAATCACATGTGGTCAAGTTGTTCATGTTCAAACTGGGGACGTTCAGTGAACATATGGCCAAATAAGGACAGTGACCATGTGACCAGATTAAGGACTTATAAGCATTATATGGCTAAAAAAGTCAACATTTGCCCAAATAAGGACATCCAGTCAATGTATGCCCGAACATGGACATTCAGTCAACATATGCCCAAATAAGGACAATCAGTCACCATATGCCCAAATAAAAAAACAATCAATCAATATAATTGTGTCTGAATAAGGTCCATCACCACATGACAGAATAATGACATCCAATCAACATATAGCCAAATAAAGACAACCAGACAAACAAATACAAAGCCATGTGCAGCCAAACTTAAGGCAACAGGCTAACAACTCAAAGAAGTGCCACGAAGGAAATGACAGTTCAATGCACACTTACACAACACGCATTTCGCCAAGTCCCTGAAAGATATGCTGCTGTGGACTTTTCCCCTGAAGAAGTGACATGAGGACCACACAAACATGGACACCTGGTGCTTGGGCCTCCAAACACAGACAAAAGTAACACAGATACAATCAACAGCTGTGGTCAACCATTCAAAACTTTTGGAATGCCTCTTGAATAAACAGTTTGCCAACTGCTCAGAAAAGAGATATTCATTTATCAGTCACAAGACTACATTTCATATTTATTAAAAAAAAATAAAATAAAAAAAAATAAAAATAAAAAGCTTGGGGAGGCAGGAGGTGAGGAATTTGGGCTATCACTTACTAAACATGAAACATAATTTTGGCTATCCACCCAAAAACTGTTTACATGAAACTGTATTATATGTTATCTTAAGGCCGGCATTTATGTGAAAACAGCTTTATTTGTCAACCAAGTGAATACATATGACATCCCCCCCCCCCCCACCATGGTGGCCTGATAAGCATACAAAATAAGTAGCTCACCACAAAGAGCAAAAACAACTGACAAAACAGTTGCTATCCAGAGATTACATACAGCCGACCATGCATGGAAGTGAAATTTATGGCCAATCAGCATGTGAACATTTACAGCACCAAAGACAAATGATGTAATACTGCAGCAAAGTCAAACAGAAAATATTTGTATTTGTATTTCTTTTTATCATAAGAGATTTCTCTGTATGAAATTCGGGCTGCTCTCCCCAGGGAAAGCACGTCACTACACTACAGCGCCACCCATTTTTCTGGTATTTTTTCCTGCGTGCAGTTTGATTTGTTTTTCCTATCGAAGTGGATTTTTCCACAGAATTTTGCCAGGAACAACCCTTTTGTTGCCGTGGGTTCTTTTACGTGCACTAAGTGCATGCTGCACACGGGACCTCGGTTTATCGTCTCATCCGAATGACTAGCGTCCAGACCACCACTCAAGGTCTAGTGGAGGGGGAGAAAATATCGGCGGCCGAGCCGTGATTCGAACCAGCGTGCTCAGATTCTCTCACTTCCTAGGCGGACGTGTTACCTCTAAGCCACCATTCCACTACTGGTAAGTGGAAAAAAAAGAATGGAATACAAATTTTTATTTGTTTGAAACTTGATAGTCATCCATGTATGTTTAAATCAGAGTGATCTATTGCTTTTGAGCTGGAAAAAGAAAGACTTTGGAAACAGAATCCAAAGTAATCTGTTACAATGGAGATGGAAGAAGAGAGAGAGGAAAAAAGAAAGATAGAGAAAAACCAAAGAAAAACCAGTAGAAAGAAAAAAAAGAAAAAAAAAGAGAAAAGAACACTGACTGGCTCCTACAGCTGCAAATGCAAGTGGAGCTTCTTGCACTTTCTGGACAAACACTATTAAAAAGTTGAATGTTCCCTAGCTTTTCATGGCCATCAGGACTGTGAACTCATATATATTAACTGTGTGTAAGACTCAGCATAGCAAGGCTGGGCCTAATCCTCTCCTTTTGCCATTTAACCCTCCCCAACCAAAGTTAGGTACCCATTCACACCTGGGTGGAGTGAGGAAAACTGGATTAAAGTGCCTTTCCCAAGGACACAGCCATGCTGAAATGCGGCCGTGAACCCTGATCACTGTGAACACTACATCAGAAGTCTGACGGGCGCAACAGCTGAATGGTTAAAGCGTTGGACTTTCAATCTGAGGGTCCTGGGTTCGAATCTCAGTGGCACCTGGTGGGTAAGGGGTTGAGATTTTTCCGATCTCCCAGGTCAACATATGTGCAGACCTGCCAGTGCCTGAACCCCCTTCGTGTGTATATGCACGCAGAAGATCAAATACGCATGTTAAAGATCCTGTAATCCATGTCAGCGTTTGGTGGGTTATGGAAACAAGAACATACCCAGCATGCACCCCCCCGAAAATGGAGTATGGCTGCCTACATGGTGGGGTAAATAAACAAAAATGGTCATACACGTAAAATGTTAAATATTACATGTTTTCCTGAGTCTGTATGTGTCTGAAATATGACTGAACGACACAGGAAACGAATGATGAGTGCCAAATGGCAACCGTCAGTCAGCTGTATCCAGGTAGGCAGCCTGTTGTGTAAATGACCCCGTGTTTGTAAAGCGCTTAGAGCTCCGTCTCCCACCGAGGATAGGCGCTACATAAATACCCATATCAATCGATCAATCAAGTCTACCACCAAGCCGATTTTGCCATGGCACCATCATAAAAGCGATCACACTGTAGTAGATCTTTGTAGTAGTATAAGCTCAGTTTTGTAAGAGTGATCACAATGAAATTTTGTTCCCGATCCAGCTGTTTTACTATCCTGAGTTTTAAATGAAAGGTTTTCTGATTCAAAATATATTACCTAGCCACCTTTTTTATGTGACAGATAGGATGCTGAGCATTAACTCTCTCCATACGAACGGCGAAAGAGACGACATTAACAGCGTTTCACCCCAATTACCATCATCAAAATATTGCAAGTGGAAGGCTCTTATACTGAAGAGGTGAATGTTGACAAAAGAATACCACAATTCTGACGACGGAAGCTAAAGGTTGGGTCATTCAGACACCCACAGGACATCTGAGGGGTCTGTGTAGAGGAGAAGAGAGGACTGGCCGTACTGAGTGAGTTAATCCCCTTGCTGTGTACTTCATCTGCTGCAAAAAGTGTCTCTTTCAGCCAGCTATATAGACTACAGAAGATTCATATCACATTTATTGCTTGATCTAGGATACAAAAAATGAGTTTCAAATTCACCCTGCTGTGGGAGTGCAGCATGTAACTGAAAGAGAAAAATCAATAGGGATATGTGTTCACAAATGAGATAGTGATAGATTCCCGTTTTAAACTCAACACTTTTTGCTAGTATTTAAAGCATGTGCAGAAGATAGTTTTATAATAGAAGCAACAATTCCATGTTCAAAACCCAACACTCTTATCGTCAGTATAGAAAGTGTGGCAAGTCTTGGCCTGGTCAGAAAAGAAGTTAGGCAGGTTAGACACAAATTACTTCAAAAACAATTCAAGGTCTGGAATATCCAAATGGGCTTCAAACAAACAAATAAAAATATGTATACATTTTTTTTTTCAAATATTTTCACCAAACAAAACCAAAATGAGCTATACACAATTTCACTGTCTCAGTTCACAGACTACTATTTTGTGATAAAGACATGAACCGCACAAACCCTATTGAGCATCTCAGACTGACTACAACTTGTTTTTGATAAAGTAATGCAAAGAAACATGTTGTACAAGAAAAAAACCTAATACAGCCATTTGTTTGTGGCCATGTCCAGCATGAGTCCCTGCACTCAGCTTTCACAAGTCTGACCTTGAAAACTACTTGTTTCCAAAACAGGCCCTCCATACCCTCCCTCTTTCTGTCCATAGTTTCTTTAGTCTTCGACCTACATGTTTGTTTTTTTTTTTATTAATAAGTTTTGTGTTTCATCCCTTTGTATCAGAGTAATGCATGCATGTGGAAGTTGGGTGTGAAAGTGCACTGATTTGTTTCTGCACAAGATATAGCGCCCCATAAATACAATTTATTATCATTAAGATTATTGGACATGTTTGGGTGATCAGGCTAATCACAGTTTCACAAAGTTCCATATTATTTTCAAACAGCAATCAAAAAGGAGAATAAAAATGACAGAAACAACAATGAAAAAAAAGAAAATAACCCAGACATTGTCGGTCAGCTGTACAAAAACAAGCATGCAAATCACTGTGGTAAAAAACAACAACAAACAAACATGATGAAAAAATCCATTCTGGTGTGTTTACCTGAGCAAAATATATTCGTGAAACATGCATTACTGGGCACTTCACTCATGTGAGGCATGTGGAAACCAGTGTATCCAAATCAATGTACAAACAATAACACAGTGTGGAATGTTCATCGACATTATCACAGAAAACTTGAACGGACGGCCACTGATAATTAATAATAAACATTTGCTTCTCTATATTTTTTATATAGGAATCATTATTATGTGATTATACAATCCATAATCTTAATTGTTTTACACAAAATCTCATGAACCTCTCATTTTCAGGAATTCATAGTTGTCAAAACAATACAAGATACAAGAATACTTCATTATCTCTAAAAGAGAAATTGTTGACACATTTGCTAGCAGAGTAGTCTGCATTTCAAGAATGCAGACACTGGGTACATTGTGACAGCTTGTGACCATGATAAAGTAAAATAATTCAACTGATCAACTCAATATCATCAGTACAATGAGTGTGTGAATACAACTGTGAGCAAAGGTGTAACAGGAGCTGAAAATAGAACTAAATCTCATTTGCCTGTCACTGTTACGGGCAAAACTGGAAACTGCACTGGAAAAATGTCTATGAATTTTACTGGCAAGCTACTAGATCCTATGTCTTAGCTCTGTCTGTGTTCACTCCAGAAGGGCATGGTTCACAATCACTTTGACATTTCATGTATAAAGTCACCACTATACATTAATGTATATCTTCACTTCTTCATGGTGATAAAGTCACCCCTGAAATTTAAACATATCTTTATACACTTTTTTAAAATATTTTTTTTTTTATGGCAATAAAGCCATCCCTATACATCTACACGAAATCTTTGTAAGCTTCGTCACAGTGATAAAGTCACCCCTAAAAGTCAAAACATAACTTTACACACTTCTTCATGGCCTGCAATATAGACATGAACCAGCAAAAGTCTGCATGACTCACAACAGTCTTTGAAAGCTGCTGCTGTGAACCGTCACAATTATCACAGTTTATCATACGTCATATGCACATTCATGACATTGATTACAGAAAAAAACAACAACAACCCAACCAGTTTGTAGTGTTTCCTCGTCTTCATTGAAGACTTGGACTGTTCATTATTGTGATCTTCAGTGCTGTGGCAATGATCACCAACGATTCACGGGACAGCTCTGATGGTGGTGACGGTGATGATACTTGATGCATCACCACCAGTGGTGTGGGTGTTGACACTCCTTGACAGCGGCGTGCTGACAATTTCAAGAACTCCACAGACTGCAGCCTTCCAGTCCATGATTTGTAAGGTCACTGTTTGTCTCTGAAACCCAGTTATTAGAATAGGTAAACATCCAACCTGACAAGGACTGGGCATGGCCAGGGGGAGGGGAGTTGTGAGGAGGGGAGGTGGAAAGGGGGAGGCATGGAAGGGTGGAGAGAGGAAGGGAAGGAAAGTGGGGAGGAAGACAAACTACTTGAGAACAGTGCCCATTTTGACAGTTTGGGGGATTGACATGCAGCCACTATATAAAAGTAAAAAGGTTCAAAGGTCCCACTGCCTTTTACGTCCAACAACTGAACATGGCAGTGAATTCATATTCACTGTGTCTAGGGCTTGACATAGGTAGGTGGGCCCAATCCACTTCCTCTTCCATTTTCACCTTCCCCAACAGAGGTCAGGTACCCATTCACACCTGGGTGGAGTGAGGAGAATCAGAATAAAGTGCCTTTCCCACGGACACGGAGTGGAGTGATGGCCTAGAGGTAACGCGTCCGCCTAGGAAGCGAGAGAATCTGAGCACGCTGGTTTGAATCACGGTTCAGCCGCCGATATTTTCTCCCCCTCCACTAGACCTTGAGTGGTGGTCTGGACGCTAGTCATTCGGATGAGACGATAAACCGAGGTCCCGTGTGCAGCATGCACTTAGCGCATGTAAAAGAACCCATGGCAACAAATGGGTTGTTCCTGGCAAAACTCTGTAGAAAAATCCACATCGATAGGAAAAACAAATAAAACTGCATGCAGGAAAAAATACAAAAAAATGGGTGGCGCTGTAGTGTAGCGACGCACTCTCCCTGGGGAGAGCAGCCTGAATTTCACACAGAGAAATCTGTTGTGACAAAAAGAAATACAAATACAAATACAACACCATGCTGAAAACAGGGCCTCAAACTCTGGTCACTGATAAACACTGGGTCACAAGTCCAGAGCCTAACCAGTGGTGGCTCCATGGCAGCTGATATACATCTATGTTTTAGAAAACGTTAGTCTGTCAATACTCAGTGCAACTGACATGTCACTGTGATGAAAAAAAAAGAAGAAAAGAACTATCGCTGAAAGCGTTTCTTGTGCTCATGTTGTTTTGAATAATGTAAGCAATACAACCTAAGTAAAACGAAACAAAACAAAAACCCAACATACAGACACACACACATACGCATGCACACACAAACACAAGTGCACACACAAGTGCACACACACACACACCCCACCCCCACACACATGAAGAAGACATGTCTTCACACACCTCACTTATTATCCTGAGATTATGGACAGTCTGACATCAGTAAACACAGAAATAAAGAAAGGCAGGAAGAGAGAAGAAAGGGTGGAGATACAGAGAGGAAGGGATGCATAGAGGAAAAGAGACAGAGAGAGAGGCACAGAGAGAGATGGGGGGGAGGGGGGGGGGAGGAGTGTAATATCTGCTACTGTGATCTTGTGAATATCATGCAGGCAAACTGTGGCCTAGTGATACTGCACCCAAATAGGAAGCAAGTGTCCACTGGTTCTATTCCCATATACGGACCAGAATTCTTTTTCATCCCCTCCAGTAGACCTTGAGTGGTGGAGGAGATGATAAGAGATGATAAACCAAGGTCATGTGTGCATCATGCACATAGTATAAGTTAGAAGAACCCACGGCAACAAAAGAGTGGTCTCCAACAATAAAATTTTGTAGAAAAATCTACTTTGATCTTCTTCTTCTTCCACTTAACGACCAACATCAGTATGCTGATGAAAACTGTCGTGTTGTGGGAGGTTGCTATTGGGCACAATTTAGCTGGGCTACCGAGGGATGTTCTGTTAACTGACCGGGGAGATGGGGCACAGTCCACTGGTGTGTTTGCATTTCCAGCTAGGCCAGTCCGGCTGCCGTAGCGGTCCCCGGGAATACACCCGACCAGCACAACCCTAGCCTTCTACAACACTACTTACCAGTGGAAAAAAAAGAAAGAAAAAAAGTGGGGGTGGGTGGACTTGCTGGCTGGTGGGGTGGTAGGGGGTGCGGGGGGGGACCTAAACAGAGGTGTTGGAGGGTAGTGGCAGGGGAGATGGGGGGTGAGTCTACTCTGTTGTGTCACAGGCAGGAGGCGAGTCTAGCGACTCGGCTATGACAACCCCCTTGGGCAGTGTATTCCATTCCCGGATGGTACGGGGGAAGAAAGACATCTGTCTGTACTGCGTCCTGCAGGCAGGTATGTTGTAGTTGCAGATGTTATTTTTCCTGGAGCTCAGCCTGCTGTCTGATAGTAAAACGAATACACTCACAGACAGACAGACAAAAAAGGGTGATACTGCATTGTGGAGACAGGCACTCACCAGATAGAGTCACCCAAATTTGACACAGACAGATCTGTTGTGACAAAAAGTACCTAATACAACACAATACAATAGAAAAAAGGTCTGACAGAGAGACAAAGCCAAAAAGAGACTGGACAAACAAACTTAACTGACAATTGTGGACAGAAATATTTCAGGACAAACAGAAACAGAAAAACAACAGAAATTCCTACCTCATTTGCTTTCCGCCTTTCTACGCAGCTGACCCGTGTGTATATCGTACTGAAGACTGTTGTAAAAATTGAAGTTTAGACTATTTTCCTCCGCTGGTGAAACCCTGAAACACACACACACACACATTATCATCACTATAAATGTATATATACATCATACTATCAGGCAACTGATGTACATGTGCGTCAAAAGCCTGTCAACACACACACACACACACACACACCACTCATCAAACAATAACACACAAAACAAATTTCCATGCCAGTCCTATATTCTGACATGATAATGCAAGCAGTTCTGCTGCTGCAACCACCATTGTCATTCAACAATTGCCGCTGCTGCTGCTCACGCTACCACTGCTGCTATGAACACAACCATGACCACCACAGTGCTGCTACTATCACTACTGCTTCGCCAAGGACACACACAGCCTGATGCCGAAACAGGGCCTCAAACCGAACCTTGACCACTGGTGAACATTGGATGACGGGCGCCATGGCCGAATGGTTAAAGCATTGGACTTTCGATCTGAGGGTCCCGGGTTCGAATCACGGTGACGGCGCCTGGTGGGTAAAGGGTGGAGATTTTTACGATCTCCCAGGTCAACATATGTGCAGACCTGCCAGTGCCTGAACCCCCTTCGTGTGTATATGCAAGCATAAGATCAAATACGCATGTTAAAGATCCTGTAATCCATGTCAGCGTTCGGTGGGTTATGGAAACAAGAACATACCCAGCATGCACACCCCCGAAAACGGAGTATGGCTGCCTACATGGCGGGGTAAAAACGGTCATACACGTAAAAAGCCCACTCGCGTATATACGAGTGAACGTGGGAGTTGAAGCCCACGAACGCAGAAGAAGAAGAAGGTGAACATTGGATCAGGGGTCCAATGTCTAACTGATTCGGCCACACAAATACATTAACATTCAAAATCAAAACACAACAAAAAAGACACAATGAATGAATGGTGAATGACATGGATGCTTACATAGCACCTATCCTTGGTTAGAGTCCAAGCTCTAAGTGCTTTACAAAACATGGGGTCATTTGCACAACAGGCTGCCTATCAATATTCATTTCCTGTGTCATTCAATCAGAATTCAGGCACGCGCACTTACACACTCAAACAGACATGTAACATTTTATGTGTATGACCGTTTTGTTTATCTACCTGCCATGTAGGCAGCCATACTCCATTTTCGGGGTTTGCATGATGGGTATGTTCTTGTTTCCATAACCCACCAAAGGCTGACATTGATTACAGGATCTTTAATGTGCATATTTGATCTTCCGCGTGCGTATACACACGAAGGGGTTTCAGGAACTAGCAGGTCTGCACATATGTTGACCTGGGAGATTGGAAAAAATCTCCACCGTTGACCCACCAGGCGCCGTTTTCCAAGATCCAATCCACGGAACCCTAAGTTTGAAAGTCCAGTGCTTTAACTCTTTCATTCCGGCAGCACGGTTTTCCGGTTTGCTAGAATCATACCCTTCATTCCTGGAGGCTGGTAAACTGTGCAGCAGAAAATTCCTCCTTTCCTTCCTGCCGCCCGGAAAATCGGTTCTCGCGGTAAGCGCTTTGAACTTCGCGCGAGTCGCGTCATCAGCGCGCGTCATCTATCCTTGACCGGGGCACTTGTGGGGCAGTGTTTATGAATGGAATGGATGCCAGACACCCCCCTCTCCCTCCCTGGGCCGTGGGAAAGTGGCCACTGCTTCATTCCTGCCAGTGTGCAACTGCAGACGTGGCATTTCTGAGTGAACACACGAACACGGAAGATGGAAGGTGTAGAAAATTCGGATTCAGACCAGTTTTCTGATGATGAATTTTACAATGCTTTACCAGATGATGATTTCGATCTGTTGCAACTAAATGAAGAGGAGAGAGCACAGTTAGCTGCTGCAATAGAAGCACAAATAGCGGGTGACGAAAGTGGAGAGGAGCTGGATGATGAAAACCTGCCTTTGTTTTACACGCGGCCACGGTTTGAGTGGGTGAGCGGTAATTACGTTGCACCTGACCCTAGCACCTTTGTGTGACATGTGACATGGTGATTGTGACAATGACACATGTATATTGAAAACGTTTTGTTTGTGAATAGTGTATGTGCATATAACTGTGTAAATAATGCTCTTATTCTGGCTCATCAGCTGCTTGTGTAGTGAAAGACATCCTCTTCTAGACAGCAAACAAACTTCAAATCAATGATGTGGTTGGGACAACTGCAGTGACAATTGTGACAGTTTTCTGTGGATATGACCAGCAGTGTGGCACTGGGATACATGTGAGGCATACTCGGTGAGTACCTGCATGATGTGAACACTGTGCAAGCAAAACACTGTCCTGCGTATGGTATGTACTTGCATGCGTTGTGTTTTACCCTAAACTCACCTGTTTTACACCTGAGTGTCACCAGAGATGTCACCGTATAGAGTCAACACGGTCACAGACACCTTCTCACATCAATTCTGTACACAACGGTATATAACAATCTTAGTATACTGTTATGAACCGCGTTGCCGTAAGTCTCCGAAATAAGTACCCTGCTTCGTACTTTCTTTCTCTTCTCTAAATCCAGGAATGAAGGGTATACATGCGTAAAAGGAATCTAGGAACAAGGGGAAGTAATGGTTCATAGATAACTAGGAATGAACGAGTTAATGACTCGGCTAATGCACCACAATAAAACCAAAAGAAAACAGTAGCTCCAAAAAAATCATAAAGACTCCAGAACACACACCAAAACTAAAAGAAACACCCTCCTCACCGTGTCAGGCGGTGGCCAGCAGCCTGTTTGCTGCGGGAAGGGGCGGGCTGGACGGGGGGTTTGGGGGCAAAGCCCGCTGAGTTTGTCACCCCTGCCATGGGGTTCTCCACCTCCACGATGCTCAGCTGGGAGGAGGAGTTGTCCCCCAGCGACTGGCTGCTGGCCGTCGTCCGCTGTGCTGCGTGGGCTTGGGCCACCATAGCGTGGTGCTTGGCCTGTCAGAGAGCCACACACACACAGAGCCTTCATCTGTGTTGTCATCTTCATCCACAGCAATGGTGATAATGATGATAATAATAATGATGATGATAATGATGATAATAATAATAATGATGATGATAATGATGATATTACTACTACTAATGATAATAATAATAATAATAATAATGGCCTGAACCACCATAGTATAATGCTTGGCCTGTCAGAGAGCCACACACACACAGCCTTCATCTGTGTTGTCATCTTCATCCACAACAATGATGATAATGATGATAATAATAATGATGATGATAATGATGATACTACTACTACTACTGCTACTACTACTACTAATAACAATAATAATGGCCTGAACCACCATAGTATAATGCTTGGCCTGTCAGAGAGCCACACACACTGTCTTCATCGCTCATCTTCATCCACAATAATGATAATAATGTATAATAATGATGATAATAATGATCATGATAATACTGATAATGGCCTGAGCCACCATCGCGTGGTGCTTGGCCTGTCAGAGAGCCGGCCACGCAGTCTTCATCAGTCATCTTCATCCACAACAGTGATGATAATGATGATAATGATAATAATAATAATAATAATGGCGTGCCAACTCCCATGCTGACCCCTGTGAAGTCTCCACCCTGTCCCAGTCCCACTAAGATTCCAATCCGTACTCGTTCCGGTCGTGCAATCAAGAGTACCAAAATGAAAGACTTTATCTACGCTTCAAAGTGACTGTATCATTCATGTCGGAAAACCGGTTGTGTCGAAAACGTCGATCGTGTCGAAACGGTTTTGTAATTTCGGTTTCATTATTTTAGTTTAATTTCTCACTCGTTTTCATTGTATGTCCATCTTCTCGAAAAGAAAGGGGATGTTACATTATTGATTCGTTTCGGTCGAGAGCTGAGAGTAGTAAGGGGAAATCACTCGTACTCTTCCTCTCCCCACCTGTCTGTGTAATGGCGCACACGACATGCAGAATTAGAACAAAGTTTGTTTGAACCAAAGTCTCCTTGTTCTTGCTGTGCATGCAAGTAACATAACAGGCCTAAACCACCATGGCATGGTGTTTGGCATGTCGGAGAGACGGCCACACACACGGTCTTCATCAGTGTTGTCATCTTCATCCACAACAATGATAATAATGATAACAATAATAATGGCTTGAGCCACCATGGCGTGGTGCTTGGCATGTCAGAGAGACGGACACACACAGTCCTCATCAGTCATCTTCATCCACAATAATAAAAATAATGATTAATGGTGTTTGTACTGTGCATTTATTTAAATAAATCTAAGACTCCATGTGTTGGCAAAATCACACATTCACATACAACCACGCCCAAAAATGACTAACCACAATCAACCAAACACACACACACACACACACACACACACACACACTATCACGTTTCATCTGTTCAGTTCATGTGTTGCAGGAAATTAACGTTCACTTTTTATATTTCATATATACATAAATTTACATATATATATATATATATGTATTTTTTTTTATTGAATGAAATGTGGTTTTCTTACATTATCAACATTAATTTTATCAATTTAGTTACTGTGAAGCATATTCTAATGGATGGTAATGTTCTAAAAGTGACTTGCACTTTATATGTTTAACTTTACATTTACTTGAGCAGAAAGACATATTTCTGTGAATTTGCAAAGGCAAAAGGCGAAAGGAAAAAGGTTTATTTCTTGTGCCCCCCTGGGGCCACTTAACTCGCTCAGTACGGCCAGTCCTCTCTTCTCCTCTACACAGACCCCTCGGATGTCCTGTGGGTGTCTGAATGACCCAACCTCCAGCTTCCATCGTCAGAATTGTGGTATTCTTTGTCAACATTCACCTCTTCAGAAAAAGAGCCTTCCGCTTGCAATATTTTGATGATGGTAATTGGGGTGAAACGCTGTTAACGTCGTCTCTTTCGCCGTTCGTATGGAGAGAGTTAAACATTACGGGCAATAAAGTTCTATCTTATCTTAGTATAAACGAGAATCCCAGGAATTAATGGAGAGAAAGGGGGGAGCACTCACTTTGCTGGCCTCCATCATGGCGCGACTCTGTTGTTCCAACAGCCGCTTTTGCTGCTGCTGCTTGTGCTGGGGGGTGGTGGTGGTAGTGGGGGACTCCCCTGTCGTCCCTTCTCCCCCAGAGGTGCGGCGAGCCTGCTGTAGAGCCAGCTGGAACTGGCGACTGTTGACGGACGCCGTGTGATAGTTGTTGGGTGGTACCCCTGTCACCTGGATAAAAACAACAAAGGCCACAGATCTTCATAAGGTGCCGTGTGATAGTTGTTGGGTGGTACCCCTATCACCTGGATAAAAACAACAGAGGCCACAGATCTTCATAAGGTGCCGTGTGATAGTTGTTGGGTGGTACCTCTGTCACCTGGATAAAAACAACACAGGCCATAGATCTTCATAAGGTGCCGTGTGATAGTTGTTGGGTGGTACCTCTATCACCTGGATAAAAACAACACAGGCCATAGATCTTCATAAGGTGCCGTGTGATAGTTGTTGGGTGGTACCCCTGTCACCTGGATAAAAACAACAAAGGCCAACAGTGCAGGGTCTCCTCTGGTGTCTGGCCTCCTGACAACCTAACATCAATGGTTCCCTGCTGACGCTGGGACTGTTACAGACGAGCCCAGGTGTGGCCGTGTATAGAAGACTTGGAACGAGTTAATGCTACTGAAACGGTGCAGGTGACGGGGCAGCAACAAAACAAAAACAAACATAAAAAAACAACAGCAGAGGCCAAGGCTTTCATGAGATGCCATGTGACAGTTGCTGGGTGGTGCTCTTGTCATGTGGATAAAAACAATGCAGGCCAAGGCCTTCATGAAAGGCCGTGGCACATATCACTGAAGTGTCTCAACTTTCAAGAATAAGAGAATGTGTCAGATAAGAATGACTTGTATGATGCCTGCAAAGGGCAGTCTTCTCTTGGAAGAAAGGAAGGGAGGAATTCCTTGAGGTCAGGACAGATCTGAAACAACTTGTCACCTGTCAGCAAGCTCCATTCCTCTTGCAAGAGGTGATTCACGAAAGGACTATGTGCTATTAAAAACAACAACAACAACAACAACAAAAATGAAATGAAGGCATTACTGCCATTCTTTTGGTTATTTATTTATCCATTTATTCATTCATTTATGCATTATCTATTCATCATGCCCTGGGTTTCAGGTCTGTGAATTTTCTCTCTCACCTGACTGTAAGCAGAAGCGATCTCTGTCTGCCACTGTGGCGTGTTCTCGTCGATGAAGCTGTTGAAGGTGGCGTTGGCATTGGCCATGTGCACATTGGTCTGCGCCTGCTTACCTCCCCCTCCTCCAGCCGGGGGCGGTTTCCCAATTGGGGGCTTTCCGTTCTGGATGTTCCGCCGCGCCTGACTGGCCTGGTATTCCTCTTTGGTCATGTGACGCACTCCCGAGCTGCTGCTGGGCCTCTGGAGCGCCCCAGGGTGTGCAGAGAAGGCCTCGCGATCCTCGTTGTGGCGGGAGAGGGAGCCGCGGCGATGGGAGGTGGAGGAGGTGGCGGAGGCGGGGCGGGTGGGGGCGGGGTTGGGGGTGCCGTCAGGGCGCAGGGAGCTGGAGCTGTTGATGGCCGAGTACTGGCGGGCCTGCTGGCGCACTGCCAGTCGCTGCAGCGCTTCCCGTATTGCTTGCTCGTTGTACGTGTCTGCAAATGAATCATTCATGTCGGGGGAGGGCGTTTATTTAGAAGAAGGTGGGTTTTTTGTTGTTGTTGTTTTTTTGTTGTTGGTGTTTTTTTTTGTCATCATTATTCATTGTATATGTTTAAAACATCACTGATGGGGGAACTTACAGGATGGTAGTTTCTTTCTATTCTTTTTTATTGTGTCTTTGTTTTTTTGTTTGTTCTTGTTTGTTGTACGAGTCTATAACGTTTCATGTCAGGGGAGGGCGGTTATTCAGAGATAGGTGGTTTTTGTTGTTGTTGTTTTTATTATTAACATTCATTGTATGTGTCTGGAACATCATAGATAGGGGAACTTACAGGACAGTAGTTTTTTATTTCATATATATATATATTTTTTTTTTCTTTCTTTTATTGTGTCTTTGTTTTTATTGTTCTTGTTTGTTGTATGTGTCTGCAAATGTTTCATGCATGTCAGGAGAGGGTGCTTATTTAGAGGAAGTCGGGTTTTGGTGGTGGTGGTTGTTTTTATTATCATCATTCTTCATTGTATGTGTCTGAAACATTACAGATGTGGGAACTTACAGGATGGTAGTTTCGTTTTACTCTTTTTTATTGTGTCTTTGTATTTTATTGTTCTTGTTTGTTGTACGAGTCTACAACGTTTCATGTCAGGGGAGGGCGCTTATTCAGAGATAGGTGGCTTGTTGTTGTTGTTGTTTTTATCATTATCATTATCATTCATTGTATGTGTCTGAAACGTCATAGATGTGGCAACTTACAGGATGGTAGTTTTCTTATTATATATATATATATATATATATATATATTTATTTATTTTTATTTATTTTGTGTGTGAGTGTGTGTGTATGTGTGTCTTTGTTTTTATTGTTCTTGTTTGTTGTACGTGTCTGCAAACGTTTCATGCATGTCAGGGAAGCGCTTATTTAGAAGAAGTTGGGTTTTTATTGTTGTTGTTGTTGTCGTTTTTATCATCATTATTCATTGTTATGTGTTTGAAACGACATATAGATAGAGAAAACTTATAGGATGGTGTTAAAAAAATTGTGTGTGTGTGTGTGTGTGTGTGTGTGTGTGTGTGTGTGTGTCTTTGTTTTTATTGTTCTTGTTTGTTGTACATGTCTGTAAACGTGTTATGCATGTCGGGGGAATGTGCTTATTTATAGGAAGGTGGGTTCTGTTGTTGTTGTTATCATTATTATTCATTGTGTATATATATATATTTATTCACGTGTGTGACTGTGTGTACATTTGTGCACATTTTGCAGAACACCTATGTGCATGAATGTGTGTGTATGCATGCAAATACCTCCAAATGAAATAAATAACAGGTCAATGAAACAAGATCTGAAAACAAGAACAGCAACAACAACAAAAAAACAATCCAATGTCAGCCAAATTAACAAAGCCATATGAAATTCACACAAGTACACACACACACACACACACACACACACACACACACACACATGCACACATACACACAAAAAAAGAAAAAATGTAATAAGAAGCTATTTAGCACTGACATGCATAAGATCGTGATCAGCATTAACAACCGCATTTAAGCCAGAGAAAAATTAATGCTGAAATGCAGCTATATCCATGTTACTGCACATGCACATTTGTATTTCTGTATTTCTTTGTATTTCTTTCTTTTTTTTTACTACAACAGATTCCTCTGTGTGAAATTCAGGCTGCTCTCCCCAGGGAGAGTGCGTTGCTATACTATAGCGCCATTCATTTTTTGTATTTTTTCCTGCATGCAGTTTTATTTGTTTTCTCCTATCCAAGTGGATTTTTCTACAGAATTTTGCCAGGAACAACCCTTTTCTTGCTGTGGGTTCTTTTACGTGCGCTAAGTGCATGCTGCATATGGGACCTCGGTTTATCATCTCATCTGAATGACTAGCGTCCAGACCACCACTCAAGCAAGGTCTAGTGGAGGGGGAGAAAATATCGGCAGCTGAGCCTTGATTCGAACCAGTGCGCTCATATTCTCTCGCTTCCTAGGCGGACGCGTTACCTCTAGGCCATCACTCCACACAGGTGGGTGGCAGACATCTCTCTTTTTCTGTCTACCTCTATCCATGTATATATCTACATATCTATGTCAATGCAGCCAAAGTTTTTTTCAAAGAATAGCACTCTCCTGATTCATGCCTTCAGAGCAGATCAGAAGACAAGAGAAGCAAATATACCACAGATCATCTACTTTCATCAGTCTGTCAAAAAAAAAAAAAAAAAAAAAAAAAAAAAAAAAAAAAAGTCTGCAAACTGGTGTGTGACAAAAAGCCATGTGTACCCTTTACACAAGTTTAAACTGATCTTATTTCAATAGCTTTTATGAAGATTTTTATGAAGATCAATTAGTGCATCTATTTGTCTGTGTATTTCTCAATGAACCGCTCTCATTCAAAGCATACAGAAATCAGTTACTGCACCTGCCTCACTCATACAAATCAAAACGGCCTGCTACATCTGGTAACATCTATGGTTAAGTCTACACTAATCGTACATGTGACTAAAAACATTGGGTTTTCCTGCCTTCATAGTGTTACTCGAAAAGCTTCTGAATGTCTGCACAGTCACAAGCAACCCTGCTCTCACACAGCATCCAGCCAAAACAACAGACAGGATGCATTATCCATGGTCAGCCTTGACCGAAGGAGGCCCCAAAGTGCTACTCAACAGTCTGCAAAGTGGGGAGGAAGGTAGCAGGATGGATGAGGCATCTATCTGCCAGTTCTGTCCATGAGGGTCTAGCATCTAGTCATCCTGATGACATGATAAACAGAGGTCCCATGTGCAGCATGCACTTGGCACACTGAGAAAGAACCCATGACAACAAAAATGCTGTCCTTGGGGCAAAATTCTGTTGAGGAGATCCACTCAGGTACACAAACATACATGCATGAACTCAAGGCCTGACAAGCTCACTGGGTTAGGCTGCTGTCAGGCATCTGGCTAGCAGCTGTGGTGTAGTGTATATGGGTCTATCCGAATGCAGTGACCCCTCCCTGATAAACTAAAACTAAAACTGAAACAGAAAGCTGCAATGTCCATCATGCTGGCAACTGACATGCTAAAGGCATGCAGCATTGCAAAAACACCATACCTTTGATTAAAACTGGAGTATAGGACTCTGAAAATTGTGTCATCAGAAGTCGATTAGTGCACAGTCTCCAAATGCGGCGGCAAATGTCAACAGTTGGCATTCATTTTTCTAACAAAGCTCAATCAGTATCAGCAATTTCCATCACACTTGTGTGCGAATTGTGGTGTGAAAGCAAGAGAGTTTGTCTGGATCTCTTACTTTCTCACGGCTTTCTCCTTCCTAAAATAATGCAGTAACAATTTTATGACACATAATATCAAAACATTACTAGAAAGTTAAAAAAAACCAAAACAAAACCCCCAAAACCAACAACTTTACAATGCTAATAACACGTCATTTAGAAATGTTTTTTCCTGGGATATACTTCAAATATTTTTCTGACTAGTAAAGTCAGTTTCAATGTGAAATAACACCAGCTAATTCAAAAGATTTTTATGTGCATGAGATCACGCATGACTTTACGTTTATCAAGTGTTCCATAGAATATTCTATAAAAAAAAAATCATGAGTTCTTGAGAAAGACAAGCAGAAGTAACTGGATTTGGATGATACAGGTTAGGCATCATATTTTAAAAGTTTCACAGAGTCTTACTTACCAACAATGGGTTCTGATGTAGAGAATGGAGATGGCTTAGCTCCATAGGCAGAGGATGGGCGGGTTGCCAACTTGACAGCTGATATATACAAAAAAACACATATGAGATTAAGTCTTTCTGCTTCTAACATGATGGAAAAGGAGATTAAGCCTTTCAACTTGGAACATCACAAAAAATATCATGGCTTGTATTTTTTACTTTCAAACGCTGTCGTGGGAAGTTTGTTTATTTGGTTATATTCTTCTTTTCATGTGCCTGTGTTTCCATTTTTCCCCAGTGAGCGTCTCTAAGTGCGTGAATTCATTCCCGAATTTCATGTGAGGTTGAGCGTGTTCACGTTCTGTGGAGTGGCAGTGGGTCTTTCCTCTTGTATGTTTTGTGAGACGCAGAGTAGCTGTGTGTGGGTGGCACCCAGTTGGATGCCCAGTTGAGTGGAGCCAGAGTGTGGGCCTCCTGGTTGATGAAAACACTCTTGTGTTTGAAGTCTTATTCACCTGAGTTTGGGTTGTTTGGTTTTGTATTTAACCACGAGGGGAAGAAAAAGTATTCCATGTAAGTACTCAGTTTATTTTCTCAAGTTAAATTTCTGTGTTTACAAATGATGTTTATGGAAGGAAGGGAGGGGGGTTTAGAAAGGAATCCAAGACTTTACTTTTATTTCGTTATCACTTGCTTTCATTCGTTAATTTCATGTTCAGTATTTCTGATTGTTTTTCCACGTTATACTTAGCGAAATATGTCGAAAAAATAGTATAAGAAAAGGGAGTTAGGGCATTGTAATTATCAGTGAATTGAAACTGTTTTTCGTAAGCTTCAATTTAGGTTACTCCAAGATTGTTATTTGTTGCTCATAATTGTATTCATATAAATTATTTGTTAGTATGTGTTGTAATTATAAGACCGAAATATAATGCTGGCCTTTTAGGCCTCTCTTCAGTTCTCCTTCCCCAGTCTGCTGGCTGTTCCCTCTCCTGGTTGGGCGAGGGGTGTTTCCAGTGAGAAAAAGATGCAGAGCTGCAGTCGACTGTGAACTCCCCAAGTTTCCCCTGTGTTCCCTTTTCCTTCGGTCCGATTCTCCCTCCCCCAGTCTGCGGGCGGTTCTCACTCCCTGTTCACCGAGGCGTGTCTCCGTTGGGATGTGGACACAGAACTGTCCTCGTCTGGCAAGACCCCAAATTACCCCTTGTTGCCCATTCCCCTTCATCTACATTCCCACCCGTTTTGCCCCAACTTCAGAGTGCGCGAGTTCCGCGGTGACGCTTAGAACGTTCAGGAAGAGGACACTTCAACAGCTGCCAAGGTGTAGCCAAGGTTATCTGAAGAATCAGACCAGAGACTTGAATCGGCTGTGTTGTCTTTTGTTGTTGTTGTGTGTGTGTTTGAGGGTGTTTATTGCTTTCATATTGAACTTTGTTCCCTTTTCAATAGTTTTTTTTTTTTTTTTTTTTTGTATTAGCATACATATTAAAATAAAAACTTATCGATTTTAACTCCTTTGTTCCTGATGTCCTCTGTGTGAGAGGATAGGCCCTTTCCTAACAAGTAGGGGGCGACAAACGCAACCCCCCAAAATTGTAGATTAAGTCTTTTCACCTCAAACAAACAAACACACCCACACACACACACACACAACAACAACAACAACAACAGCAACAAAACCCACCATAGATTAAGTCTTTTACCTTCAAACAAAAGTAATGAAGATTAAGGCTTTCAACTTCAAACTCAATAACAGCAAACAACAAAAACATCCGCCATCACAGCTGGAGAAAGGAGGAGAAAAAAAAAAAATCTCTGGCTCTTTGTAAAACATAGGCAACAAGATTCGACAGACCCATTGTCTTATTTCCATCTTCAATGAAGGACTCCATTCTATTCCTTCACTTCAATTGGCCTTGGGTTAATGCATTGGTAAAGCATCTGTTCTTTTTGTTTTTTCTTCTTCTTCATTTTTTTTTTTTAAGCAGATGTGGTGCAGCATGCATACATCTGTCTGCAAGTTTTGATGCCTCCTTGAAACTGAAATTAGAACTTGACAAAAAAAGAAAAAAGAAAAAAAAGAGTCTCTGCAGTGAAGTCAGAGAAAAAGCAAGTCAAAGAATTATATATATATATATATATTTTTTTTTTTTTTTTTTTTAAACATCTCCTGTTAGTGACAGGTTGTCTCAAGGGGGAAAAATCGTTATGCTTAAAAGCTACCACCCAAAATATCATTCATATAGCATATATCACTCTACCAACAGAAAAAGACAAAAAGAAAAACAAAAATAATACATATTAGATAAAAATGCATCACTTGCCACACACACACACACACACATACACATACACACAAACACATACACACATGCACACACACACACACACACACAAGCACACGTGGAAAAAAAATAGATGTGGATCCATAGAAATCAGGTATGGAATGAAGTGCCATAATCATGTTGATACTGCTTGAAAAGGAATGTTTTTTGATTTGTTTTAAAGGATGTGAGTGAGGGGTCATAACAAACAGAGAAAGGCAGTGAATTTCAGGTTTGTACAGGTGAAGAGAACCTAGTAGATTTTAAGTATGCACTGTTCTAGGTGTGTTGGTGTGATTCACTATATCTCCTACATTGAACATGTAATTTTTCCATACTTCCTGTCTAATAAAGTATGATTGTGTGTAATGTTATTCCCTCTCCATGTGTATATTTTCTCTTATTTTTTCTTCTCTTTTTTTTCTTCTTCTTCTCTCATTTCTTTATCTTATTCACTAACTTGTTTTTCTTGTGTGTGACATATTTACTGAATAAAATTTTGTTTAAATCAAGAGAACCGAGGTAAAAGTTCTACCTGCTGTGTTTCTTTGACATAAACCATGCAGCAGCAACCAATAAATGCATTACACTCAACAGTGGAGTCAGCATTAAAAAGACAACAACACAAAACCCCCCCAATGTAATATTAGACTGTGCTCACATACACACCCAAGCCTTCACAACTGTGCAGTTAAATAATCCACTTCACACAGACACACCAACAGTATGTTTAAATTTTCAGATTTTAAACAAACCAAAAACTTTCACGCTGATCAGAAATGAGTTAACACTGACAAAGCAGTAAAAAGTGAGAGAGTAAAGAAAGAAGTTGAATCTACTAAATATCTCCATTCTTAAAAACAACAACAAACAAACAGATATCCCAAAGGTAAAACACCTGCACGATCTTAATCTGAATGACTCTAATAGTCTGTCTTTTGACTCCCCAAAAATTCTGCCAATCGTTGATTTTAATTACTTCAGTCTTGAGTTCCACTGGATCAGAAGTCCAACACATAACTGATTCTTCAATGGAAACACCGACTAAAACCTTTTACCAGTGCTTTACCATTTACCATTTACCTTTTACCATTTGCTGAATGTATTCCTCTACCACCTCAAAAACTCTTGCCACAAGTTATGATTGATTAGTTGCCATCTTCTGAAAAGATACATCCTTAAAAAACAACAACAGAACATTGCAGAAAACGTTATCTCCACCTCCACCACCCCTAACAGCACACACACACACACACACACACACACACACACACATTTCCCATGTCGACTTCACACACTTGCTGCCAAAAACAATAAACATATAATAGAATATAAGGAAAAATAGAAATCTTCACATGCTGTTAGAACCAAACCCTATAAATGATTAGTGTATAAATATACATATGATATACAGAGTTCTGTATGTTAATGCTGATGACCAAACTAATTTGTCAGAATAATAATGTGTCATGCTTAAACTTACCAGTTTTACCGACTGAAGCACCCATGAAAGAGAAAAAAAAAGACGTTAATGTTAATATCTATTCTGCAGGTATCTTCTACACAAATATTTGGGTAAAAAAAGAAAAAAAAAAGAAAAAAAAAGCCCAAAACAAATCCAATCTGATGAAGGATTTTAATGATACATCAAGATTATAAGCTTAGCTGATATAAAAATAAAAACAATGTCTTGAAGCATCCACAGCTGTAGTAGAATGACTCTATCAATAACAGGCAGGATACATTTGAATAAAAAATGCAGAGGGGGAGAGAAGAAAAAGAAGGTTTTTCAATATCAATGAATAAGGAACAGACACTGGATTAAAGAAAGAAGGAAGGAAGGAAAGTGGGGAGATGGAGGAGGAAGATGAGGAGACATGACAAGACAAGACGGGACAAGACGACAAGACAAAATTCTTTATTTCTGAGGGATAATTGATAGCACGGTTGTGCTTTTTTTCTTTTTCTTTTTTTTTAATCCAGTCCCCACCATAAAAAGTGTATACACTACTAAATGATAAACACATGGGAATGGTGGAGAGTGAGAGATTGAAAGAGAGAGAGAAATGCGAAATGCGAAATGTTTATTCAGATTTAGGCCTAAGCCCCAAACTGAGAAAGAGAGAGTGGGAGAGTGGGAGAGAGAGAGAGACAGAGACAGAGACAGAGAGACAGACAAGCAGAGAGAGAGGGAGAGAGATATAGAGGGAGAGGAAGAAAGAGGGAGAGAGAGAGAGAGGAGTGGGGTGGACACTGGAGGCAGAAGCGTAAATCTGGTGTAAACGCGTAGTGTACAGACTGGCTTTCCTTTCTTCAGTGCTGCTTGTTGCAAATGTAGCCGGGTTGGCTACGATCTTCGTTGGGCCAGCTTAGCAGACGATTTTTGTGACTCGCCGAAGGTTACCAAGGAAGTTGTAAATCGGTCACAAGTTATCTCCCTTTACAGGGAACCGTATGATGATTTTCATCAATTTGTTAAATTATAAACACTTCCTTATAGATGAGATTATAGTTTTGTGTTATGGAACTTCAGAACGATCATACTTCTCAACTGTAATGATATCATTTGGCCAGAAAGCCTATAACTTTTTAAAACTAATATTTATGTGAATGAGTTTTGGCGCGATCTTCGAAATCCACTCAGTTGAAACATACAAAATACCTTCGTTTTCTATAAATCGATATAGTTACCGTGGAATTTAGAATGTGCATTAAAATGTAAATGATTAAGCCTTCTTCTCGTGTACTGCTTTCCGTGTACACCTAAGTTATAGGCATGCGATGGTACGAAATGTCTGACGGCATTTCGGCGCCACAAAACTATCTCTTCTTCAAGCCATTGGAATTCGTCAGTGCCGATTTGAGCAAAATACGTTTTTACAATACCTACACATTTTTATATCGTGTCTTGCAGATGTTTGCATTTCTGTTATCAATCTGATTAGTATCGTGCATGTATAATTGTGTTGTAGTTGGTTTAAACGAAGTATTTCATTGTCGATCACAAGTGCCAAAAGCACCGCCAAGCGGTGCCGACACGGGAGCTATCCGCTGAGTTTTCTCTTGAATTTTTACATAAAAAATCTTTACTCTAGAAGCAGATTTTATAGATCATTTTTATATAGTTGGAAATTCAGGATGTTCAGTTACTTAATTGTTACAATTATATTACATATCGCGACGTATTAATTGTTGTAATGTACAAAAATGATACATGAACTCGTTAAAAGCTCGTTCATTCAGTGACTCTTTTTATTTACAGTTTTTAACTACATTATTTTTGTAGAAAATGGTTTAGCTTAAGAAAATGCTCGTCTCTTGTAGTTTTGTGTGATATATAATATGTCTATGTTAGTTCCCCGAGCCGAAAGTCAGAAGCCGCTAAATTTGGTCAAACAAACACAAGCTTGGCCCCTCAAGGCTCGCGGAGGGCCGGTTTCGTGAGTTGCTTCGCGGCGCTGGCTTTGCGGTTCGGCGGAACAGAATATAAGGAGTGAGCGAGTGCCAGACAAAGAGAGAACTCTCCTGGTCTGGAAGAATGAGAGAATAAAAGAAGAAAAACCAGCGCACTGCCTTCCCGAGTCTACCTTGCCTGGCTGCAGCTCTCTTCTGCACAACACCTTCTACCTGTCTTCACCTTCTCCAACACCACCTTACCACCCCGTCACAACTGGCGCTTGTGAGCAGGATTAGGAGAAGACAGAGAGAAGAGAGTGCAGCAGGTACTTCAAGTCCACGCAGACTGAGTAACGTCGCCCATCAACATGGCCCAATCCGACTTCCTGCCCAAACTCCCGACATTCTCCGGTGAGGAAACCGGCAGGGAAGTTGATGACTTCATCTGGGAGGCCCGTATGATCCTCCATCTGCAGCCCCTGGATGACGTGACAGCCTCTCTCTGGCTGATCTCAGCCCTTGCAGGCAGAGCTCGCCAGCAGATTGTCAGGCTGCCGGCGACAGAAGTGGACACGCCAGCCAAAATCCTAACACTACTCGAGGAGAACTGGGGAGAGCAGCGTGACACCACAGACCTTGCCACTGCCTTCTTCACTAGGCAGCAGCAGTCCAAGGAGACGATTGCAGTGTACGCGTCCCATCTTCGGTACCTCTGGACCAAGGTCAACAAGGCTGAAGATGGGATGATGCAGGTGCCAGCGACCATTCTCCGCGACGCCTTCGCCAGAGGTCTTCAGCCAGCTGCACTCAGGCGCGATGTCAGGCGCTTCATCAGAGACCACCCTGACACCACCTTCGAGGCGGCGAAGAAGGAGGCCCAGCGATGGCTGAGGGAGGACAGCGACGCTGACGACAGTCACAACGCCACTGTTGCCTGCCTACAGGCCCAGCTGGCTACATTGACGGCTGAAGTCAACAGTTTGCGACAACAGCAGCAGCAGTTCCCCATGCCAGCACACCGCCCACATCCTCCAGGACCAGCACATCATCCTCGCCGCTGTGCTGCTGACCGGGCCCCAGACCCTCCACACTGTGTCTGGTGTCAGCGGTCTGGCCACACTGAAGACCAGTGTCGGCACAAGCAGCGCTATATGAAGAATGCCAGGCGACAGAAAGCTGACCACCAGACTCCAATGGCAGTCAACAACCAGTGTGTTGTCACCAAACACACTGGGCAATCTGGGTCATTGCCAGCTGCTCCAGCTCCAAACCAGCGACGCAGGAGACGCCGACGCAGACGGAAGCGCCACAGCACCACACCTGATGCTGTGATCCCACAGGTGTCACCTTCACCTGTACTCAACCTCACACAGCTGAGAGGCAGCCAACGACCACCACCTGCTGTCACGCCGACTGACCTGTCCCAACGGTCCTGCCATGTCAACAAAGTGTCAGACTCTGATACTGACACTGACACTGACAGTGGGATGTGCCTGTTCAGTCCCATGCCAGGGCCCAGGACATCAGCCCTTCAGGCAGCACCAGAGCCGCCTCCACTACCACCAGCTCCCACCCCTAGGCGATCTCTACGCCTGACGACGAAGCCAGTAACATGGTACACATCTGGTGTTCCTTACGTTGGTCAGTGACTTTGCTTAGTTGCTGTCTCACTTGAAATTTGAGGAGACAAGATAGGTTAATGATGGACAATGTGTGGGACTGATTGTTCTCTTGGTTTTTTTTTGGTTTTTTTTTGTCATTGAGCAGTTGAAATTTTTCAAAGATTGACTTTTTCCCCCAAGCAAAGCTGTTGAATGCTCACTCATTTTGTTTGATCAAAGATTGATTTTTCCCCCAAGCAAAGCTGTTGAATGCTCACTCATTTTTGGTTGATAATTGCATCAAATTGTATTGTTGAAATTGTCCACTGAATTGCAAATATGTTTTATTGGTGCTAATGAGTTGGTCAAAAAGAAGAGACAGACAGAGAAAAAATGACTCAAAGGAAACGTTTGTTAAAAAATGACAACTCCTTTCTAGTCTTCGTTGGGCCCGCGCTTCAGGTACTTCATCCTGAGGAATTTTGTTTCAGGTTCTCTCTAGTCAATACGGATGTGAAGCTGATGAAAAGGAATTATATGTTTATACAACTATTTTCCCACAGTCAGTGTATAACATGCCGATATACATTTCAGACAATTAACATTGTTGGGGCTTATTTTGTTATATTGGGAACACTGTTAATACAACAGCTCCCCTTATAACCTGTACTGGTTTTGGCTTTGGGGGTTTGCATTTTAAATAACGCCCCTCAAGAGCATTTGACTAGAGTCTACCCACTGGATTGCCGTGTGCATTTTAAACACATACTGAACTTTAAGGGCTACATTTAAAATGATGCCCCTTTAAGAATTCAGTGTGGGCAAACCGTTTTGCCCTGACGTGGGTTATACATCTTGTGAAAATCTGACTCTGAGGGTTCACGCTCAAGATAACGTTCCTCGAGGGTTACTGATTATTGTTTGAGATTTTAATGGATTTTGCATTTTTCCGATTTTTGGAACTCAGTGTCTTGGGATTTGCACTTAAGATAATGTTTTGTGTGTTCGTTGGTTTGAATGGATGTATTAGTGCATGATTTAGGCCCCCTTTTATGTAGTCATGAAAAGTGCCAGCGAGGACGCTGGTTGTAACAGAGTAGGGGGGGATGTAGCCGGGTTGGCTACGATCTTCGTTGGGCCAGCTTAGCAGACGATTTTTGTGACTCGCCGAAGGTTACCAAGGAAGTTGTAAATCGGTCACAAGTTATCTCCCTTTACAGGGAACCGTATGATGATTTTCATCAATTTGTTAAATTATAAACACTTCCTTATAGATGAGATTATAGTTTTGTGTTATGGAACTTCAGAACGATCATACTTCTCAACTGTAATGATATCATTTGGCCAGAAAGCCTATAACTTTTTAAAACTAATATTTATGTGAATGAGTTTTGGCGCGATCTTCGAAATCCACTCAGTTGAAACATACAAAATACCTTCGTTTTCTATAAATCGATATAGTTACCGTGGAATTTAGAATGTGCATTAAAATGTAAATGATTAAGCCTTCTTCTCGTGTACTGCTTTCCGTGTACACCTAAGTTATAGGCATGCGATGGTACGAAATGTCTGACGGCATTTCGGCGCCACAAAACTATCTCTTCTTCAAGCCATTGGAATTCGTCAGTGCCGATTTGAGCAAAATACGTTTTTACAATACCTACACATTTTTATATCGTGTCTTGCAGATGTTTGCATTTCTGTTATCAATCTGATTAGTATCGTGCATGTATAATTGTGTTGTAGTTGGTTTAAACGAAGTATTTCATTGTCGATCACAAGTGCCAAAAGCACCGCCAAGCGGTGCCGACACGGGAGCTATCCGCTGAGTTTTCTCTTGAATTTTTACATAAAAAATCTTTACTCTAGAAGCAGATTTTATAGATCATTTTTATATAGTTGGAAATTCAGGATGTTCAGTTACTTAATTGTTACAATTATATTACATATCGCGACGTATTAATTGTTGTAATGTACAAAAATGATACATGAACTCGTTAAAAGCTCGTTCATTCAGTGACTCTTTTTATTTACAGTTTTTAACTACATTATTTTTGTAGAAAATGGTTTAGCTTAAGAAAATGCTCGTCTCTTGTAGTTTTGTGTGATATATAATATGTCTATGTTAGTTCCCCGAGCCGAAAGTCAGAAGCCGCTAAATTTGGTCAAACAAACACAAGCTTGGCCCCTCAAGGCTCGCGGAGGGCCGGTTTCGTGAGTTGCTTCGCGGCGCTGGCTTTGCGGTTCGGCGGAACAGAATATAAGGAGTGAGCGAGTGCCAGACAAAGAGAGAACTCTCCTGGTCTGGAAGAATGAGAGAATAAAAGAAGAAAAACCAGCGCACTGCCTTCCCGAGTCTACCTTGCCTGGCTGCAGCTCTCTTCTGCACAACACCTTCTACCTGTCTTCACCTTCTCCAACACCACCTTACCACCCCGTCACACAAAAAATGCATTTGAGTACACAGAGGGGTAGAACAAACAGGGCAGAAACAAAGCACAGAATAAACAACTTCAGCAGTGCTAAATTTGACCAGGCCACTAACTCTGTATCACGCTTGCAGGGATATAAAACGTAAACATTGTTTTCAGCTTTCTCAGAAAAATGTGAATCTATGCTCTGAATTCTGATAAAACTTAAACAAACATCTTGACGTCTTCTTGCGGACATGTATGAAGACCATGCGACACATTGTCTTTCAAATATACAGCATTTCTCATGAAGAACAGTGCAGCTGATAGAATACGTGACAACTAACAAGTTCACACTTTTATTTTTGATGATTATCATCAATATGGTATTTGAATTTGAGCTTGCTTACTTCAGTCTTTGCATTAAAAAAAAAAAAAATCATTTATCTATTTTTTTTTAGGATGAACAACATTTTTTGACATGGTCTATTGATCATGAAACCGTGATGAATACGACAGCAGAGTGGTTTACAGCATCTTTGAGGTCACTGGTTTGAATCCTGGCAAAATCCGACATATATTTAAGATCATCCCAGTATCTCAGGTGTACATATGCACAAATCTGCTAGCTGCCTTGATCCCTATTGTATGCAAAAGATCAAATGTGTATGTTAAAGATCCTGAAATCCGTACCACCACTTTGTGGTTATGGAAACACATACATCTATGTAAACATGTACGCATGTTTTAGCAAGTTGGTGATCATTTCTGTTGTAATGTTCCTCTTTGTTTTCACTCCTTTTTTTTTCTTTTTTTTTTTTAAGCAGCAAAACTATTATGGGAGTGTCCAACAATCATACACCAACACTTAATATCCCTGGAAGCGTGAGTGACCAGTAGTCAATGCCAGAAAGAAGCGTGGCTGAATCATGTTAGAGAAAGCTGTGGCATTCAAGCTTTATTTGGCCAGAAGAAAATGCATGTCCAAATTATTTTTTTCAAATCTTTTTTTTTAACAACACACACACACACACACACGCACGCACACACACACACACACACACACACACACACACACACACACGCACACACACACACACACACACAATCTTATTGCTTCTTTGCTCTTCAAATTGATTTTGTTTTACAAAATCAAGTCTATAAATGGGTGGCCAAGCCACCGCTAAAATAGAAAAGAAAAGAAAAAATAAAGATATCATAATAAGCCTTTGAAGAAAAAAAAAAAAAGCTTCTTGAAACAAGAACATCTTCACAGCTTAACCACTGTACCATGAAGTATGCTACTTCTCAAGGAAACTGGACAGCACGGACAAAAATACACAACAATAAAAACACACACTTTTTCAAAGCTAGAAAGAAATACTGAATGCAGCTTGTTCCCCCAAAGCCTTCTGAAATCATCTACATACACGTTTCTGTCAATAGATATCATCATGAGTAAGCAGAGCAAAGGTGAACAAATCATTTCAGAAAAAACAACAACAACAAAAAAACAAAACAACAACAAAGACTTGAAAAGGTGAGGAGCAGCTGAAAGAAAAAAAAAAAAAAAAAAAAAGCTGTCACATTGTTTTACCTTCATCAGAATCGAGTACACTGAAGAGAGCTGAAATCACATGCAACCCACAAAGAGACATAGAGTATTGGAAAAACAACGACGACAACAACTCATCACGCAATCAAAAACAAAAAGCAAATATATGTGCGCATTCCCAAGAATTTGTCACTGCAAAATACATAACAACAAATGCATCAGAAGCAAACATAAATGTATACATATATGTGTGCAAAGTATAGGTGGAAAACATATTTCCTACTGATTACACTGATTATCATATCTGCAGATAGTACACACACACACAGATGATTACACTGATTATCGTATCTGCAGATAGTACACACACACACACACACACACACACACACACACAGAGATGTTTTTATCATCTGTGAGATACACGAGAAGGAAAAAAATGATTGCATCCATGGAAAACATACTGATAGATTTTATAACAACAACACTACGACTGACAGAAAAGACAGCTCATCCACCCCCCCCTGCCCCCCCCTCTTTTATATACATATTTATATTTCAAAGTATTATCATCCTCTCTGAAGCTTTTTATCTCTATTTTTGGTAGAATTGTAACCATGCAGAAAAAAATCTATGACAATGCGACTGACCAATGATTTGTTCTTGATAATGCATTCCTGATCTCTTTCAAGAATACACTCTGTGTATCTGTTGGTATGCATGTTTTATTTCACAGGTTTTCTTTATTTTAATAAAAAAAACAACAACAACTATAACACTGTTAAAAAAAACAAAAAACAAAACAAAACAAATAAACAAACAAAAAACGCAACACAAAAAAACAAAGACACCTCATAGTTCTATCCTGGTTTTCCTTACAGTCAATGGCTGATGAAGAAGAAAAAGACTCTTTGTTGTTTTACTCACCCTTTAAAAATTGATTATTAGATTCCATTCCTAAGTATAGTGGCAAGCAACAGGTCATAACTGTCACACAGACACAGAAACAGACACAGACACAGACACACACACACACACACACACACACACACACGATTTTATCCCAACCATTCCCAACCAAAGAACCTCCAGTCTATAACCATTCCCTCAATCACTGGAACCCAAGCACCCATGCAACAGAACTGTATACCATCTTATAAAGCGTACTTGTACACCTTTGTGCATTCTTCAGTAGATGCCAAGCATCGCACACAGACTGCCTGCGCTCAGACGTGTGCACACCACCCACACAGTTCAGAGCAGAAGCTGCCAGCCCCCTTGCACTGTCTGTCCTTTCACACAAATGCATGCTTGCAGCCAAGAGGAGAATTCGTACCTGTACTATCTATCCACTTCTTCAAGGCAAAATAATTATTCCTTTGATTTGAAGTATGACTTATTCACTGCAGTTGTTTTTTGTTGTTGTTTTTTTGTTTTGTAGCTGTTTTATATGGATTACACACACACACACACACACATACACACACACACACACAGAGATATATAGAGAGATTGTGTGTGTGTGTGTGTGTGTGTGTGCGTGTGTGTTCAGATGTTACCAGCAATTTTTCCCCTCCATTACTGTTTTGTTTTATACATACATTTTGGGGCAATCCATGTTACTGATCAACTGGTTTGTTCTTTATGTTATTCTATATTTTGTCTTTCTTTAAATTTTTCTGCTTAAGACAAATGAAAAAAACAAAAAAACAAAAACAAAACAAAACCAAAAAAACAAAAAAACCCTAACCAAATACAGTTTTAATGATCATTTATTTCATTATACATTACATAAAAATTCCAGTGTTTGTCTATTTGTTAATTTTGTTTGTTTGTTTCTTCTTCTTTTTTTTTCTTTTTTTTTATAATTCTTTTTTATTTGTTTTATTTTTGATTATTTTGACGAAAGCACCTCAAGTACACTTGAGACCAATATCATGTTCAAATATTGACTGAAATAGAAAAGAAAAACTGAAGTAAAATATACAAAAAAAAACCAAAACCGGCAATATTAACATTTTTACCCATCCACTCTTCGATGTTGAAGTCAGAAATAAAATCTACCCAAATGGGTATACCTGTTCCAATCGCAAACCCTTGTATCGTCGTGCACTTTCGTTTTCAGCCTCGCGCGAAGGACACCACACTTCATTCTGTTTACAATTTCGAAGTGCACAACTCAATACCCCCAAAGCAGCACTCCATTTTTAGACACCTTTATAATGTGGACAAGTTGATTTTAAAATCCTCTTCTATAGTCGACAAACTTATATATATATATAATTAACATTTTTACCCGTTTTGGAGACTTTCACATATGTTTTGTACTGCCGACGGGTGAAAGTGTTAATTATAATACAAGAATGTCGAACCAGAGATGGTGGACACGTTCATCAGAAACAGGTATATCCATTTGGGTAGATTTTATTTCTGACTTCAACATCGAAGAGTGGACCTGTAAAAATGTTAATATAGCCAAAAAAAAACAACCCAAAAGCAAAAAACAACAATAACAAGAAAATAAAAAAGACAGAAAGAAAAGAACAGAAAAAAGGAATACAAATACGGAATAAAAAGAGAGAAAAAGAAAGGAAAAAAAAAAGCTGCAGCAAATGATGCACAATAAATGCTTGTCATACAATATTTTGCCAGACAGACTGATGTAAAGACTGAAGCTCATGCGATACAAAGATGTATGCAAAGAGAAACATGAAAGCTCCTGGCATTGACATCATCCAATCCTGGGAAGGACTTGCAGCTGTCAACATGAGGTGGAGAGCTGCCCTGAACCACCACCTCCAGGTGGAGAGCTGCCCTGAACCAACACCTCCAGGTGGAGAGCTACCCTGAACCACTAACTCCAGGTGGAGAGCTACCCTGAATCAACACCTCCAGGTGGAGAGCTACCCTGAACCACCACCTCCAGGCGGAGAGCTACCCCGAACCAACACCTCCAGGTGGAGAGCTACCCTGAACCAACACCTCCAGGTGGAGAGCTACCCTGAACCAACACCTCAAGGTGGAGAGCTGCCCTGAACCACTACCTCCAGGTGGAGAGCTACCCTGAACCAACACCTCCACGTGGACAGCTACCCTGAACCAACACCTCCAGGTGGAGAGCTACCCCGAACCACTACCTCCAGGTGGAGAGCTACCCTGAATCAACACCTCCAGGTGGAGAGCTACCCCGAACCACTACCTCCAGGTGGAGAGCTACCCTGAATCAACACCTCCAGGTGGAGAGCTACCCCGAACCACTACCTCCAGGTGGAGAGCTGCCCTGAATCAACACCTCCAGGTGGAGAGCTACCCCGAACCACTACCTCCAGGTGGAGAGCTACCCTGAATCAACACCTCCAGGTGGAGAGCTACCCTGAACCACTACCTCCAGGTGGAGAGCTACCCTGAACCCAACACCTCCAGGTGGAGAGCTACCCTGAACCACCACCTCCACGTGGAGAGCTACCCTGAACCAACACCTCCACATGGACAGCTACCCTGAACCAACACCTCCAGGTGGAGAAGTAGGTACCCTGAACCAACACCTCCAGTTGGAGAGGTAGGTACCCTGGACCAACACCTCCAGGTGGAGAGGTAGGTACCCTGAACCAACACCTCCAGATGGAGAGGTAGGTACCCTGGACCAACACCTCCAGGTGGAGAGCTACCCTGAACCAACTTCAAGACCAGGGAAGAACAGCTGTTGAGCACAGTGGAAGACACGCAGACACACAGGAAGGGCTCCCGGCAACTCCGGCACACCAGACACCACATAACAGATGTGGCCTTCATGACAGAGACTGCTGCTCATGCCCTGGTCGACACAGTCACAAGTGATGCTGCTCTTGCTGAGCAACCATCCAAAATGACAGCTAAGATGCGTCTTCCATGGTCAACCTTGGTCTTACGAAGCCTTATGATGTACAGTGTCGAGTCTGTCAGCGTCTGGAAAATGTGCAGTCAGTGGTACAGGAACAAATTATCTGCATTCCAGATGTTGGTGTAAATCCTTTTGGCCTCTTTGATGCAAGAACTAAACAAAACAACTAGTGTGGCAACACTATCAGAATGAATAATATGATAATAATATCTTTTGTCCACAGTAGACTGATACTTAATAATCTCACAAAATAAATGAAAAAGGAAAAGGCGGAGTTAGGGGTAAATAAATCTATCAGATCAAAGAATATACAAAACAAAAAACAAAAACAAAAAAAAAAACCACACAAAAACAAACATCCCCCAAATCTGATAAGAACCCCCCCCTCCACACCCCCTCCCTTATTAACAACACTGCAAAGAACATAATACATCATGGTCTTCAAGGCAACTTGAGTCATATTATGCACCTTTTCATTAAAATAATAAACAACAAAATTCATTCATTCACAGGGCATTCTGGATTGTAAGTAACATTAACTCTTTGGAGATGCGCCAGCGCTCTGCCTGCTCAGAATGACATGCCGTAGCGTAGGATTCGGCGTATCGCAGAATTTTTATCCATACACTCAGCAGTAGTAGACCTCCTTCGGTCATGGCTGACCATGGATAGAGTATATCCGATCTAATGTCTGATTGGGCTGTCTGCTTGGACCAAGCAGCATCGCCTGTGACTGTAGAGACCGATGCGAGAGAGACAGTCTCTGTTGCAGCGATCACATGTGTAAGCTGATGCTGATCTGTCGGCTGCTGTCCCTTTTCTGCGAGCTCGCTTTTCTGCTGTAGCAGCTGACAGTTTGTCCTCACCAATCTGTAGCTGATTCTTGAGAGTGCTTCTCCATCTGTTGCGGTCATCTGCAGTGTTCAATTAAAGTGAAACTAATCAGGCTGTCTTGAGGGATCAGTCTAGGAAAAACTGAGTTATTTCCCCTTGACCGTTAACTGCTTGAAAGGCTTTTTTTTTCTAGACTTTTTTGGACTGGGTGAGAGGTTGATCTTTACATAACCAACCAGTGTTGTGATCTTCTATTTTATTTTTTTGAACAGGTTGTTCTGCAACATTTGACTTCAAACTGATTCATGAGAATCAGGGAACCTTACTGTGTGAGAAAATCATCTTATGCTGCCTTGTGGATTAGCTGATGGATACGACATGCCTGGTGGGTACAGCATACCTATTTTTCTTCTTTTTTTTTTTTTTTTTTTTTTTTTTTTCACTATTTAGGGACATAATTTAAAATATTATTTTTTTTTTTAGCAGCATTTAATGAGAAAACTGTTTTAAAATGTTAAAAGATGAGATGGTAAACTTTCTAGTGATATATAATTTGTATGTTTTTGTCTCTGTGTGAAAGTGTGTTGAATTTTTCAAATATGTCTATATTTGCCCGTCACAGTAAAACTACATGCACTATTTAACTATGTCTCCATAGACTTAAATTCAGACCTGAGGACAGACTACAACAGTCGAACCAACACCCAATATCGAGTCAAAGTAAAACCCAAAGTAGGCTCATGCTTTAAAAGTCAAAAAGGAAACTGGAACATGTGTTCAAACGCTGTTAAAAGGAAAGTCTGATACTCAAAACAGAGAAAAGTCTGCAAAAGAAATACAACAAGAAAAAACAACAACTGTGGGTTGTGAAACAAGACTCACTTTGACAAGAAGACTCAACATTTCTGATCACAAGTTCTTCAGGGACTGTGACAAGTGGAAAATAACAGTGGAGGTAAAGTCAAGACCTGAGACTCAACAATCATCTTCTGACTTATTGCCAGTACCTAGCCGTCAGTCTGCTAGTTCTCTACACACATCATCAGTGCCACAGCCGGAATCCTTCTTCTTCTTCTTCTGCGTTCACTCGTATGCACACGAGTGGGCTTTTACGTGTATGACCGTTTTTACCCCGCCATGTAGGCAGCCATACTCCGTTTTCGGTGGTGTGCATGCTGGCTATGTTCTTGTTTCCATAACCCACCGAACGCTGACATGGATTACAGGATCTTTAACGTGCGTATTTGATCTTCTGCTTGCATATACACATGAAGGGGGTTCAGGCACTAGCAGGTCTGCACATATGTTGACCTGGGAGATCGGAAAAATCTCCACCCTTTACCCACTAGGCGCCGTCAACGTGATTCGAACCTGAGACCCTCAGATTGACAGTCCAACGCTTTAACCACTCGGCTATTGTGCCTGTCGCCGGAATTCAAATACTGTATTCTGAATCTGATGCTGGAACTGAGTGACAGACAGACAAGAGTCACTGACAGAGATCGAGTCAGAGAGAACAAAACACACATACAGAGATGCGTGATACAAATATAGAGAATGAAACGAAATGAAAAAGAGACAGACAGACAGCACGACAGATAAGCTGACTGACAGCTGCGTAGACCAGCCACACACACACACACACAAAAAAGAGAAGAAAAAACATAAGGCCTGTATGTCCAAGCTCCGATAGTGGCTTGCAGCATTTCACAACAAACATGTGCTAAAGGCAGAACGGAAAACTCACACAAGGGGTATATCTCATAGGTTTCCAAGGTCTGATCCCAGTCTGTCTGCCACACTTCTGTCTGCCCCTGTTTCACTGTATCAGTAATTTTGTTTGTTTGTTCATATCACCATTTTTATTCTTTTGGTGGCGTTGATGGCCTTAGCTAGAATGTCTTCAGTGACATGTATTTACCTTAGCCAGCGCGGTGAGGTCAGTTATAATTTTCATCATCAAACTGTAAAAAAAAAAAAAAGAAAAAAAAAGGAAGAAAAAAAATGATTTACAGTGGAATATCCAACAAAATTTTGTGATAAAAACTACAGTATGCCAATAATCCCTGACAAAACTTTAAAAAAAAAACAACAAAAAAAACCCCTAACAGACCCCAACAACTAAAGAAAAAAATGTTTGATTTATCAACAAAATGTTTGCAAAAAAAGAAAAAGAAAGAAAAAAAAAAAAAAGCCAGATGAAATGCTGGCAAATTCCTGTACTTCATGAGCTCTCTCTTTCAGGATTCAGTATGTTGACCATGCATAAAGAATTGACAGAACAACTATATTAGTTAGCTGAAAGCCCCACATTAGTTTCCAATACATGGTAAGTGGTACCCACTCTTCTGGACTGCTGAAACTGGGTCTTTGCAGACAGAAAGCGGCTTCTGTGTCCCTGGAAAACACCCACAAACTACAGTAACCAACAGTCTGGAGAAGCAGATTTCACCACCACCACATGACAGGCACAATTCAACTTGGGTCAAAAACACCTTCCTCTTGCGCAGAGACCGAGCAAGGTTAAAAAGTTAAAGGTTAACTCTTTCCATACGAACGGCGAAAGAGACGATGCTAACAGTGTTTCTCCCCAATTACCATCATCAAAATATTACAAGCGGAAGGCTCTTACACTGAAAAGGTGAATGTTGACAAAGAATACCACAATTCTGATGATGGAAGCTAAAGGTTGGGTCATTCAGACACCCACTGGACATCCGAGGGGTCTGTGTAGAGGAGAAGAGAGGACTGGCCATACTGAGTGAGTTAAAGGTCCGTTTCATGGACAATGGGGCAGTGAATTCATATCCACTCTGTCCAGGGCTCAGCATAGGATAGTGGGGCAAAATCCTCTCCTTCCGCCATTTTAACCTACCCAACGTAAGTCAGGTATCCATTCACACCTGGGTGGAGAGGGCGGAAATCAGATCAAAGTGCCTTTCACAAGGACATAACACTTTGCCGAAACGGGGCCTCGAACTCTGATCACTGGTGAACACTGGATCCGAAGGCCAATGCCTAACAGATTATGCCACTGTAACTCTGGACCATACAAGAGACGATGCCAAATGATGCTACAGCAGAACCATTACCTTGAGTTTGATGATACCTTTGTTAACAAATTGGGTTTATAAAATCACAAATTGTGTGTGTGTGTGTGTGTGTGTGTGTGTGTGTGTGTGTGTGTGTATGTGTGTGTGTGGTTTTTTTCCTTCTCTTTTTCTGCATATTGAATCAGAATTAACATTGCTCTGCAGACTTCTCTCATTGGTGGTTGAAAAATACCCTTTTGTTATCCTGGCTTGACATTTCATACATCTCCATATTTACAAGTTGTTAAGTTAAGTACCTTTAAAGTGTAGATTTCTCCCCCCGCCCCCCTCTACCCCTGAAACTAAAGACATTTCTCAAGAACAACAACCACCACCACAGACTAGCTGGGAGAGAAACTCAAAACACCAAATGCACTACACACACACACACACACAAAAAAAAGGGGTGGACGGGTGAGACACATAAAGACATAAAAGACACAAGACATCAATCAATTCAATTCACTGCATGCAATACCTGGAGACTTGTAAGTACTGGCGGAGCGAGGGCGGCTCAGCTTCTGGGAGTAGATGGACACAGCATTGAGGTAGGAGGCGGAGGAGGCGGAGGGGGGCCTGGAGGAAGTGGTGCTGCCTGCGTCACGCACGTCCGTGGAGGAGGCACTGCGCACTGCGTTTGGGACGCAAACCAAACGAAATGAAAATTTATTCACATAGTGAGTGCTGGCCTAGAGGTAACGCGTCCACCTAGGAAGCGAGAGGATCTGAGCGCACTGGTGAGAATCTCATAGTTGCAAGTATTTTCTTTCCCCTCTACTAGACCTTGAGTGGTGGTCTGAACGCAAGTCATTTGGATGAGACGTAAACTGAGGTCCCGTGTGTAGCATGCACTTAGCGCACATAAAAGAACCCATGGAAACAAAAGGGTTGTCCCTGGCAAAATTCTGTAGAAAAATCCACTTCAAAAGGAAAACAAATAAAATTGCAGGCAGAAAAAAATGCAAAAAAATGGGTGGTGCTCTAAGTGTAGCGACACGCTCTCCCTGGGGACAGCAGCCTGAATTTCACACAGAGAAATCTGCTGTGACAAAAAAGTAATATATAAAGTAATATAATACAATACAATATTGACGGGTGCAAAAGCTGAGTGGTTAAAGAGTTGGACTTTCAATCAAAGGGTCCCAGGTTTGAATCTCGGTAACCAGTGCCTGGTGGTGGCTAAAGGGTGGAGAATATTAATGATCTCCCAGGTCAACATATGTGCAGACCTGCTAAGTGCCTGAACCCCCTTCTTGTGTAAATGCTTGCAGATCAAATACGCACGTTACAGACCCTATAATCCATGTCAGCGTTCAGTGGGTTATGGAAACAAGGACATACCCAGCATGCACACCCCCAAACATGGAGTATGACTGCCTGTATGGTGAGGTGAATAAATGTAACGGTCATACACATAAAGTGTTACATGTCTGTATGAGTGTGTATGTGTGCATGACTGAACCTGATTGAATGACGCAGGAAACAAATGATGAGCGCCCAATGGCAGCCGTCAGTTGGCTGTACCCTGGTAGGCAGCCTGTTGTGCAAATGACTTCATGTTTGCAAAGTCTTAGAGCTTGGCCTCTGACCAAGGATAAGTGCTATATAAATATCCAGGTCATTCATCATTCAGTATAGGACACAGGCCCCTTCTGAAGGTATCCGAATACAAATATGACATCTTTAAAAAACACAAAAATAATGAATGTACAGGCACTAATGTGCTGACAGTTTCCTGTCATAACTAAAGCATTTTTGTGTTCTTTAACTGTATTAGCATGCCTGTTTTAAAGGCTCTGTATAAATTCATGGATAGATCATTCATTATGTTATTATTTTGGTTTGTCATTAATTGTTATTCAATATGACTACAGACAAAAGTGTGTTGGGACAGACAGAGAGAGAGAGAGAGAGAGAGAGAGAGAGAGAGAGAGAGAGAGAGAGAGAGAGAGAGAGAATTTCAGTTACAGTTTCAAGGAGGTTGTCAGATGTCACATAAACCCAATATGCTGGTCAGGCCTTGAGATCCTACCCAAACGGCAATAATACTGATGATTTATTCAACAGGGCCATGGCTCCGTTTGAAGGGGTAATTTCTTATTTTTTGGATAAATATGACAAGCATATAATCTTATTACATGCATACATAAACTAAACTGTGTTCTGCTCAACCTATCATGACAGGTTGGAACAGAGAGAGAGAGAGAGAGGTGGGGGGGTGAGGGGGGGAGGGGAGGAGGGGGGGGGGGAGAGAGAGAGAGAGAGAGAGAGAGAGAGAGAGAGAGAATGATGCTTTGGAAAAGGGTGTATGTGCTCTGATACACACACACATATATACACATGTAGATGCAGTCACAAAGAAATAAATATACAACATTCTCTCATAAATCCACTCACACACACACACACACACACACTCACAAACACACACAAAAACAACAACAAAACAACAACAACAACACACACACAAACACACACACACCCCTCCCCCGCCCCCCACATCTCCCCACCCGACCCCCACCTACCTCTATAATGATCATCACCCCCAACCCCCTTCCCGTCACCATCACCACCACCCATCTCCCGCCGTCGCTGCAGCATCTCCGCACGCTGGACGGAGGGGGCGGGCATGGGGTTGTGGGGGGGCTTGGCGGGGGGAGTGGCGGAGGAGGAGGAGGTGGAGTTGCTGCCCAGGAAGATGCTGGCCGACTTGTTCAGCTTGGTGTAGGTGGTCAGAACCTCCTCCAGGTCGCCCTCACTGCCCACAGCGCACGTCACGTACAGCCCTCCTTCGTCGTCGTCATCTCCATTATTACATCCAGATATCCCTCCTTCATTATTACACGCCAAGCAAACCTTGTTGCACACCCAGGAATCCTCATTACACTCAGAAATCCTTCTTTATGCCAACCCTCCTCATTACATCCAGCAACCCTCCTCATTACACCCAGCAACCCACCTCATTACACCCAGCAACCATCCTTGTTACACCCAGCAACCCTCCTCATTACACCCAGCAACCCTCCTCAATAAAACAACCCTCCTTAGTAAACCTAGCAACCCTAATTACAACCATCCTCGTTACACCCAGCAACCCTCCTCATTACACCCAGCAACCCTCCTCAATAAAACAACCCTCCTTAGTAAACCTAGCAACCCTAATTACAACCCTCCTCATTACACCCAGCAACCCTCCTCATTACACCCAGCAACCCTCCTCATTACACCCAGGAACCATCCTCATTACACCCAGCAACCCTCCTCAGTACATCTTGCAGCCTTCCTCATTACACAAAGCAACCTCACATTACAACCCTCCTCATTACACCCAAAACCCCTCCTAATTACAACCCTCTTCATTACAACCCTCTTCGTTACACCCAGCAACCCTGCTCATTACACCCGGCAACCCTGCTCATTACACCTGGCAACCCTGCTCATTACACACAGTAACCCTGCTCATTACATCCAGCAACCCTTCTCATTACACCTGGCAACCCTTTTCATTACACCTGGCAACCCTGCTCATTACAACTGGCAACCCTGCTCATTACAACTGGCAACCCTTCTCATCACACCTGGCAACCCTGCCCATTACACCCAGCAACCCTGCTCATTACACCCAGCAACCCATTTGAACATCACATACATGCTAATGGATAGGCAAGGTTTATATTGACTGACAGTAGTACCAAGGATTCCAATAAAATGTTGAAAACTGTCTTTAAAAAAAAAAAAGTAGTGTCGTGTTGTGTAGTATAGTGTGGTTTAGTAAGTGTTGTGCAGTGTAGTGTAGTGTAGTGTAGTGTAGTGGTGTGTGTGTGTGTGTGTGTGTGTGTGTGTGTGTGTGTGTGTGCAAACCCAACCAAACTGAATAGAAAATGTGTGAGTTACCACGGCATGTACTTTGAAACACTCATACACACATACATACTGACTGGATAAATGTTATCAAAATATGATGAACAATATCAAAATTTGTTTATTTACATTTTATACCATAAATAAAGCTTCTCTTATATGATTACATTTGACACATTTGTGGAGAAAATGATACTCATCTTTGAAAGTTGTGCATAATCTTACTCCTTTTTATGTAATTATATACCTGTCTTTTTGCACAAGGCTAACCTGTGTTTTAGTTTTCATTGAGTAAATGAAATATGTGACATTTTCTTTTTTTTTTCTCTTTGATTTTTGCAGTTTTCACCAATACCATTAATTTTTATGCTTTACGTTTTGAATTCTGCTGAGGGCATTTCAATCCAGTTCCTGTTGCAGTTTCAAAGAAGTGTCAAGGCATGTGGACTGATCCATATACATACATGTATGCTAAATGGTACACCACATCTGCTTCCAAAAAAAAAAAAAGAAAAAAAAAAGAAAAAAAAAGCAAATGCCTGACCTGTGCATAAACCTAATGCATGTCAGGCCTAAAAAGCCTACCTTACATTTGTATAATAATTATTAAAAAAAAAAAAGAAAAAAAAAAAGAGAAACTGAATAAACAGATAAGCAAACACATTAAAACATAACAAAATGAAGAAAATGTAGGAGGCAAATTCATGAAATAAAATAAAGTAAAAATGGGGCATGTCCAGCGAACTTTTGTGCATACACACGCATACTCACACAAGCATGCAAATGTCCACACACACACACACACACACACACACACACACACACACACAGATACTTAATACACATGCAACGATTTGGAGTCTCACAAACATCCAGGCCCAACCCTCAACCAGTGAACGTACACTGCATTTTGAGACACTGAACAGGGTTGTAGCCTGTCCTTCTTTTGACAATATGTGTTAATCACTGATTGAAACACATGACAAAGCTATGTTTTACACGTTGGTGATATGTTAGTCATCAGTTGACACATAAGACAAGGTTGCACTCTACACTTCGCTTGACGTTATGTTAGTCACTGGTGGGCGACAAGACCTTCTGCGCCCCCTTTGTTACTCGTCCTGACTTCAACCAGGCCTGGTGGATACAGACCTGCAGTGTTGGCCTGTTAATTTGAGAAACATTCTCAACTGCCCGTCCACGTAATGGATTGCACCTGAGTGTGCGGCCTTTGTCTGCACTCTTGAATCCAAAGCACGCTGAAGATAGGTAAGAAGCCAGCTCAAGCTGAAAAATTCCACTGTGATATTTCTCTTCAAGATTGTTCAAGCTGTCGATCTTTCAATCGCCTGTCCATTGTGGTGCCTCTTGCACGACGGCCATTGGTGTGGTTATGATGCCGATTTTCAGGCAAACGAAAAACAACATCAAATCCAACAAAAACAACAAAGCAAACAACAAATAAACCAAGAAAGAAAGAAAGCAATGACACAGAAACAAAGTAAGCAAAGCCACACCAACAAATAAGCAGTACAAAGCAAAAGGAAAAAAAAACAAACCCAAAAATAATACTGAGACCTTTGATTTAGAAGTGGTTATACTCTCTAACGTACAGAACAAAACTGCATGTGAATTTTCCCTTGTTGTTGCTGGTCAGCCATCATGAAACAGCAATTGAAACGACCAGAAGAATGTGGCTACAGATTAGTTTTCTGTTATACATAGCTGATCATCATCTTTAAACACCTATCATTTACAATATATATCATTACTGATCTGATGGATGAGTGTGCAAAGATATGCACAGAATCATTACAACAAAGTACTAAATATATGTTTTATTATCACTATCAAAAGAAATTTCAGAGAGAAAAATATATTGGTCCATTGCCCACCGCAAACACAACTTTATTAATTTAGATGTGACAGTTACTGTCTACCAATTGACAAGGGGCAGGTACATAAAATTTCAAGCAATAACCCAATTTGTAAAAAAATGAGACTTGAATGCTGTTGTGATGAATTCAATTCTACCATGGAGTGCAGATTTTTCTGATATTTGTAAGATTGTTGCCTGATAAATATTCATGCCCAAAGACTGTATTCTCATTTTGTTAATAATCATTGTCTGCAGGCAAACAGGAAATCCTCCATGCCCCAAAAGGGGTCAAACCAACTCCACTCCTCTTCTGAGTACTTATATCACACTTCAAAACTCTATCGCTGACTCAGTAACATACACCTTTTTATCCCTGTAGTTATTTAACTGTCTGGCATCTTAAATAGCTACCTTCTTTTGAACCTTTTAACTGTCATTCTTTTATATTATAGTTCTTAAGATATACAGGCTACCTCCTCACCATACTTTTCTTCTTTTTTTTCTTCTAGCTGACTGCTACTTTACCACATCTACCCTTTCCATAACTGTACAACAGAGTCCGTAATTCTGTCTGTTTTATAACACTAGCTGACCGCCATGTGTCATATACCTTGCCACATCTGCAGCTAGTCATCACATTTGCACACACACACACAAACACACACACATATATATTTTTTATATTTAATCTCAGAACGGTTAAAGGTTAGAGGTCCCAAAGCCTTTTACAGCTATCAGGGCAATGGATTCATATCCACCATGTCTAGGGCTCAGCCTAGGAGGGCGAGGCCGAATCCTCTCATTCCAACATCTTAACCTTTCACAGCCGTAGTCAGGTACCCATTCACACCTGGGTGCAGTGAGGAAAATCAGAGTAAAGTCCCATCCCACAGACACAACACCATGCCAAAACGGGGCCTCGAACCCTGATCACTGGAGAAGACAAGATCAGAAGTCCAAGGCCTAACCTATTCGGCCATGGCGCCCCCTTACCCAGAAAGAGGAAAAGGAAAAGTGATACATCACAGGAGGTGAAATAGAAAGGGTGTCATGGGATCACAGTGCACCGAAGACAAGTGCAGACAGGAAATACACCACCACACAATCACACGCAGAGTGAAAGAGAAGGGGTGTGGCGGCAGTGCAGTATATTGGAGACAAGTGCAGACAGGAAATACACCACCACACAATCACACACAGAGTGAAAGAGAAGGGGTGTGGCGGCAGTGCAGTATATTGGAGACAAGTGCAGACAAGAAATAAAACACTACACAATCACAGAGAGTGAAAGAGAAAGTGTGTCATGGCATTACTACAGTGCACCAAAGACAAGTGCAGACAAGAAATAAAACACTACACAATGTCATGGCATTACTACAGTGCACCAAAGACAAGTGCAGACAGGAAATACACCGCCACACAATCACAGACAGAGAACAAGAAAGGGTGCCACTCACAGCACTACAGTACACCGGAGACGAGTGCAGACAAGAAATTAAACCCGCCACACAATCACAGACAGTGGGAAAAAAAGGGTATGGCAGGAGTACAGCAGACATACCTGGCAGTGGAGACGAACTTTTCAAACTTGTGCTCGTCCAGCTTATTGTGGTCAGCGTCAGAGTCCCCTCGGCTCCCACGGCTCCCATGGCTGGTCTGCCTCTCCGACCTCATCTGTTGCTTCAGCTGGTCCGTTTCCTGCACAGCAAGGTTCAGGGTGAGAGCTGTATGATTGAGGATTTCTCTGCTGCAATGGGAATTCATTTAACTCACTCAGTACTGCCAGTTAGCTCCCCTGACATTCCTCACAGACGACCCATTTGTATGGGTAAGAAATAAAATCATCAAAAAAAGAGAACAAGTTTGAATTCATGAACTGAAAACATTCCAAACTGATCAGTAACATGACGAGTTAGTTGGGGACAAAATATAAAAAATTCCTCCCTTTTTATGCTATCATCCTGTGAGACGATAATGATATCTATAATTTTTTTCTCTCTCAAAATTTGCACACACTGATGACTTGTAAATGAATCCAAGCAAGAACACAGAGTTTGAAATAGATTGAATTCAGAATGTTATACAGCCCTGATGGGGCCTCTTCGTCTGACTCTGTTGTTTGCCTTGTAACTGAGAAGAAACTAGTCAGATGCGATTGTTGACACGTACTGTTCACATGAACCAGTCACCTTGAAAATAACTCTCCTGCTTGCATGCACAGCAACTCGCCCTGCATTTATTGGTCGCAGTGGAGAGTGGAAAAGTCAGTTAAGATATTTTTCGCATAAAACATCATTATTGAAATTAGGTGCCACCCCAAAAATTCCAAACTGTCTAAAGCTCCTTCGTCTGAAACTGTTGCAAACAGAAAGGCCTCGATCGAGGCCCATTATCCAGAGTGAATTAACTCTCTCCATGCGAACGGCAAAAGAGACGACATTAACAGCGTTTCACCCCAATTACTATCATCAAAATATTGCAAGTGGAAGACTCTTATACTGAAGAGGTGAATGTTGACAAAGAATACCACAATTCTGACGACGGAAGCTAAAGGTTGGGTCATTCAGACACCCACTGGACATCCGAGGGGTCTGTGTAGAGGAAAAGAGAGGACTGGCTGTACTGAGTGGGTTAAAGCCTAGTCTTTTGTGAAGGATTACTACACAAACAAGGAGGTAGGATTGCACTGGCTGTTAGTGCTGGAGCCTTGGGGGCTAGCTGGCCTGTGGGGACCATCCCAGTGCTGACTGTCCTGAAGCCCTCTTGGCTGAGAGAGTGGGGAAGTAACTTGGGCAAGACACTCTCCACAACAATCAAATATTCTACTCTAGCCCAGAAACTCGGGACAGCAGTTGCCTCCTCTGTTGTTCTGATGGTCATAGTCAGACATGACCGACTATCAAACAAAAAATGATACAATGATACATGGTGACCACAGTATTACTTGTGCAACATATGTCACAAGTTGCTTCTTATTCACAGAAAGATTAGGAAATAACATATAAATGAGTTGTAACTATCTTTTGCACATAACCAAAAGTTGTTGTCAGTGGTGTTTGTTATTGTTTTGTTGTTATTGTTTCTTGCTGTTGTTGTTATCACTGTTGAAGATAATATTCTAGTGGTGGATGTTTCTAATGGTTCTGAATTAAGTTTGAAACATATGATGGTTTGCTTTTCTTTCCTTTTCATTTTATCTTTGATGCATGGCAGACTGTAGGAAAAATTACACTGAGAAATCAGCAAATTTTTTTTCCACACATACTACAAACAACTGACAATCATCTGAGAAAAAAAAGATTCCCACATAAACACATACACATGTGCAAGCACGTACACATGTGCATGCAAATCCACATACCCACACACATGCGTAGGCATACAATCCCATAACCACATATCATTTAGTTAATTTTTCATAATCAATCCCTACTAAATTAGTAATTTATTGATCATTATTATAATCACTGTTCTGATTATTATCATTATCATCATTATTATAATTATCATTATTATTATTCTTACCATCATTGTCATAATTATTGTTATTATCATTATCATCAAACATAACACTGACAATCATCAATTTTTTGTTTCCATATATATCATCAACAACAAAAAAATCACCAAAAAAACCCACACAAAAAACACATGACGCACAAGCATGAGCATGTACACATGGTGTGCATGCAAGTCCACACACACACACACACACACGCACATATGTAAGCAAACCATTCCATCACCACCTTACCTTGTTGTAGATGTGGACAAAATCTCCCAGCTGCTTGGCCAGAATTCGGCGCCTGTCCCCCAGCGGCAGCTTCCTGCTGGGGACCACCACACGGAACGTCTGCTGTAGGTTGACAGCAGCCCGTTTCAGGAACCGCAGAACAAGATCCTGATGCACAAACACACACACACACAAAGGGACTGTCGTATTGTATTCAGCCACGTTCTCTCTTGTTCAGGCAAACAATTAAGCTGATTGGTCCACTCAAGGCTGTTTCAATGTAAGCACGCACATGATTAGCTGAGCATCATCATGTGAGACCAAGGTTAGTAGTGACCAGCACCAACACACTGCCGCCCCCCTTTCCCACTCGACAAACCCCTCCAGCCCCCAGCCCCCAACAAACCCACCATATGTTCGTTCAGGGCGTCCACATCATCCCGCAACGTGGGTCTGATCTCACACCAATGCACAAACACACTTATCCCCCTCCCCCCCCATCATTCCCCACTCGATAAACCCTCCACAAGCACCCCTACCCCCATCCCCCAACAAACCCACAATCTGTTCATTGAGGGCATTCACATCATCCTGCAACTTGGTGCCATTCTCACAAACACACAACACACACGCACCCCCCCACACCCACACACACGCAAACACCCTGTGACCACCACCAACATACTAATCCGCTCCCCCCACTACCCCCAATACCCCACTCAATAAACCCTCCCAACCACAACCTGCCCCATCCCCCAACAAACCATCTGTTTGTTCAGGGCGTCCACATCATCATGCAATATGGGACAGATCTCACACCAATGCGGAAACACACTAACCCCCCTCACTTGACAAACCCCCCCTCAACCACCCCGACCCCCATCCCCAACTTGACAAAACCCTCCGATTCCCATCCCCCAACAAACCCACCATCTGTTCGTTCAGGGCGTCCACATCATCCTGCAGCATGGGTCCGATTTCGGAGATGAGGCGTTGCTGGACACGGACCAGGTACATGGCGAAGGCTGAGCGCGCCTGCACCTTGTTGAGCGTGCCCCCCTTCACCAGCAGGTCCACCACATCGTACTTGGGCTCCGGGGGTGGGGGCAGAGGAGGCATGGGGTGGGCCGCCTCCACCTTCACCTCCTGCACCTCCGCCATCTCCTTGGTGTTGGTTGGGACGTCGTTGGTGGTGGTGGTGGTAGATATTGAACTGGAGGGCTTGGTGTTGTTGTTGTTGTTGTTGGTTTTCTTGTTGTTGTTGTCTTCTGCTGTGTCGTCTGGTTTGCCTCGGCCGTCTCCTCCTCCTCCTCCCTGCTGGAATGTATTGTTGTCATTTCCTGGGTTCCTACAAGTATGATAAAACTTCTTCTGCGTTCGTGGGCTGCAACTCCCACGTTCACTCGTATATACTCAAGTGGGCTTTTATGTGTATGACCGTTTTTTAACCCGACATGTAGGCAGCCAATCTCCGTTTTCGGGGATGTGCATGCTGGCTATGTTCTTGTTTCCATAACCCATCGAACACTGACATGGATTACAGAATCTTTAACATGCGTATCTGATCTTCCGCTTGCGTATACACACGAAGTGAGTTCAGGCACTAGCAGGTCTGCACATATGTTGACCTGGGAGATTGTAAAAATCTCCACCCTTTACCCACCAGGCGCCATCACTGTGATTCGAACCTGGGACCCTCAGACTGAAAGTCCAATGCTTTAACTATTTGGCTATTGCACCTGTCACATGATCAAACAAAATTCCTTCCTTTTTTTTCCCCCTATACTTTTTTTTCCAAACCAGACTGAACATTTTCCATAACAAGCCAGACCAAAACAAATGTTCCATCTGCTACATTGCTGACAAAAGAGACTGGTGTATACCCTGGTGTCAATTTTCAATTTTTATCATGGTTTTTTTTTTTGGTGTGTGTGTGGGGTGGGGGTGGGGGGTAACATGAGAGACTGGGAACGTGTGTGTGTGTGTGTGTGTGTGTGTGTGTGTGTGTGTGTGTGCTGGGACTCATATGCTTTTATATGTAGTG
>NC_134896.1:11485616-11543116 GCF_041734735.1 Babylonia areolata | reverse complement strand
CATTTTCTCATTAGGTCAGCAGGAAAGCTGTATATTCTGGACTTCCAGTCCAATGTCCTGACTTTGTACTACACAGCCTTCAAGCTTTGAAACTACTCTTGACAGCTGTCTTTTTTTTCTCCTTTGTGACTCAGACTTTTTTTTATTTCTTATTTTTTAATGGTTGTAAATAACAGCAGTATTGATTCACTTGATATTTCTCTGTTGTCTCTCTTTTGCTCTCACTCTCACTCTCACAGACACACACACAATGCTTACACACACACACACACACACACACACATATGCACACACACAATGCTTATACACACACACACACATGTACACACACACACGCACACACACACAGATGAAAATATCTATAATGTGTTGTACATTTGGTCACATGTAAATTTATTAAGAACAGTAAATAAATATTATATATATATATATATATATATATATATATATATATAAAAATTGAAAAAAAGAAGAAGAAAACATCTCAACAGAAGTCAACCATAAAAAAAATCCAGAAAAAAAGACCAAAAATATCAAACCTTGGCTTTGATGATGAAGGCAAAGCAGCAGCAGCAGATTTTGTCATCTTGTGCCTGAATAAACAGACCAAAGAAAAGAATAACAATGAAGAAAAAAAAAACACACACTAAAAAAACACAAAAAGCTAACAGCACAACTGAATATAAAAAAAAAAGTCTCACACAGCTTTAAACCAATCAGTTTCAGTTTCAGTAACTCAAGGAGGCGTCACTGCGTTCGGACAAATCCATATACGCTACACCACATCTGCCAAGCAGATGCCTGACCAGCAGTGTAACCCAATGCGCTTAGTCAGGCCTTGAGAAAAAAAAAGGTGAATAAATAATAGATAAGCTTAAATAAATAAATAAATAAATAATAATTTTGATATAAAAAAGGTAGTAGTAATGATAATAATAAAAAAAAATAATAATAAATAAATAAATAAATAAATGTGTACCTATTGTATTTTAAACCAACCAACCATCAGTCGCATTACCATGTAACAGAACACGTCGGCCAACCATCCATCCAACCAACCAGTTCAACACAAGCAACCAACAGTGTAGACCTGGGTACCCATCCATACAACCAGCAATCCATCAAACCACCCTCCCACCCACACTCCTACCCATCTCATGAGCTGATCTCTGCCACAACCATCAGGAGATGGCACACACTTTTCTGGGTACCCATCCATCCATTCAACCAGCTATCCATTCACACCCCGCACTCCCCAAAACTTCTATCCATCTAATCAATAATTTTCTCCACACTGTCACAACCACCAGCAGATAGTACAGACTTTTCTGGGTACCCATCCATCCATTCAACCAGCTACCCATTTTACCCATCCAAACTTTTATCCATCTGATCAATCATTCTCCACACTCAGTCACAACCACCAGCAGATAGTACAGACTTTTCTGGGGTACCCATCCATCCACACAGCTACCCGCCCACCCACCCAGCCACACTTGCTCCTACCCATTTGATCAAGCGCTCTCTGCACTCAGTCACAACCACCAGCAGATAGTACAGACTTTTCTGGGTACCCACCCATCCATCCATTCAACCAGCTACCCATTTTACCCATCCAAACTTCTATCCATCTGATCAATCATTCTCCACACTCAGTCACAACCACCAGCAGATAGTACAGACTTTTGTGGTTACTCATCCATCCATTCAACCAGTTACCCATTCACCCATCCAAACTTCTATCCATTTGATCAGTCATACTCCACACTATTGTCACAACCATCAGCAGACAGTACACACTTTTCTGGGGTACCCATCCATCCGAACAGCTATCCATCCACCCACCCAGCCACACTCGCTCCTACCCATTTGATCAAGCGCTCTCTGCACTCAGTCACAACCACCAGCAGATAGTACAGACTTTTCTGGGTACCCACCCATCCATCCATTCAACCAGCTACCCATTTTACCCATCCAAACTTCTATCCATGTGATCAATCATTCTCCACACCATTGTCACAACCATCAGCAGACAGTACACACTTTTCTGGGGTACCCATCCATTCAAACAGCTATCCACCCACCCACCCAGTCACACTCGCTCCTACCCATTTGATCAAGCGCTCTCTGCACTCAGTCACAACCACCAGCAGATAGTACAGACTTTTCTGGGTACCCACCCATCCACCCACCCAGCCACTTGCACCCCTACCCATTTGATCCAGCGCTCTCCAGACTCTGTCACAAACAAACATGCTGCACCTGTCAGCACCCCCCCCCCCCCCCACCGCCCTCCACACACACACAAACACACAGAACAGTACATACCTTTCAGGGTACAGGCGCTGGTGAACCATCACGTTGTGTGTGGTGTTGAATTGCAGGAACCCTCTGGACCACACAAACCACCATCAGCAGTGTATCAGCAGTTGTATTGTATTGTATTGTATTGTATTGTATTATATGCTATGCTGTGGTATGGTATAGTATGGTATGGTACTGCATTGTACTGTACTGCACTGTATTGTACTGTATGGTGTTGTATATTGTATTGCATTGTATTGCACTGTATGTATTGTTTTGTATTGTATTGTATTGCATTGCATTGCACTGCATTGCATTGTACTGTGTTGTGTTGTGTTGTGTTGTGTTGTATTTATTGTATTGTATTATTATTGTCACAACCAGTTTCTCTGTGTGAAATTCAGTTTGCTCTCTCTGAGGACAGTGTTTCGCTAAAGTGCAGAACAACTCCTTTTTTCCTCTTCTACTGTTTTCTGTCTGCAAGTGCATTTGCTCTGTCAAAGTGGATTTTAAAAAAAATATATTTTTTTTTTTATTACACAATTTTGTCAGGGACGACCCTTTTGTTGCCATGCATGGGTTCTTTTGTGTGTGCTAAGTGCATGCTGTACACAGGACCATGGTTTATCATCTCATCCGATCGACAAGTGTCCGTACCACTACTCAATGTTTAGCGGAAGGAGCAAAAGTACTCGTGACTGGTAGCTTTCTTCTTCTTCTTCTTTTCATTTTGTTAACCCCTTGGCTGCTGCTGATTACTATGTTTATTTATAGTATGCTGTTTCATGCCCGTGTTCTCTCAATGTGGTTATTGCATGTGTATGACTGTGAACATTATACATGAGGTTGAAGTCAATTTAACATTTAAAAATTTAACCCTTTAAAAAAAAAAATTATTCATTGTTGAATAAATATGATTCTTGTACATTGTTTATGTAACATATACTACACATGAATTTCTCTTATTCGAGATAACAAAGCATTCTGTTTGATATATGTCATATCCTCGTCAGAGGGACTGTCGTCACCTCTGTGAGTTAAGACTTGAGATTACAGGTCAGGATGACATTCTTTATATGGGATTCCTTCCTGTGCGAATTACATTACTTTTGTTCTGGAGAGACAGGCGCAATTGCCGAATGGTTAAAACATTGGACTTTCAATCTGAGGGTCCTGGGTTCGAATCTCGGTAACGGCATATGATGGGTAAAGGGTGGAGATTTTTCTGATCTCCCAGGTCAACATAAGTGCAGACCTGCTTGCACCTGAACCCCCTTCGTGTGTATACACAAGCAGAAGATCAAATATGCACGTTAAAGATCCTGTAATCCATGTCAGCGTTTGGTGGGTTATGGAAACAAGAACATACCCAGCATGCACAGCCCTGAAAATGGAGTATGGCTGCCTACATGGTGGGGTAAAAACGGTCGTACACATAAAAGCCCACTCATACATACAGGTGAACGTGGGCGTTGCAGCCCATGAAGAAGAAGTGTTCAGGAAAAATCAAAGACACCACTCAAGAATACACAAAAGTAGCGTCTGCACATATATCAGTCACACCACACTGATGTCTTTCTACCAAGCCTTACCAGTCAAAGGGTTAAAAGTTTGTTTCTTCTCACGACCCTCTTTTTTTTTTTTTTTTCTCCCCTTCTGAATTTAGTACACAGCTGGTATGAGTGGTATGTAAGTGCAATTTTGATGCAAAAAGGAACAAGAAGAACAAGTTGATAAATAAAAACAGCATATCTTATATTTCCTTGAAACTAGACACACACACAAACATGCAAACACACACACACACACACATGCATATAAACATACACACACACACATACATATATACATATATGCACCCACATCCTTCCCCACCCATCCTCCCCCTCCCCCCCAACCCCCCTGCCCTTCCCTGTCCACCCTCCCTATTTCTCCTGCCCCCAAATAACTGCCTCAAATTAAGGTAGCACAGAAAAACACACATGTACACATGAAAACACACATGCACATGCCGGGGAAGATGCGGATCCAGCCCCCACTTCCACCCACCCACACCTACCCACCCACTCCTCCTCCTCCTCCTTACCCGTGCTGATCCCAGGTGTCGGGGCTGGGAAAGATGTGGATCCACCCCCCCCTTCCACCCACCCGCACCCATCCACCCACTCCTCCTCCTCCTTAGCCATGCTGATCCCAGGTGTCAGGGCTAGGGAAGATGTGGATCCACCCCACCTTCCACCCACCTGCACCCACCCACCCACTCCTCCTCCTCCTTACCCGTGCTGATCCCAGATGTCAGGGCCGGGGAAGATGCGGATCCACCCCCCCCCCACACCCACTCCTCCTCCTCTTTACCCATGCTGATCCCAGGTGTCAGGGCCAGGGAAGATGTGGATCCACCCCACCTTCCACCCACCCACATCCACCCACCCACTCCTCCTCCTTACCTGTCCTGATCCCAGGTGTTGGGGCCAGGGAAGATGAGGATCCAGCCCCCCCTCCCACCCACCCACACCCACCCACTCCTCCTCCTCTTTACCCGTGCTGATCCCAGATGTCAGGGCTGGGGAAGATGTGGATTCACCCCCACTCCCACCCACCCACTCCTCCTCCTCTTTACCCGTGCTGATCCCAGGTGTCAGAGCTGGGGAAGATGTGGATTCACCCCCACTCCCACCCACCCACTCCTCCTCCTTACCCGTGCTGATCCCAGGTGTCGGGGCCGGGGAAGATGCGGATCCAGCCCCCCCTCCCACCCACCCACACCTACCCACCCACTCCTCCTCCTCCTTACCCGTGCTGATCCCAGGTGTCGGGGCTGGGGAAGATGCGGATCCAGCCCCCCCTTCCACCCATCCACCCACTCCTCCTCCTTACCCATGCTGATCCCAGGTGTCGGGGCTGGGAAAGATGTGGATCCACCCCCCCCCCCTTCCACCCACCCACACCTACCCACCCACTCCTCCTCCTTACCCATGCTGATCACCGGTGTCGGGGCCGGGGAATATGAGGATCCAGCCCCCCTCCCACCCACCCACCCACACCTACCCACCCACTCCTCCTCCTTACCCATGCTGATCCCCGGTGTTGGGGCCAGGGAAGATGAGGATCCAGCCCCCCTCCCACACCCACCAACTCCTCCTCCTCCTCCTCCTTACCCATGCTGATCCCAGGTGTTGGGGCCAGGGAAGATGAGGATCCAGCCCCCCTCCCACACCCACCAACTCCTCCTCCTCCTCCTCACCTGTCCTGATCCCAGGTGTTGGGGCTGGGGAAGATGCGGATCCAGCCCCCTCTCCTACACCCCCCCTTCCACCCACCCACACCCACCAACTCCTCCTCCTCCTCCTTACCCGTGCTGATCCCAGGTGTCGGGGCCGGGGAAGATGCGGATCCAGCCCCCCCTCCTCTGCTCCTCCTCCTTGAGGCGCCTCATGATCTTGATCTCCTCGCTGTTCAGCCCCGCCATGCCCCCGCCACCACCTCCTCCCCCTGCCTTGCCTGACTGGCCCGAACCCAGGCCCCCCTGTGTCTTTCCGGCAGAGCTGGCTGACTGGGGCCTCCCCTTCTGTCGATCGAAGCACAAAAGGTGATTTGTGTGTGTGTGTGTGTGTGTGTGTGTGTGTGTGTGTGTGTGTGTGTGTGTGTGTTGTGTGTAGTGTGTGTGTGTGTGTGTGTGTGTGTGTGTGTGTGTGTGTGTGTGTGTGTGTGTGTGTGTGTGTGTGTGTGTGTGTGTGTGTGTCTGTGTGTGTGCATGCATGCGTGAATGTGTGCGGATGCATGTGTGTGTGTGTATTTCTGCATGAAACATAAATGACTGAAATGCACTTTTATAAAATTTTTAATACCATAATAACAATATGGATGACAGGTAAACAAATGCAACACAATGAAACAATGGAGGATTATCATAATATTACCGGTTCATTAAAATACAAGAAGTAATGGTGTCATCGTTTCTTCAGAAAAAAAAAGAAAACTATCATTGCTGTAATGACTAGTGTCAGTTTTCTGTAATCCACAATGATGTATTTGTTCTTGTGTGTATAAAAACGAATTATGCAACCAGTAAACTAACTACCCACTAAAATCAACTGATCAATCAGTGACTCATATTTTTCAAAGCTCAGCAAACTATATGAACTATCTGTGCATGTGCTGTGAGTAACTGAAATTAAAACTTCAGTAAATAATACACATTTGTTATTGTAGTGTAGTGTAGTGTAGTGTAGTGTAGTGTAGTGTAGTGTAGTGTAGTGTAGTGTAGTGTAGTGTAGTGTATTGCATTGCATTGCATTGTAGTGTATAGCATTGCATTGCATTGGACTGGACTGGACTGGTACTGAATTGCATTTATACACTTTTCACGTTAAAATTATTCAGGAAGTCACTTCAATGAACACCAAACAAGCAAGGTATAAAGTCAAAATAATATCATTTGAGATTAAGTGGTCTTTAAAAAAAAAAAAACAGACAAAAAACAGAAACAGCATACAGAGAAAAATATATTCTCAAGCATCTTATTTGGTAATGCAAACATAACAACACACAGAACTAAAACAAATACAGAAAGATTTTGTATAATAATATAACAACAGACACAAATACCTGATAAAATAGGAATTAACAATGTCAACTCTAACTTTACCTCTGTCTTGAATTTGCTTTGGATTTAATTTCTGATATATCATGTAAACCCATTAGTTTGTGTCCTGTGTATTGTGGTAAAAATAAACTGATAAGCAGTGAGTTAAAAGAGAGAGACTGAAAGTAAAAAACAGTAATAGGGACATAGAGAAAGAGACAAGAGAACCTGATTTCAGCCATTGTCAATGCCCATCCCCCCTTTTTTTTTTTTTTTTTTTTTTTACACAGGGAAATAAGTCAAACTTTAAACAAATTAAAAACAAGAAAAAGACAGAGAAGGAATTGATTATTCAAAGTGCGATGGCAGAAAGTCACGTGGAAAGAAAGGAAAAGAAAATGATACCCTGGAATGTTAAATATCCTGGAATGTTATCCCAGGAATGTTAAATATGCACAAGACTAAGAGAACAACAGGCCTCAGGTGTTTAATGTGCAAAGAATCATGACTGGACCCCCCCAACCCCATCCCCCCACCCCTCAAAAGCCAAGTCATGAACTAAGGTGGAAACATCATACACTGACTGATCAAAATGATTTGGGAGGGGAAGAAGAAGAGAAAAAAGAAAAGAAATATGAAACACTCACAAACACAGACACACTCTCACACACACACACAAATACACATGCATATGAACACACACACACACACACATGCACACATACATATGTACACACACACAGACACACACACACAAATATACATGCATATGAACACACACACACACACACACACACACAAATGCAAACAAAAATATGTACACGCACACAAACACACACACAAATACAAACAACCCCCCCTCCACCAGAAGCACCCCCAGGAGACTCCACTCAAGCATGTACTATGCCATTTCCATCATAGAGATTTACAATTAACACAGAGCAAGTCAGAAACAATCCTACTGATGGGAAAAAAAAAAAAAAAAAAAGAAGAAAAAATCAAACACACATGAAACAAAGAAAGTAAAGCATGAAATTCCTCACAACCTACACAGCTACCACACCAAGCATCATGACACATCTAATCTAGAAAATACAGAGAGAAACTGATTTGAAACTGTATCTATATAGATGCTAGATTCTTTATGCCTGATGACACATCTAATCTGAATCTGAATCTATATTTACTGCTCGATTCTTTATGCCTGATGACACATCTAATCTGGATCTGGATCTATATTTATTGCTCAACTCTTTATGCCTGATGACACATCTAATGCGGAACATTCAGAGAAACTGATTTGAAACTGGATCTATATACAAGCTGGATTCTTTGTTCGATGTGGAGTGATGGCCTAGAGGTAACGCATCCGCCTAGGAAGCGAGAGAATCTGAGCGCACTGGTTCGAATCACGGCTCAGCCGCTGATATTTTCTCCCCTCCACTAGACCTTGAGTGGTGGTCTGGACGCTAGTCATTCTGATGAGACAATAAACCGAGGTCCCGTGTGCAGCATGCACTTAGCGCAATAAAAAAAAACCCACAGCAACAAAAGGGTTGTTCCTGGCAAGATTCTGCAGAAAAGTCCACTTCGATAGGAAAAACAAATAAAACTGCAAACAGGAAAAAAAAAAAAAAGAAAAAAAGTGTGGTGCTGTAGTGTAGTGACACGCTCTCCCTGGGGACAGCAGCCCGAACTTCACACAGAAGAAACCTGTTGTGATAAAAAGAGAAATATACAAACACAAAATATTTAGCCTGATGCTTTGGTGCAAAGTAAGAAGCCTCTTTCAAGTGTTCCCAAGTGTGAATCGATCTTTATGACATTCACGGAAGATGCTGTGATAGAACTGGCTGGGTGTCGAACTGGACGTGACGTCTGATCAATGATCAGGGATTCAAGGCCCCTGTTTTGGGGGCATGGGCGTTTTGTCCTTGGGGAAAGGAGGCTTCACCCCAGTTTTCCTCACCCAACCCAGGTGTGAATGGGTTTCCTGGCTCCAGGTAAGAAGGTAATAAAAGGGTGGAAGGTGAGGGCTGGCCCCCCCCCCACCCCCCCACCTTCCTATGGATATTAATTCACTTCCCAGATGGCTATAAAAAGCTATGGGACTTTTGACAATTAACCTTTTATATATATATATATATATATATATATATATATATATATAAAATGTATTAGACATTCAAGCCAAAAAAACAAAAAACAGAAAAAAAAACCCAAAACAACCTGACTGACGTTAAATGAACTACAGAAGCTAACTGCAGAAAATGTTCTGAATCTGACAACAACAACAACAACAACAACAACAAAACAAAACACACAAACAAACAAACAAAAAAATTTAAGAAGCATGAATGACTAGAAATGTCTGGTGACTGACGAAACACACACACACACACACACACAAAACAAAAACAACAACAACAAAAAAAACAACAACAAGAAACATTACCACTCTTTTCTAAGTTCTTTGGAATCTTGAAACAACAACAAAATGGGTAAAAAAAACAAAACAACAACAACAAAAAACAAAAAAAACCAAAAAAAACCCAAACCCAATAGACACAACATATAGGAGATTGGAGAGAAAAAAAAATCCAACCATACCAAAAGGATCACCACATTAATGTACATAAGACACACGGTCCCCCAAACCACTTCAGAACCAAACTAACCATTCAGCAGTACACCTTTCTATCGCTACTCTGTGGTGGAGAAAATAAGACGGAGGTGTAAAAAAACCTGGAAATATACCTTCAAAAATGCAAAGGGCCAACCACCTCCTGCTCCCTGAAACCATTGTGTTTGCATGTACTCTGAGACTATGAGGATTTGAACACTCTGAGACAATGAGGATTTGAACACTCTGAGACTATGACGATTTGAAGATAACATGGTATTTTGTTGTTGTTGTTTGTTTTGTTTTTTGCCAAACTTGGAGATTAAGTTTAAGCCACCTGAAGCGTTTACCAAAACCAACACAAACAAGCAAGCATACACACACACACACACATACAAAACTGTATAAAAAACAAAAACAAACAATAATAAATCAAATTATAAAACAGCTCTGGTTCAGATTAGGGCTTAGCACAGTAAATGACCCAGGGCTTCTGGTAAGCTACAAATCTTGGTGGTCCTGGGCACTCTTTTACAGTAATTCTAGGGGGTCCCAGACTAACCTTCAGAGGATCCCTTTCATGCCGCACACTGTAATCACATCTACATTGTTACACACATACAAAAGCCGGCATACTTTCAAGTCATAATCAACTGTTTCTGAAATGCTGAAGAGGAAAAGTTTCAGTTTCAGTTTCAGTAGCTCAAGGAGGCGTCACTGCGTTCGGACAAATCCATATACGCGACACCACATCTGCCAAGCAGATGCCTGACCAGCAGCGTAACCCAACGCGCTTAGTCAGGCCTTGAGAAAAAAAAGAAAAAGAAAAGGTGAATAAATAATAGATAAGCTTACATAAATAAATAAATAATAATTATAATATAAAAAAGGTAGTAGTAATAATAATTAAAAAAAAAGAAAGATAACAATGATGATAAATAAAGGGGAAAAAACAACAACAACTGTTCTTCATAGCAGGCGATCCGAGAATCAGACTGACGCCCCCATACAGGAGAAATCTTTTAGACATCCAAGGGACCCACTGAGTGAAGATGCACTTCATTCTTTCCACTTTCAATGTGTTAGGGACGCATATCTATGCGTCATCAGAAGCCCTGAATATTGTCCTCGGTTTGTGTAGAAATTTTGTTGTGTGTATTGTTTTCTAAGGGTCATGGACAGCATTTGTCCTGGGTATGAGATTAGGTTTGGTTTTGAGCACACAGAGAGAGAGAGAGGCTTTTTGTTTGTTTGTTATGTTTTCTGCAGCTGGAATAATTTTGTTAAGGAAAGAGATTTTGCTTTATTAGCTAAAACGATGGCTTTTGAACAGGATTTGCTTTGGGAGCAGAGGCATATTCACAGTATATTCAATGCCTAATTCATTTATTTATTTCTCTGTTCATTTCTATTATTGCTTATAGTTGTAGTCCAGCCAACCACACTGCACAAAGCCATAGCAGGGCTGAAAAACTTAAATCTTAATTTGAGAGAACTGGTCTGTGTGTGTGTGTGTGTGTGTGTGTGTGTGTGTGTGTGTGTACATGTGCATGAATGTATGCATGTGTACCAGCATGCGTGCACACACATGCATGAACATATGCACACAGAACGTCACAACCACAGAATATTTGCAATTAACTATTTCCAAAAGCAACTGAGGTCATAACAGTGAAATAAGCAGGAGTGGAAAACTACAGCACTATGAATTACAGAGCAGATCACGGCAAACTTGACTGATCAAAGATTACAGAATCTCCAGAAACAGAAGAGGCGGAGACAGATGACTGAAAGAAAAAAAAAAACACCACAAAAATAATAGACAATGAATTTTAAAATGTAGAGAAAAAAAATCAAACAATGAAGCATAATACCTGATCCATAAGATCAGATCTTTAAAACTGATAATTTTTCTTCATAAAAAAATCTGTTTATGTCTAAGATTGCTGAAAAAGAGCTCATTAATCCACAAGGATTTTACCCAGAACCAGTCACATGTTCTGACCCTGGCATCTGACTTTGGGGAAAAGGATGCGACAGCACACATACATTTCCATATTATGCAAATCCGCACACACGGCAGTAAATGACGTATATATACCAACGCACATGTTTATAAGTGTGCATTAGCCCGAGATCGGTTTTAGATTATGCGTACATATTTTCAATGCACACACATACACACATGCACACTAAAACAATGAATAAATACAAAAATAAAGTATGCACACATGCATGCACAAATACGTGTGTGTGTGTGTGTGTGTGTGTGTGTGTGAGCATCAAAGACAGTTTCATGACAGTAAAGCAAGACTCAATAACAATGGCCCATCCATCTGACCTATTCCCTGTCACCAAGGGAGTGAAACAAGCACTGCCTATCTGCAGCATCTTCACTTCTCTGCCAAGGTGTTCACAGCATTCTCACAGACCAGTGCTGCCAACACTGTGTGTCCGGCACAGAACGCATGGTCGCTTGTTTGACCTCACAAACTTTTGTTGTTGCTGGTCATACGTAAATGTTTACTGCCCTTGCTTACGTCCAGCAGAATGAAACTAAGTGAAAGTCCAGCGATGTTGCGCCTGTCACGCATCAAAGACGGAATTCAATTCTTCCTGTAGGTGGACACCACACCATGCCAGGCATGGAAGCCGTGAACCTTGCAACAACTGTGCCCTGCCCTCAATGTCGATGGCTAGACACTTCTTCTTCTTCTTCTTCATTCTTGGGCTGCAACTCCCACATTCACTCGTATGTACACAGGTTGGCTTTTACGTGTATGACTGTTTTTACCCTGCTGGATGGCTAGACACACCACGACTCACGCTGCTGCAGTCACTTTTTCCATGACAACGAAGTCTCTTTTTCTTTTTCTTCTTATTCTTTCTTTTTCTTTTCTTTCTTTTCTTTGGGGGGTGGGGGAGGGGAGGGGTGGGGGGTGGGGGTGGGGGTTGCCCCAGAACTTGCGACATTTTGTTTCCTATATTTCAGTGATGATGAATGATAACAGGGGGCGATGGATAAGCTGCTGAAGGGGGTCCATTTAGGTTTGGAACTACCTGACAAGGCTGTTGTACTCTTGTAATAATATATCCTGGCATCAACCAGGTCTGAGAGGTACAGATACCAGCGGTGTTGGTCATGAAATTTGAGTAACACTACCAAAACCACATCCATGGTGGATCAGTGGATGACATCTTGACTGTGTGGTCCGAGCCTTCTCATTTGAGCCCATAGTACACTCCACTCTGGGTAGGAGCAGACCATAGGGTGAAAAAAAGAAAAACAACCTCTGATGATGGGGCTGGAACCCACATCCTCCCAGCTGTCGGTCCATGATGCTGACTACTTTGCCATGGGGGGCTGGTGTTTCTGATGTCTTTGTTGGCTTCAACGGCTAGCCATAATGCTGTGTGTGCATGTTTGCAAATGTTTGCTGACATGTCATTTGTTTCCTCTCTACACATGCATTCCAGCACGAGTAAATAAGTGTTATTTCAAGCCATCTTATACCCCCCCGCACCCCCCTCCCATGACCACCACAGCTCCCAAGCAAAAAATAAAAGAAATAAACACATCCCAAAAACCCCCAAAGTTCACACACACACACACATATGTACAAGGTTTTTACCCAAACTGGAGGGGACTGGAAACAAAAACCATCAAGAATTTTTTTTTCTTAAACAAAGCATAGTTCTCCTTATTTTCATTTTCTCTCTGTCACTCAAAGAAGAGCAGACATTCTCATATTGCCATATTTGAACACACACACATACACACTAACACACACACACACACATTGAGATACACACACACACACACACATGCTTTGTCTGTAAATCTTAATTAATGTGTGAAGTTTTGAATATCAATAGTTGTGTGTGTGTGTGTGTGTGTGTGTGTGTGTGTGTGTGTGTGTGTGTGTGTTATTCACTGGTATGGCATTGATCATGCTAAACTATGGGTCACACACAGCTCAACATATTTGTAAAAAAAAAAAATAATAATAATAAAAAAAGAGAACACAGGCAAACAATAACCAGTTTGCATTAATTAAAACATACAATCAATAACTTCCTTGACAAAAAAAGAGAGAGAGAAAAAAAAAAAACCAGCATCAATACAGTCACAAGCAATAACACTTGATCAGTCCCAGTTAGAGATATGCGAACAAAAAAACTTTCAGAACGACACATCAAAATAACAACGAAAAAAAATAATAACAAATTGACAGAAAGCACAAATATAAAGAAAAAAAAAAAGAACTTTTCTTCATCAAAAAAGAAAAAAAAAGGAAGTAAAAAGATACAAATCAGAATCATTATCAATCTCAGCGGATAAGGGAGGCAAGCCAAGCGAAGGGAAACCACTCACCGTTCTGGCAGATACTGGCCTAGTAAAAGCAGTCTGATTGGAGAAAAGAGAATGCTACAGTAACAACACATCATGCAATCTGACTGACAACATACATAGAGAAACAGAGTGGCAGAGTGAGAGACAGACAGAGAGAGAGAGAGAGAGAGAGAGAGAGAGACAGAGACAGAGAGAGAGACAGACAGACACAGACAGACATACAGACAGAGAGGAGACAGAGACAGATGTGTATACAGATACACATGTTTTTTTCAATATAGGTCATGGCCTCTCATGAAGGGGTGGATAAATAGAACAGAGAGACAGAGTGACAGAGAGAGAGAGAGAGAGAGAGAGAGAGAGACATATATATATATATATATAAAGATACTATACGATACGATATGTTTATTTATTCAAGAAAAGGCCTCGGCCCCATTTGAAGGGGGTAATATACAAGAACCATTTAGCACCAAACACATGTCAGACATATACACGCACGAAAAGAGAGTGAGAGAGAGAGACAGAGACAGACAGACAGAGACAAAACAGAACGGGAGAAAGAGACAGACAAATGAGGAGAGAATACGACAGAGCGAGAGAGAGACAGGCTGCAATATTCAGTCATATGATGTCATCATGTAATCGTTTTTGTCGAGGCTGTTTATTCACCAGTGCATTTACTAATTAGTTTATTTAGTTATGAAGAAGACTTTTTCAGTCATTCATTCACTTATTCATCTATTCATCCAGTCAATCTTCATATCTAAAATCTCCCAGTCAGGATTCCGGAGACTGTTTCAGTACAAATGGCATCCCTATCTTCTGGAAATTCAGTGCAAGAAATTTCCTCTTTTCTATTGCTCGTGATATTGCTAGTTTAGCAATTTTAGACATTGCATGCCTGTCATTCTGTATTCTATATTCCACACACACACACACACACACACACACACGCACAGAATTATGTTTATGTTCAGCTTAGTTGGTTTATTTTTATATCTTCTGTTGAAAAACTGACGGAATGGTCAATATGAGAGGCATGGCATAGGTTTATGTGCATCAGCATGATTGTACTTGTGCTTAAACATATAAATACAGGTAGACTGGGAAAGATTAATGTACTACTGGATACAAGTACAAATAGGTTGGGAAAGTGGAATCTATTCAAAGATATGTGTACTTTGCAAATTGAAGAAGTTGACTCTATTTCAACAGATAAGATAAGTATAGGAAGACTGGAAAGATTAAGTCAATGATAAAAAAAACAAACAACAGCGGACAGGTTTAAAGTGTTGCCTCTATCATAACATATGGATAGGGGTAGGTTGGGAAAATTGAATCTATTATAAGACATACGTGCAAAGAGGTAGAGTAGATTGAATCTGTCATGACGGGCGCAATAGCCAAGTGGTTAAAGCTTTGGACTGTCAGTCTGAGGGTCCCGGGTTTGAATCTCGGTAATGGCTCTGGGTGGGTAAAGGGTGGAGATTTTTCCGATCTCCCAGGTCAACATATGTGCAGACCTGCTTGTGCCTGAACCCCCTTCATGTGCATATGCAAGCAGAAGATCAAAATACGCACGTTAAAGATCCTGTAATCCATGTCAGCGTTCGGTGGGTTATGGAAACAAGAACATACTCAGCATGCACACACCCAAAAACAGAATATGGCTGCCTACATGAAAGGGTAAAAACGGTCATACACGTAAAATCCCACTCGTGTACATACGAGTGAACATGGGAGTTGCAGCCCATGAACGAAGAAGAAGAAGAATCTATCAAAAAATGCAAATACAAGAAGGCTGGGAAGAATGCATCTATCATGAGGTATTGGAAAGGCTGAATCTACTGTATGATAATTATAGATACAGGTAGGTCTTATTACCCCAAGTAAACTCTAGTTTGTATGGAAAAAAATGTGTTGAAATTAAAGATAAAAAAAGAAAAGATTTTGGTCCACTACAACGATATCATAAATGATACAAGATTGTTTATCAAGCAGAGTTTGAAACATGCAAAATTTTCTGTTGTGCTTTTGAGAAAGGAAGAAAAAAAAGGAGAAAATTTCTGTGAAGAGACGATCACCTTGACCTGAAAACACCATAAACATGAAAATGATACAGAACTAATGTTCACAACAATCGACACTCGATCTGTATATATATATATATATATATATGATAGTCAGTTGTGTCTGACTATGACCATCAGATATATATATATATATATATGATAGTTGTGTCTGACTATGACCATCAGAACAGCAGAGGACACAACTGCTGTTCCGACTATTTGGGCTAGAATTTGATTATAGTGGAGAGTGTCTTGCCCAAGTACATCCCCACTCTCTCGGCCAAGAGGGTTTTAGGACAGTTGGCGCTGGGATGGTTCCCAAAGGCCAGCTAGCCCACAAGGCTGCAGCACTAAGAGCCAGTGCAATTTTGCCTCTTAGTTTGAGAGTCATAGTCCTTCACAAAAGACTAAGCTGTAAATGGTTTCCCATTGACTGGAGAAACCATTGATAATGCAGCTCTCACTTTGTTGTTGGCCCAAATGTAAACTGTAAACTTATGTCAATCTGTGATATAAGCCGAGTGTTGGGCCCACTCGATCTGGAATGATTAGGAAATAACGTAGGAATTGTGGCAGTATAAGAATTTATTTTTTTCATGTGCCTATGTTGTTTCGGAACAAACCACATGATGCATTCTGACATTATAAGGACAACCCCTTCTTTCATAAATAAGTTACTGTCTTCCTGCCATGAGGCATTCTGGGCATTCTTTTCACACAGTTAACACCTCTCGTAGATTCTACTGAAGAAAGATTCCTTCCTCCAAGAATGCTCACATCTCTGCTCAAGAAACTGGTCAAATATAACTGAAGGAAACAGAACAGTGTCTGTGTGTGTATTGTGTGACTGACAGCACAAGAATATGACACATTCATTAAGCTAATGACAACCCCTCAGGAACATCACTGTATGAGAAGCAAATTTAAACAATTAGCACCAATAATGGATAAACTTTCTTTCTTTTTTTTTTTCAAAGGTAAAACAAAACGTAAAACACGCTCTAAGTGCACGCATGTTATTGCATATTCATTTGTGCATGTGATTTGATGTGTGTGTGTGTGTGTGTGTGTGTGTGTGTGTGTGTGTGTGTGTGTGTGTGTGTGTGTATGGGTGTGTGTGTGTGTTGGAATGTGCACATGAGTAAGTATGGCTCACTATAAACATATCCATGCTTGAATGCATGTGTGTACTTTCATGTGCACATACGCTCACGTACATATGGGTTGGTGTATTTCCATGCAAATACTTTGAAGTACGCAAACATGTCATGCATCCATTTACGTCTCCATGCATATGTGTATGTTTATGTACTGCACATTCACACACAATGTGTGAGCATATATCCCCAATCCACTGCAGCATAGAGACATGCAGATTGATACCTGAAAACATTTGAAAACAGCTGTAAAAAATTTAAAAAAACACCACCAACAAAAAAACACACAACAACAATGTAAATAATTCCAAACTCATGTCCCCAAAATTCTGTTTAACTCATTCTACTCCAGATACGAGTTAACTCATACCATGATTACTTCCCCTGTGGACCATTGCACAAGTATTCTCGTACCAACACACTGTTCTAATTTCGTTCATTCTTGCTTGGTACAGTTGGCATTCTAAACTGAACTGTTTACAGATTCTAGAAGCATGAAAACGAAGCTTTGTTTGAACGATTAAATCAACAATTTTCCATCTGTTTTCGCTGCTTAAGTGAACCACCCAGTTTTTTGGGCAGTGGTCTCATATAGTGCTGCTCCAGGGGAGTTGTTGCAGGCATGTAGCTGTGGGGTAGAATGAGTTAAAAAAAACAACAACAAAAAACCCAAAAAAAAACCCAGACCACAAAACACCAGTGCAGCTCACGTTCAGCATGTGACAGGTGACCAACATGTGGTCACCACAGCAGCAAACTCACCTTGGCACGGCCAGCGATCTTGGCCTGGATCTCCTGGTTCCGGCGGCTCTGTTGCTGCAGAGAACGCATCATGGGGTCGTGGCACACGATGCCTGGCACACACACACACACACACACAGGGCGTCAGATGCTTAGACATAGGCACTAAAGGCTTTATATTATATTATCATCATCGTGGCACACGACACCTGGTGTGCACACACACACAGTCAGATGCTTAGACACAGGTACAGATCGAAGGTTATATATTATATTATCGTCGTGGCACACGATACGTAGCATGCACACACACAGAGGGTCAGATGCTTAGACACCAGGCACAGAATGTTTTATATTGTATTATCATCGTTGTGGCACACAATGCCTGGATCACGCACACACACACACACACACACACACAGTGGGTCAGATGCTTAAACACCAGGCACAGAAGGCTTATATCTTATTATCGTTGTTGTGGCACACAATGCCTGGTGCGCACACACAGAGATGGGGTTGGATGCTTAGACACAAGCACAGAAGGTTTTATAATATATCATCATCGTGGCAAACACACACACAACACACACACACACACACACAGAGGGTCAGATGCTTAGACACAGGCAGAGAAGGCTTTATATTATCATCGTCGTGGCACATGATGCCTGGCACACACACACACACACACACACAGGGTCAGATGCTTAGACACAGACAGAGAAGGCTTTATATTATCATCGTCGTGGCACATGATGCCTGGCACACACACACACACAGGGTCAGATGCTTAGACACAGACAGAGAAGGCTTTATATTATCATCGTCGTGGCACATGATGCCTGGCACACACACACACACACACACACACACACACACACACACACACAGGGTCAGATGCTTAGACACAGACAGAGAAGGCTTTATATTATCATCGTCGTGGCACATGATGCCTGGCACACACACACACGCACACACACACACACAGGGTCAGATCTTAGACACAGACAGAGAAGGCTTTATATTATCATCGTCGTGGCACATGATGCCTGGCACACACACACACACACACACACACACACACACACACACACACACACACACACAGGGTCAGATGCTTAGACACAGACAGAGAAGGCTTTATATTATCATCGTCATGGCACATGATGCCTGGTGCACACACACACACACACAGGGTCAGATGCTTAGACACCAAGCAGAGAAGGTTTTATATTCTATTATATTATCATACCTTCAATTCGCAACAGAGAAAAAATTGCTCCCCACGGAGTTGCTACTACAACGTACCACCACCACCACCAAAAAAAAAAAAAAAAAAAAATGAAATGAAATGAAAAAAAGTTTATCACTGATATATCTTAAGTGTTCTAGTGCAAACATATGGATGACATCACTTATTTTTTTGTTGATAAATATTCATGTATTATTTGGGAAAGTGAATACTGTGTTCCAGATGTCACTGTAAGGAAATGAAATACTATGGGTTTTTTAAGGATAAAATGACATGCCTCACACACACACACACACACACACACACACACTCATGCATATACAATCAGCCACAATGAAAATAATTAAACATGACCTCACAGGAGGCAATTCACTCACCAGCCAAGCTAAACAGGTCACACAGCATGTTTCCCTTGATCTTCAGATCTAGCGGACTGTCACTGGAAACAAAGGATGGGAATAGATGAATAAATAAGCAAATGAATGATTAAACAAGCAAGTAAGTTAAGAAATAAATAGATAAATAACTAAAGAAACGAACAGATAAACAAATAAGTAAATGACTAAATAAGTAATAGATTAATAGATATGTCAATCAAATATGTATCAAACAATTCTTATTTGAGATTTAAAAAAAAATTTAATGTAAAATATGTGTCAACAGAATGTTATTCTGTCAATGCTCACATACCAAATCACAGTCTGCGAGTGTAACAATGCTGATATGTCCACACCCTGAAATAATACCAGGAAATCTTGTGATACAGTTATCAAAAGATGTAAGTCTACAAAATTTATTTACAAAGCATGTTCATATCTCTCAATCACAGTTTCGTTTGTTTTCACAATGACATGATCCTAAACACTATCGGTTTTTTTGCAGGGGACACGTCACACTATGAAGACACTGAACTGTCGTCTGTATGAGATGTACATGGACAGGTACCATATTTTACTGACTATATAATGCGCTTCTGGTTGTTTGAATGCAAACAAAAAGATGTTAACAATTCATAATGCACTGCATCTTATAAGGCACACATCAAAATGATTGACAAAAAGCCAAGCATTGTTGAGTCAGTCAGCGTTGCTGCCGCAGCCGTGCTTTCATCTTCAGCCGAAGCTTACGTTGATGTCAAGGGCCTGACGTCAATCAAAGCTCTCTCCACATGTTGCTCCATCTGTTCGCTGTGTTAATCTCTGCCTTGTTAAATATGTCCTGTCGCCTGCTGCTCCCTGTATGTGTTTTTCTGTGTGAGTTGTTTGTGAACTGTTTTTATTCTGATTCATGGGAAGGTTTCATTCATTTTCACAGCCACGAATGTCATACTTCCAGTAGCGTTTCAACAGATTTTAACCATACATTAGGCGTGATATCAGAAGGCACAAAGGTCGAAGCCGTGGAAAAAAAAAAGCATTACCTTATAGTATGTAAAATACTAAACACACATGGACCTACACAGGTTCACACTACACACACATGGACCTACACAGGTTCACACTACACACACATGGACCTACACAGGTTCACACTACACACACATGGACCTACACAGGTTCACACTACACACACATACACACATGGACCTACACAGGTTCACATTGAACACACATGGACCAACACAAGTTCATACTACACACATGGACCTACACAGGTTCACACTGAACACACATGAACCCACACATGTTCACACAATACACACCGTGGACCAACACAGGTTCACACTGAACTCACATGGACCTACAAATGTTCACACTACACACACATGGACCTACACAGGTACACACTAAACACACATGAACCTACACATGTTCACACAATACACACCATGGACCTACACAGGTTCACACTGAACACACATGGACCTACACATGATCACACTACACACACATGGACCTAAACAGGTTCACACTATACACACATGGACCTACACAGGTTTACTCTGAACACGCATGGACCTACACAGGTTCACGCTATACACACATGGACCTACACAGGTACATACTACACACACATAGACCTACACAGGTACACACTGAACACACATGGACCTACACAGGTTCATGATGAACACACACAGACCAACACAGGTTCACACTACACACACCCATAGACCTACACAGGTTCACACTACACACACCCATAGACCTACACAGGTTCACACTACATACACCCATAGACCTACACAGGTTCACACCACACACACCCATGGACCTACACAGGTTCACACTCCACACACCCATGAACCTACACAGGTTCACACTCCACACACATGGGCCTACACAGGTACACACTACACACACCTATGGACCTACACAGGTTCACACTACACACACCCATGGACCTACACAGGTTCACATTACACACACCCATGGACCAACACAGGTTCACACTGAACTCACATGGACCTACACAGGTTCACACTAAACACACATTGACCTACACAGGTACACACTAAACACACATTGACCTACACAGGTACACACTCAACACACATTGACCTACACAGGTACACACTACACACACATTGACCTACACAGGTACACACTAAACACACATGGACCTACCATGCCAAGGATGGGGACAGGTTGACCTCCAGTACCCAGGGCTTCAGCGAGTCATCCACAAGAATGTCAAAGCCATACAGTTCTGGAGGGGAACACACACACACACACACACACACACACACACACACACACACACACAGAGGAATCAACATCACACACACAGGAACTACTCATATCAACACATGCAGCAACCACACACATCAACACACAACACACACAAACAGCAACCACACACATCAACACACAACACACACAAACAGCAACCACACACATCAACACACAACACACACAAACAGCAACCACACACATCAACACACAACACACACAAACAGCAACCACACACATCAACACACAACACACACATCAGGCAACCACACACATCAACACACAACACACACATACTGCAACCACACACATCAACACACAACACACACATACAGCAACCACAAATATCAACACACATATCAACACACATTACACACATACTGCAACCACACACATCAACACACAACACATACATACAGCAACCACAAATATCAACACACATATCAACACACATTACACACATACTGCAACCACACACATAAACACACAACACACACAAACAGCAACCACACACATCAACACACAACACACACAAACAGCAACCACACACATCAACACACATTACACACATACTGCAACCACACACATCAACACACAACACACACATAGTGCACCCCCACACATTAACACACATTACACACATACTGCAGCCATACACATCAATGCACAACACACATATACAGCAACAACACACATCAACACACTATAAGCACAACAGAAACAGGAAAAAAAAAGAAAAAAAAAAGCTCCCAAAACTGCTTACCCCCTATTTAAAAACAGGAAAGAAAAAACAGCTCCAAAAATAAAGAAAAAAATCAAAAATAGCTCCTCAATACCCCCTTTCAAAAAGGAAAGAAAAAAAGCTCCCTCAACCCCCACAAGAAAAACAAAAACAACCAAAACAGTTCCTCAATACTTTCCCTTTTTCAGTCCACTGGCCTTCACACTGACCAGCGGTGCAGCTATCTCCCCCCCACACCCCCACTCCCCCTCCCCTCAACTCCCCACACACACCCGTATATAGCAACCTAGTGTATCTGATATCAACGTACACAGTAAAAGACACAAGCCCAGCACTGTAAACGATATGGTATGTCCGTTATGTAGATCTGCAAAAGAAGATGAAGTCCATTTCGTATTATGTTGTCCTGTATCAGATGACTTGAGACAAATATATATTCCGTTGAGATATTATAGAAGACCAAGTAAGTTTCGGTTAGTATTACTTCTGTCTTCTACAAATGATAATGTTTTTTCGAATCTTGCCATATTTATCTGTAAGTTATTAAAACGACTGAGATTCATGATTAGTTAAAGAGAACAGAGCTTTGAGCATACACGTTGTAAGATTATATTCTTATGCAAATCTATTCTTACAAAATATGTAATCACCCCTTCAAATGGGGCCATGGCCTTACTGAATAAACTTTCGTTTCGTTTCGTTTCCCCACACACACGACACAATCAGCTCAGCGAAGCTCAGACAGGTGCAACAGCCGAATGGTTAAAGTGCTGGACTTTCAATCTGAAGGTCCTGGGTTGGAATCTCGGTGGCACCTGGTGGGTGGAGATTTTTCCGATCTCCCAGGTCAGCATATGTGCAGACCTGCCAGTGCCTGAACCCCTTTCATGTGTATACACACACAGAAGATCAAATACGCTCGTTAAAGATCCTGTAATCCCTGTCAGCGTTCGGTGGGTTATTGAAACAAGAATATACCCAGCATGCACCCCCCCGAAAATGGAGTATGGCTGCCTATATGGCGGGGTAAATAAACAAAAAAAATGGTCATACACATAAAATGTTAAATGTTACATGTTTGTCTGGGCGTGTATGTGTGCATGCCTTAAATCTGATTGAATGACACAGGAAATGAATAATGAGCGCCCAATGGCAGCTGTCAGTCAACTCTACCCAGGCAGGCACCCCATGTTTGTAAAGCGCTTAGAGTTTGGTCTCCGACCGAGGATAGGTGCTACATAAGTATCCATATCAATCAATCAATCAAAAAGCTCTCACTGACCAAAAAAGTTTCCCCTGGAGGGCATGTACATCTTGCAGGCGGTGGCAATGGACAGCTCCCCCCAACCCCCTAAACCCCTTCCCCTACAACTTCCCCCCATACACACCCATACACACAACATAACCAGTTCTCACTGACCGAAGCAGTTTCCTCTGAAGGGCATGAACATCTTGCAGGAGCGACCCCCCCCCCCCTCCTCCCCCTCACACACCCCTGCACAACATAACCAGCTCTCACTGACCAAAGCAGTCCCCCCCCCCCCTGCTCCCCCCCCACACACACACAACTCTCCCCCCCCCCCCCACCCCCCCCACACACCCCTGCACAACATAATCAGCTCTCCCTGACTGAAGCAGTTTTCCCTGAAGGACATGAACATCTTGCAGGAGCGCCCCCCACCCCCCGCTCCCCCCCACACAGACACACACAACTCCCCCCCCAAGCCCCCCCCAACACACACACCCTGCACAACATAACCAGCTCTTCCTGACTGAAGCAGTTTTCTCTGAAGGACATGAACATCTTGGAGGAGCGCCCCCCCCCCCCCCCCCCTCCCCCCGCTCCACCCCGATACACACACAACTCCCCCTCACACACCCCTGTACGACATAACCAGCTTTCCCTGACTGAAGCAGTTTTCTCTGAAGGGCTTGAACATCATGCAGATGCCCCTCCTTCCCTTCCCCCGCAACCCTCCCTCCCCCCAACTACCCTCCCCCGCCAACCCCCCCTCCCCCCCCCCACACAACACAACCAGCTCTCACTGACCGAAGCAGTTTCCCCTGAAGGGCATGAACATCTTGCAGGCGGTGGCAATGGACAGCTCCACAGAGAGCAGCGTCTTGATCACCACGTCCTCTATCCGCATCATCAGGGCTGTCCACATCAAACCACATGAATCGCATGACAGTGTCCATTCCATAATCAACAGTTAGGGATTGAAAATAAAGACAAAATCATGTAAATCCATCAAATCACAAAACAACTAATTATGAAAAAAAACCCCAAAAAAACCCAAACAAACCAACAAGATAAAATAAAGACAAAAAAATACAAATCCATCCATCATAAAACAAATATTTATATTAAAAAACAACAACAACAGAAAACAAAACAAAAAACAAACAAGAGCCATGAAAAATAAAACAAGGTGTCTTAAGGATAAAGAAAAATACAAAAACATGTAAATCAATCAATCACAAAACAAATATTCATGAAAAAAACAAAGCAGAAAACAAACAAACAAAAGCCATGAAAAATATAACTATGTTTCTAGATACTGCAAACAAACAAAAAACAAATAAAAGGAAGTAGAAAGGGGGGGGGGGGGGGGGGGGGGAGGGGGAGCAGCAAAGAGAAAGACAAGAAAAAAAAAGAGTGAATTTATCAAGGAGACAAGGATACACAGAGAGAACACTTTAGTAAAGAAACACTTCCATTACACATTTGAACAACACATCCATTACACATTTGAACAACACATCCATTACACATTTGAACAATACATCCATTACACATTTGAACAACACATTGAACAGCACATCCATTACAAATTTGAACAATGCATCCATTGAATATTTGATTAATTTCCAGTTGATATCAACAGTTTATCCAGAAGACTTCCTGTGCTTAAAAGGAAATTTTTTCCTAAAATTATGTTTATCTAACATACTTACCGTGACCCACTGGTGCAGACTCTGGCAGAGAGTCCGATTCCTATCCTGTGCAAACTACTATCCGCCTATGTGGAGAAAATGAAAGTACCTACGGCCGACAACCTCCCGGAAGTAGGTGTCACAAATCAATTGCGATTGCGCCTTAATTTTAGCCCGATCGCCCAATCGAGCCATATAATTATGTGACCTGGTTGAAGACATAATTTGACAAAAAAACAAGAACGCCAGAGAATCGACAGACAGACAGAAAATACGAAAAAATATTAGCCGTATGAAGAGCACAGGAACAGTAGTCCAGATGGCTGCCAGAAAAAGAGGAAACTAGTCAGGGACACAGAGGGGAGGTAACCTACTCCTGGGAGGTTATCAGCCATAGCTACTTTCGTAGTTTGCACAGGACAGGAATCAGACTCCCTGCCAGGGTCTGCACTAGTGGGTCACGGTAAAGTATGTGTAGTGAAATAGTGCTTTATGACTTAATGGTGAGAACTGAGTGAGGCAATGGGCTCCCTGCAAAAGGGTGAAGTGCCCAGTAAATAATGCCTACCCCAAATGTTTGGGTGAAATTTTGTGCAAAGAAGGGGTGGGCACATGCAAGGCAATTTAGAGCACTTCCAAACTTTGGAGCACAATGCAACACAGAGCAACAGCCACACACCACAGTCTCCCCCTCCCCCACCACACCACACACACACAGCCCAATGTACACACCCACAGACACCCAACCACATACGCCCACAGAGTGTGAAAACCACACACCACAGCCCCCACCCCCCCAACCCCCTACCAAACACACACCCACACAGCTCCACATACACACCCAGAAGACACACACACACAGAGTGTGACTGCTATACACACACACACACACACACACACTCAGCCCTGCCATCACAAACACCTACACACAGGCCCCCGCCCCCTCCCTCCCAACCCACACACCCACAGACACACACAGAGTGTGACTGCTACACACACACACACACACACTCAGCCCTGCCATCACAAACACCTACACACAGGCCCCCGCCCCCTCCCTCCCAACCCACACACCCACAGACACACACAGAGTGTGACTGCTACACACACACACACACACACACTCAGCCCTCCCATCACAGACACCTACACACAGCCCCCCCCCCCCTCCCACACACACACACTCGCACACCCACAGACACACACAGAGTGTGACTGCTACACACACACACACACACACACTCAGCCCTCCCATCACAGACACCTACACACTGCACACCCCCCTCCACACACACACACACTCACACACCCACAGACACACACAGAGTGTGACTGCTACACACACACACAGCCCTGCCATCACAGACCCCTACACACAACCCCCCCCTCCCCCCCCCCCCACACACTCACACACCCACAGACACACACAGAGTGTGACTGCTACACACACACACACACACACACACACAGCCCTCCCAACACAGCCCCACATACACACCTACACATACAGCCCCAGATATACACCCACACACACAAGCAGCCCCACACAAGGACAGCCTCACAAAACAGCACCGACCTGCAGTGTCTTTCCCAAGGGACCGCAGGTATCGCAGCATGGCCCCCATGGACCACTTGTTACCATAGTCCTCCACATCAGGGTCGTCGTTTCTGCCACAACACACATCATTGTCAGATCACACAGTGTCAGTTTCAGTATGAAGGAGGGGTCGTGGGTTCTACCACGAGCGACAAGAGCAAGCTCCACATGGGACCTCGGTTTATCATCTCATCCATATGACATGAGACAGCAGAGGCGAGTTGAAAACAGCATGAGTTAACGAAGAAGGACAGGCACCAAACGTCAGCTTATTCTCCTTTCTTCAAGAAAACACTGGATCACACAATAAACCTGCAGAATGAACATTAAAAAAAAAGAAAAAAAAAAAAAGTCTCTTTGCAGAACTGAGTAAACTGCAGCCACTGATGCTGAAATTGGAAAGCAATCAAACATATATAAAAGCAACAAATTTTTTCCAGGTACAATTACTTTTCCCACTCCTACAGCAAAAGAGCAAGAAAAGAATCAACCACTGTGGTGAAGTGGCTAGCACCACATGTGTGCATGAGAATGACTGGTGCGAAAGCGCTTAGATTTGTCTATGCACAAGATTCAGCGCTATATAAATACCGTTATTATTATTATTATTATTATTATTATTAGCACCACAGACTGGTGACCGAGAGGATGTGGGTTTGATTCCCATCAGAGGTGGGAGGTTTTCAGCCTGTGGCCGGCTCCTTTACAGATCTGAGTGTGCTGTGGACTCGCATGGGAAGACGAGGACCGCACAGTCATGGGTCATTCACTTCATGGATGTGTCTTTGAGAGCGTTGCTCAAATCTCCTGACCAACGCAGCTGGCGTCTGTATCTCTAAGCCTGGTTCACTCTGGAAGATATCATGAGAGCACAACCTTGTCAAGCAGTCCCAAACCAAAATGAAACGGACCCCCCACAATAGCATCTTCATCATGCCCATCACCATTCATCATGATCAAATCATCAAAGTGTCAAAAACAACATGTCTGAAATTCTGGCGTATGAAAAAAAAGAAGAAGAAGAAGAAGAAAAGAAAAGAAAAAAAGAGAAAGCAAAGACAAAGAAACATAGGACTCACTTTACGTAGTCATGGCTCTTCTTGTTCACGCTATAGTTGGTCAGATGCATGCACTGGTTCCGGATGTGTTTGTTGCTCTTCTCATACTTCACTGTTGCAAACCTGGCACACACAAACAAACACACTGATGCACAACGCGTTATGGAGCAAAGCACACCAACTGTCCCTCAACCTGACGGGCGCAATAGCCGAGTGGTTAAAGCATTGGACTGTAATCTGAGGGTCCCGGGTTCGAATCACGGTGACGGCGCCTGGTGGGTAAAGGGTGGAGATTTTTACAATCAACATATGTGCAGACCTGCTAGTGCCTGAACCCCCTTCGTGTGTATATGCAAGCAGAAGATCAAATACGCACGTTAAAGATCCTGTAAACCATGTCAGCGTTCGGTGAGTCATGGAAACAAGAACATACCCAGCATGCACCCCCCCGAAAATGGAGTATGGCTGCCTACATGGCGGGGTAAAAACGGTCATACACGTAAAAGCCCACTCGTGTGCATACGAGTGAACGCAGAAGAAGTCCCTCAACCCAGCACACAGAGCAGTGGAAAGAGAGGGAAAGAATTCCATAGGCAGTATGAAAATATGATTATTGTCCATAGTCACACAAAGAAGTGAGTATTATACTTGAGAGACTTTCATATGCGCTTCAATTCAACTTGTCAGTGGACTCCATAAGACTTTGGGCTGATCCACGGACCTGCTTTAAGTTTATTTTTCAGACTATTATCTAATTCATTATGGAATAAATATTGCCCTAATATCAAGAGCATTTGTTTTAGTGATGTCACAGTTACCGTAAAGTTTGGTCTATTGAGCGCACTGGTATATAAGCCGCACCCACTAAATTTGGGAAAAAATTGAACTTTATACATACATAAGCCGCACCGGTTTATAAGCCGCATTTATTTCTGGTACCGGAACACATACTGATACTACGGAAAAGCTGTCGATACTGTATGTTATGAAATAAACACACGCGGGAACAACACAAAGAAAAGCAAGCAAAAATACTGCTAGTGCCACAAAAAAATAATAAATAAACACAACGAAAATAAGATCCATAATTTAGGGATGGTCACATTTATTCAATGTCATCCTGCTCACTGAATCCACTAAAATCTTCGTCTTCAGTGTCCGAGTTGAAGAGAACCAGCACAGTTTCCTTTGCCATCTTGTCACTGACTTCAGCCTCGCTTTCACTTCATGGACATGAAGGTGGAGGTCGCTGCTGGTTCGTCGCTTGCACTGTCGTCTGCTAGGTTGATCACCTTCAGTTTGAAGGCTGCATCATAGGCATAACGTCATGTTTTCGGCATGATGAGGGTGTACGCTTGAGCAGAGTAGATCTGAATGCTGATCTGAAGGCTTTAATGTGTGCGGATTTGATTTATAAAATGTGAACAGTTAGCACACTATCCTGAAGCTCATCCAAAAATTCATGGACAGAAATCATGATTTTGGTGAGTTGAAGGGCAGCTAAAAATAGACGAGAATGTGACACTCCCGGGATCGTTAAAATCCGCAAATAAGCCGCATCATTGTATAAGCCGCAGAGGTTGAAGCTGGGGTAAAAAGTCGCGGCTTATACATATTATTATTAGTAGTAGTAGTTCTTTTTTATGTATTTATTTATTTTATTTTATTTTATTTTATAAAAAAAATTTTTTTTCCTCAAGGCCTGACTAAGCGCGTTGGGTTACGCTGCTGGTCAGGCATCTGCTTGGCAGATGTGGTGTAGCGTATATGGATTTGTCCGAACGCAGTGACGCCTCCTTGAGCTACTGAAACTGAAACTGAACTGAGGAAGGTTAAAAGTGGCGGAAAGAGAAGACTTGGCCCCACCCACCTTCAAATTCCGGGCCCTATACACACAGTGGATGTGAATTCACTGTCCCAGTGGCTGTATGAGACCATGGGACTTGGAACCTGACTGAGTATGGCTGCCTACATGACGGGGTGAAAACAGTCATACATGTAAAAGCCCCCTCGTGTATATAACTAGCGAATGCAGGAGTTGCAGCCCACGAATGAAGAAGAAGAAGAAGAACCAAACTGTTCCTCATACTGTGTGCACTGATGACTCACCGTGTCAGTCCTTCTTCATACAGGTAGATCACCAGAGGATCGTACGACGTCACAGCAACATACAGACGAACATCAAACTTGAAACCTGAAAAAAAACCCACCTACCTTACTGCTGTGCTGTTGTTATTGCTGTTTTTTCATATTCTATTTTTAGCAAGAATGTTTTATATACAATAAGAATGTAGTAGTTTTTCTTCTTGTTGTTTTGCACCACAAATATGCACATTCAGCATTTGCAACATTCATTCATTTATTCATCAAAGGATGACGTCTTCCATGTTAGTCATGCCAGGAAAGTAGCAATATGTAGATCATACATTTAGAGATAGGCCCAACATTCGGCTTATATCACAGATTGACATAAGTTTACATTTGGGCCAACAGCAAAGTGAGAGCTGTATTATCAATGGTTTCTCCAGTCAATGGGAAACCATTTACAGCTTAGTCTTTTGTGAAGGACTATGACTCTCAAACTAGGAGGCAAAACTGCACTGGCTCTTAGTGCTGCAGCCTTGTGGGCTAGTTGGTCTTTGGGAACCATCCCACCGCCGACTGTCCTAAAACCATCTTGGCTGAGAGAGTGGGGATGTACTTGGGCAAGACACTCTCCACTATAATCAAATTCTAGCCCAAATAGTCGGAACAGCAGTTGCCTCCTCTGCTATTCTAATGGTCATAGTCAGACACGACTGACTATCATATATATATATCATTTAGAGAATGTGGTACTTCACTTGGGGCAAGCCGCTATGGTGTGCAACCACTTTATCTGTTTCTCTGTATTAATTTTAAATACTGTTGAATAGCTTCGTGTTAATGATAAGTCTGTGTTTGATTAAAGCATGAAATTCTGTGTATATTCTTTTGCTGCGATCATTGCATGTGTATGATTGTGATGACTGTATGTGAGGTTCACGACAAATTAGCATTTAAACATTTGATATGTTCTAAATGAATGACTGTGATTCTCTCATACATTGTCAATGTGACGTACACCACAAATGAACGTCTCTTATTGGAGATAATAAAGTGTTCTCTGTTCTGTATTGATATCTGAGGTGGATGAAAAGTGATGTGCAGAACTCACCATCAATCACCAGAGGGTTGTGGATGTAGTGACACACAATCAGGTTTTCATCCAATGGCACTTGATCAGGCTGCACACCGACAATGACACAGGTGATTTATTCATTAGGTCATAGCCCCTATGAAGTGGAGTGATGGCCTAGAGGTAACACGTCCGCCTAGGAAGCGAGAGAATCTGTGCGCGCTGGTCGAATCACGGCACAGCCCCCGAAATTTTCTCCCCCTCCACTAGACCTTGAGTGGTGGTCTGGACGCTAGTCATTTGGATGAGACGATAAACCGAGGTCCCGTGTGCAGCATGCACTTAGCGCACGTAAAAGAACCCACGGCAACAAAAGGGTTGTTCTGGACAAAATTCTGTAGAAAAATCCACTTCAATAGGAAAAACAAAGAAAACTGCACACAGGAAAAAATACAAAAAAAATGGGTGGCTCTGGGGAGAGCAGCCCGAATTTCACACAGAGAAATCTGTTGTGATAAAAAGATATACAAATACAAATGAATGAGTAAATGAACAATACATCTGACAGTGATTTGACTGAACAGATATGAAAATACATGAAAAACATTATATCACGTGAAAAAGCAATTACAGTACAACATGTTACGAGGTAACAATGTCTCTTCACTTAAATACATCATGCAGGAAAAGGGACATAATCAATAAATTCAACTGAAAGGAACAAGCTTGTCAGTGACATTTATTCAGCCTATATGTTTCTCTAATCAGTTTCAGACAAATTAGAGCTGGACATCACAGAACTAAATGTCCTGCATCTTCTTTTTCATCTTTACACAATGGGCAAATCAAATCTTTCTCATGAGATTTACTGTGTGTCAGCAGTGAATAACCACACCCAACAAACCTAGCTTTAATTTTGCAGTTGAATTAAAAAAAATATATATATATATTTATCCGTATTTAGCATCAAGTACAGGCTGCACACAAAGAGAGTAAGAGAGGCAGAGATAAATATTACAAGTGTGAAAACACAAGCTTGGTCTATGGATGCCTGTGAAACGTACATGTATGCAAATATATACAACAACACACAAGCATTCTGAGAACATCCTAACCCCAACACTCACCTTGAAAACACACTTAAGCACATTCATGGTGGACACATGCTTGCATGGACCACGCTATGTGCACACACATTTTTATTTGCAAACAAACAAACCAAAAAACACACACACACACACACACACACAAACACACAGAAACACACACACACACAGAAACACAAACACACACACACACACACACACAGCCACACATCACACACTATAATGTACAAACGTGTAACAATTTTTCTGACGACACTCAGTATTCAGCCAACTCACGTGGTTGACCAGGAACACACCACGCCCCCGAGACGAGGCCACTGGCTTCACAATCCATGGCCCCCTGTCCTTCAGAAAGTGAGCTGTGAGAGCAGACATGACACAGGACTGCCATGAATAATTTCACTGAACATGTGTCTTTTCTCAAGACCTGACCAGAGCACTGGGTTTACTACACATATACGCATTCACTTGTACACATAAGAGATTAATAAAAATAAAAAAAACACACACAAACACACCATCTTTTGTTGTCATCAAATGATGGTGACTGTTTCTTCGTGGCTGATTCTTTTTTCTTGATGATTGTTACTTCTCTTTTGTAACATTTAATTTGTGGAGCACCACGAGAGACTGTTGGTGATTTGAATTTTCTTGAGAATTGTTGTTTCTTTCTTGTTAGTGTTTTATATTTAATTTGTGAAGCGCTGTGAGCCTCTCTGTGATGGAACAATGCAATGGTAGAGCACTTTGTTACTATTATGATTATCATTACTATACATGAAACATTTCTCATTTACTGTAAACTAACTTGTAAGCACCCACCCCACTCTTCAAAAATTTCACCCTAAAGTTGGGTGTGGGTTTACTGGGTACTTTTTTTTTTTTTTTTTTTTTTTAACCCTTTGCATGAGCCCACTCCCTTACTTAGTTTCACTCTGCTGCCACCCTGGCTGAGCTGGGAATGAGAGCAAAAATGACCACTCAAATAATACGCTGCATCATTGACAGGCACAACAGTCAAGTGGTTAAAGCGTTGGACTTTCAATCTCAGGGTCCCAGGTTCAAATCTCAGTAACAGCACCTGGGGGGTAAAGGGTGGAGATTTTGCCCATCTCCCAGGTCAATAAATGTCCAGACCTGCTGGTGCCTGAACCTCCTTCATGTGTATGCACACACAGAAGATTAAATACGCACGTTAAACATTCAGTAATCCATGTCAGCATTTGGTGGATGATGGAAACAGGAACATACCCAGCATGCACACCCCTGAAAATGGAGTATGGCTGCCTACATGGCAGGATAAATAAACAAATTTTACATGTCTGCAGGAGTGTGTATGCATGCATTACTGAAACCTGATTGAATGACACAGGAAACAAATGATGAGCACCCAATGGCAGCTATCAGTCGGCTCTACCCAGGTAGTTGGCCTGTTGTACAAATGACTCCGTATTTGTAACTAAGGAAAGGCGCTATATAAATATCAATCTGTATCATCATCATGATGGAACAACGTCATACTCTCACTCGGCTTTTCAATGAAAAATTGTCATCTTATGCAGGCGTTCTAGTTGGTATCTCTACATCTAAATCTGCACTGCAAATGCAACACGATCACAAATAGCAAAACTGAATCATCATTAGTCAATGATAACTTTTATTTCTTATATATATCTTTAAAGTAGGTATGGGCGTCTACAGGATATATTACCCTACACACAAGTTTTGAACTATAATGGGGGGTGGAAGTGTGGAGGGCTTTTACTATATACTGGGCATTTACAAGATAGTTTACAGTACTTACTGAGTATGTATACCACATACCAAAAATTAATGAATAATCAAACAGTTCTCATTTACTTATGGTAAGAAACAATTTATATCTAAAAAAAAACCCAACAACCCATAAAACCAAAAAAACAACAACAGTAGAATAGTAATTCCTTATTTTGTTTCAAAGGTTATCCACCCATCACATCTACACACACACACACACACACACACACACACACACACACACAATCACACACAAACAAACAAACACACACATACACACACAAACAAAAATCAATACACAGCACTCAAAACACAAACACTTACAACAAAATTCCTGGTACTCCCCTGGCAGTACAAAACTGTGTGGTACAAAGTCAAAGTGTTTGAACCCCTGCACACAGGCAAAAAGCAGGGGTGGTAAAATGGCTAATACATATTAAAACATTCGAAGCAAAAAAAAAATATATATATATATATATATCCCACAGCCTTTTACGTCCATTGGGGCAGTGAATTCATATCCAGCAGGAAACGAGGAGGCGGACAGACTGGCCAAGTCTGGCAGCAGACTGGAGCAGACAAACCAGCCAGTCTCATACAGGGAGGCAAAAACTCTGGTCAAACGAAAATTCAAAAACACATTCCAGCAACAACATAGCCATCCACCTGATGACCAGATGCCTCACCTGCAGCGATTCCAGCAGACAATCATATTCCGAATACACACGGGGCACTGCCGCCTGCGAGACCACATGTACCGAATGAAGCTGCCACACACTCCTGACTGCCCGTGTAAGACAGGCCCACAAACCCCGGAGCACATCCTGCAGTCCTGCCCCCTGTATCAAGATGCACGGACACAGCAGTGGCCCTATGGAGCCACACTGGCAGAAAAACTCTGGGGCACCAAAGAAGACCTCATCAAGACCACCACCTTCATTTCCAGCATAGGACTGCAAGTCTGAGACCATGATCACTGGGAACGCAGAAGAAGAAGAAGAATATCCAGTATGTCTGGGGCTAAGCATAGAGGAAGGCGGGGCCCAATCCTCTCCTGCTGTTTGAACCTCCCCCAACCAGTGTCAGGTGGAGTGAAGAAAATCCGAGTTAACTCCTTGAGTGCCACAGTACGCATCACCTACATGCATAGTATCGTCACCGATGAAGGGAAATAACTCTGGAAGGCTGAAAATTCACACAGTTTATCCAGAGTGGTATATCTCCAGACCATTTTCTCAGTTTTAGGCTTATTGCTTCAGAAAGTTATATGACTTGAAACACCACTTTCTACTGTGTTTTTTTTTTCTTCTCTCCGGCACTGAAGGAGTTAAGTGCCTTTCCAAAGGACCCAACACCATGTTGAAACAAAGTCTGTTGGAACAATTGTGAATTTGTAATCAAAATAAGTAGTTCAGCTTCATAGTACTATATTCAAAGTGTATACACATGTAGGAGGTGGTTTTATCATCCCTCTCCGTGTAATATTTTGACATAAGTAGTTCAGCTTCATAGTACTACATTCAAAGTGTATACACATGTAAACGGTGGGGGTTTTTTTGGGGGGTCATACTCTGTGTAATATTTTGACATCAGTAGTTCAGCTTCATAGTTCTACATCCAAAGTGTATACACATGTAACGTAAGAGGTGGTTTTCTTGTCACTTTCTGTGTAATATTATGACATAAGTAGTTCAGCTTCAAAGCACTACATTCAAAGTGAATACACATGTAAGAGGTGGGTTTTTTTTGTTTTTTTTTTTTTTTTTTTTTTTTTTTGTCACTCTCTACGTAATATCTTAACATAAGTAGTTCAGCTTCATAGTACTACATTCAAAGTGTATACACATGTAAGAGGTGGGTTTTGTTTGTTGTTTTTTTTTTTGTCACTCTCTACATAATATTTTGACGTAAGTAGTTCAGCTTCATAGCACTACATTCTGAATGCACATGTAAGAGGTGGGGTTTTTTGTGTGTGTTTTTTTGTTGTCATTCTCTACGTAATATCTTGACAAGTAGTTCAGCTTCATAGTACTACATTCGAAGTGTATACATGTGTCAGAGGTGGGTTTGTTTTGTTTTTTTGGTCACTCTCTACGTAATATTTTGACATAAGTAGTTCAGCTTCGTAGTACTACATTCAAAGTATATACACATGATACACATGTAAGAGGTGGTTGTTGTTGTTTTTTTTTTGTCACTCTCTGTGTAATATTTTGACATAAGTAGTTCAGCTTCATAGTACTACATTCAAAGTGTATACACATGTATGAGGTGGTTTTATTGTCAGTCTCTACGTAATATTTTGACATAAGTAGTTAAGCTTCATAGTTTTACATCCAAAGTTTAGACATGTAAGAGGTGGTTTTACTGTCACTCTGTACATAATATTTTGAGACAATTTATATATTATTTTGATATGTTTCATAACATGAGAATATATTTTGAGAAATTAGTGGGGTAATATGGTCACATTACTGACAAAGCATGCACCAGTTACACATTGCATTCGACACATGATTGTTGTTGACACAGCAACACTTATTAGTTCTTGTCATGTTCAGTATCTCCTTGTGTTCATCTGTTTGCAATCCGCCGTACACCCAAAACGAGGTGGATGGAAACTTACGTTTTGAATCTTGAAACTTAAAAATGCACTCGAACAAATTCAGTTCATTTGTTATGGCACAAATCTGTGGACAATACTGAGGTGAACAGTAGCTGACACATAGCTGTGTAATTCCCCTTTAAAAATCAGTGCTGGCAGCATGAATAGAGAGGGATATATGTAGGAGGGTGGGACGAACGTTGTGCGTGCGCGCGCACGCGTGTGCCTACATTTTGTGTGGAGTGGGTGTGGGTTTGTGGGACGGAGTTGGAACGGGATGATTTGTGCGCGTGGGTGTATTTGTGTGTTTTTAGTAAATGCATGTGTCATTGCATTTTTAATTAAAATTCTTCTTTTTTTATTGCATAGGCCCAGGGATTTGTGTATCATTTCAATGGGCGTACTAAATGTCCTTTCATAATTAGTATCATCATTATTTAGGAGTGAAGAGAGAGGAACATTTTTTTAATCATCCGATTTATTTCATTAGAGTAACAGAGTAAGCCCTTAAGAGAGAAAAAACACCTCAATGTGTGTGATATGGGGAGGAAGTTGGGTTGGGGAAGAGGGGGGCGGAAAGCGTAAGAGGAAGAGAAAGAGAGAGAGCATGTGAGCGAGAGAAAGACAGATGCACAGAGAAATAAAAATGAGTCAATTTACCTTTATCTGCTGCATCCGCTGAATATTCTTGTACAGTCTGTCTTTCCTTGTAAGTTCATAGGACCTGGAAAAGAGTTGGAAAGCAAACAGGTTTTTTTTTTTAACTTATAGATAAGAAAGTGATACTAAATTGTGTGTGTGTGTGTGTGTGTGTGTGTGTGTGTGTGTGTGTGTGTGTGTGTGTGTACACGCACATGCGTGCATGTGTGTGTGTGTGTGTGTGTGTGTATGTGTGTGTGTGTGTGTGTGTGTTGATGTATGTATGTGTCTCCGTGTGTGTGTGTGTGTGTGTGTGTGTGTGTGTGTGTGCGTGTGTGTGTGTGTGTGTGTGTGTGTTCTTGTGTGCTTGTGTCTGACCTGACATGTTAATGCTTTGAGAGTTTCCAATGAATAATTCTATTATTTTGATTATAATGATTATGATCATGACTGTAATCCTCTGAAGTCAGGGACGACAGAAAAAAAAACAACAACAAAAAAACAACCCACGATGGACTGATAACACTGCTAGAATGGACCGGAGAACCCTTTGCAGAGACCCAGGCTTTGACACACAACAGTCAGACCTGGAGGAATCTAGTGAACAGTTCTTCTGTGCAGCGCCCCAAATACTCTTCACAGAGTCAATGGAGAAGGAGAAGAAGAGGAAGAAGAAGAAGAAGAAGAAGAAGGAGGAGAAGAAGAAGGAGGAGGAGGAGGAGTTTCAGTTTCTCAAAGAGGCATCACTGCATTCGGACAAATCCATATATGCTACATCACATCTGCTAGGCAGGTGCCTGACCAGCAGCAGAACCCAAGACGCCTGGTCAGGCCTTGAGTGCATGCTTATATATTTGTGTAACTATTCGAGTGGATTTCTTCTACAGATCTTTGCCAGAGGACAACACACTCGTTGCCATGGGTTCTTTTTCAGTGCGCCAAGTGCCGTGCTGCACACGGGACCTCGTTTCATCATCTCACCTGAATGACTAGATGCTCAGTTTGATTTTCCAGTCAAAGCTGGGAGAAAGGGCTAGAGCAGGATTCAAACCCACACACTCACAGACTCTCTGTATTGGCAGCCAAGCATCACCCATTCTGCCACCTTCCTCCTGAAGAAGAAGAAGGAAAAAGAAAAAAAAAGAAGGAAGAAGAAGAAGAAGGAGGAGGAGATGAAGAAGAAGAAGAAGAAGAAGAAGAAGAAGAAGGAAAAGGAGAAGAAGTAAAAGAAGAAGAAGAAGAAGAAGACGAAGACAAAGACGAAGACGAAGAAGATGAAGACGAAGAAGAAGAAGTAGAAGAAGAAGAAGAGGAAGTAGAAGAAGAAGAAGAAGAAGAAGAAGAAGAACAAGAACAATAACAAGAAGAACAAGAAGAAGACAAAGAGGAAGAAGAAGAAGAAGTAGAAGACGAACTATCCTCTGACCTGGGGAAGTGGTTGATCTTCTGGAACTCAGTCATGGTGCGGAGGGTGAAGGGCTTGAGGTGGGAGTTGGTCCACACCAGGTTGAAGTCGGGGCTGTTGGGGTGCACCTCATGGAACCCATGGGCCACCAGAATGTTCCGGATGATCTTGCACTCTGTCGACCCAAACTTGAAGGCCAAGTGGTACCGCTCTGAAAAAATATACCTATATCTATCTATCTATCTATATAATCATCTATCTATCTATCTATATCTACATCTAGAGAGTGAGAGAGAGAGAGAGAATCAAACCACCCAAACTTGAAGGCTAAGTGGCACCACTATGTTTGTTTTCTTCCCACAAAACTGTGCTTAAGCTTTTCTTATATCTATATCAATCTCTCTCTCTTTCGCTACACACACACACACACACACACATATGGGGAGAAAGACAAACAAACAGACAGACTGAACTGACAGCTACAGGCATACAAAGATTACATATTTAATAGAATCAAACAGTAAAGTATGTCAACAAAATTATCATAACACATGTATCAACATATTTTATGATAAAAAACAACAACAAAACATCAATAAAAGACAAAAGGAAGAATCCAACCATGACAGATTAAAGTCAAAGAATATATATATATCTGCATAATTCCGCCAACCTACCCCCGACAGTCTTGAAGTTCATGCGCTTTTGCAAGACGGAGCCGACGTTGAACAGAATGACAGGTGTCCGTTTGGAATACCCGGTCCATATGATGTTCAGGTTCTTGTCTCTGAAAACGTCAGACACAGATCAAGATTTGAGGAAAACAAAATTTTTTTTCATATTGTAAGGTCCACAGACATGTATCTCAATTCAATCTCCACGAAGCATTCATACAATAATATTCACACATCTGATCCTTCTTCAGTAGTTCTTTTTCTTTTCTTTTTTTTTTTTTTTTTTCAAAACTCATTGTTTAGAAAAAAACAAAAACAAAAACAACAAACAAACAACATAATTATTTACACAGTGAGCTTTTTGAACCAGTGTTGAAATGTGTGCTGGTGAAAAGAATTTATTACTTCGTTCGTTTTTTCTATTCATAGTCTGTTCATCTAAGAAGATGATATTAGACTGAAGATGTTACTTTGACCCCATTCTTCACAATTTTAATCTTAAACCTTTCCTCTTCATTAAACTGAAAGATGCTTTTTTAAAGACAGACAGAAACACACAACTTTATGTGAAGAAAGATCTCTCTACCTGTGTGTGTGTGTGTGTGTGTGTGTGTGTGTGTAAGAGAGGGAGAGAATGGGCCTTGTAGGGAGAACCAGCAAGAAACAGTCAGAGAGACTGACACAGAGACAGAGACAGAGACACGGAGATGGAAACGAGAGAGTCAGAAACTAATGAATTGAGGAAAAGAAAATTCTGGAAAACAAAAGAAATCTAAAAAATAAAATAAAAATAAAAAAAAAAATATTAAAAAAAAGAAAGAAAAGAAAAATGGAGTGTTCCCTGGTAAAGGAACGGAAACAAAAATAAAACACACACGGGGGAAAAAAAAAAGGGGGAATAACTCACCGACTGTTATCCTCCTCCTCCTCCCCATTATCTGTCTCATAGTCAGAGTCATGTTCGCTTCTCTCCTCTGCATCACTCTGTTCAGATGGCGTCAGTGAGTCGCCGCCATCTGAATCGTTTCCCCGCGATGCCATCTTTATGTCTCTTTTTTCTTTCTTCTTTTCTTTTTTTCTTTTCAATCAATGATGTGAACACAAAAAAGCGAAAGGTGTGTGTGTGTGTGTGTGTGTGTGTGTGTGTGTGTGTGTGTGTAATGTGTGAAATGTGTGTAGTGTGTGATGGGGTGGTGCACGTGCACACACGTGTATGTGTGTCTCCTAAAGTCTACTGTTTGTGTCTTTTTTCCCTAGACTCAGTCAGCACCGGAGTCATGAGTGCAGAAGACGGTTCATGGTGATGGGTGATGACAGGCTGATCAGACTTGGAACCCTATCAAGGAAAAAAAAATAACATAGTATTGTCCAAAATGATCAATGGAGCAATAAAGACATTTAACCAATGCACACATGCATGCATGTACACACACACACACACACACACACACACACACACACACAGGCACAGACATTCATATATAAACACATGGAAACACTGACACATAGTGACATACTGACACACATTCATATGTTAAGGTACACACACACACACACACACACACACACACACTCGGACACATATATGCACAAGTCTATCAAAACACAGACAAACAGAAACTCAGAAACACACACGCACACACGCACGGACACATGCACGCACACACACACATCTTGCTTAACAACAATGTCAGACAAACAGTAGTATTTTTTTGGCCAGGTGCCCTATTGATACGAATCTGAATAAAAGAACGTAGATAGAGTAGCCTATCTATACAGATAAGAGCAACTGATAAGAATGGCTTTGTCAATGAATGTCAAGAATAATACATGTATTTAACAGTGTCATGAACAAAGTGACTTTATCAATTACGGTCTGCCAAAAATTACCAGTGCATGAACAATTTCATTGACATTGTTGTGAATCATCAGGATATCTTGTGTTAATTAGCAGCATTTCTTTACATTTGTATGTAGGTATGTATGTGTATATATATATATATATATATATATATATATACTTTTTTTTCCTACTTTGCAAACAAGCTTCTTTTTTTTCCAACTTTCCAATTTTACAGGAAGCTGAATTCAACAAAATTTAAGATGCTGTAAACATGAAAAACAACATGTTCATGCGCATACATGCATCCTTTTTGTTGGAAGGAATAAAAGAAATGGAAATGTACACAGCAAAAGGAAAGAAAAGAAACAACAATGGATGAGCTGACAATTATAAATGATTTTTCAATAAAGACATAAACTGATAAAGCACAAAAAGGAAGCAAAGCAAGCAAACACACAAAATCTGTGTGTGTGTGTGTGTGTGTGTGTGTGTGTGTGTGTGTGTGTGTGTGTGTGTTGTGTGTGTGTGTGTGTGTTTTCACAATACATCTTTATTAATCTGATTGGAAATTACATGTGCATTCAAAGGCTCGTCACTCACACCACTATGTATATATATATATATATATATAATATGCACACATATGCACATTTTCATGACAATGCTGAGTATTGTGACCAGCGTCTTAGTTAACAGTTTAATCAACGAACCGGCTGCAGTCACTAAAGACAGGTGTCAAGTCAAGGCACCTCATATGGTTCACTTTCCAGGCGCTACTACAAAGCCACCCTCAGGGCATATCAAACCACCAGTCTGTTGCAAGTGCTGTAAGCCTACATATGCTGCTATTCCTTGGTGCGGGATTAAAGAAAAGCTTGCAAGGTTTTTTGTGACTGTTAAGTTACAGGCCGACTGGTACAAGACTTTAGAGATAAAGAGCCATGTTGTGCGAAATCACTCAGTCAGTGCTTGCTTTGCCTGAGTTCGCACACAAACTCTGAAAATGGGTGTGCAATCAATGAACACAGTGTTTTTGAAATGAACGAAAAGAAATGCACACAAAAATTAAGGAGAGGAAAATAAAACAAACAAAATGAAAAAAAACAACCCAAAAAACCCAAAACCCCATGAGAAATCACTAAAAAAAAATTCAATTGAAGTATCATTTCACTGTCAAGGATAAGTAAAAATAACCCTTTTTCATGAATTCTAAAATTAAAACAAAAAATATTTTCCTTTTTTTTTTTTATTAAAACATTTCTTTCTTAATTGTTCCACACAAAAAAATTGGAATTTTAACTGCTGACGCTCAATAACTTATTGCCTTTCTTTTCTTGACACAAAGAACCAAACCTGCACCGCTTCACATTACTGGTACAGTCTCCTGCAATGGTTTTTGTTGGTGGTGGTGTTGCTGTTTTACTGAATAAATGGTGGTTGTTTTTTTTATTGATAACATTAATCTATAAACCTCGATCAAAACATTAAAGGAGTAAACAAACAATCGACAAATCAATCTGAATACTGACAAATCAATCTAATTACTGAGATATTGGTGAGTTTAAAGATACAAATGACATATTTGGAGATATTTGCAAAGAGATCATAAAGTTGAAAAAAAAAACAACCCAAAAAACCAACTAAATCCAGATAATACACATCAGGTTTATTACTGCTCAGTATGGGTTATGATTAAGCTGGCATGTTAATCTTTTTCATTGATAAGCCTTCTTGTTTTTTGTTGTTGTTGTTGTTTTTTATCTTTATCTATTTTTAAATCCACTATTTCACAATTTTGGGGGGAATTATAGTTTATACTCTTCAATTTGAAGCATAACCCATGCAGAGTTAACCCATGCACATCAAGAAGACAGCATTCAGCAAAAAATCTGAACAGAAAATATTTTCAAAACATTAAAGATCCTGTAATGACGGGTGCAATAGCCGAATGGTTAAAGCACTGGACTTCCAATCTGAGGGTCCTGGGTTCGAATCTCGGTGCACCTGGTGGGTAAAGGGTGGAGATTTTTCCGATCTCCCAGGTCAACATATGTGCAGACCTGCTAGTGCCTGAACCCCCTTCATGTGTATGTGCACGCAGAAGATCAAATACGCACGTTAAAGATCCTGTAATCCATGTCAGCATTCGGTGGGTTATGGAAACAAGAATATACCCAGCATGCACACCCCCGAAAATGGAGTACGGATGCCTACATGGTGGGGTAAATAAATAAAAACAGTCATACATGTAAAATGTTACATGTCTGTCTATGTATGCATGTGCATCTGAAATCTGATTGAATGACACAGGAAACGAATGATGAGCGCCCAGTGGCAGCCGTCAGTCGGCTCTACCCAGGTAGGCAGCCTGCGGTGCAAATGTCCCCATGTATGTAAAGCGCTTAGAGCTTGGTCTGTGACTGAGGATAGGCACTATATAAGTATCCACATCAATCAATCAATCAATCAATTTTTCTCAGAATGGTGTTCTGACATTTTGGATGTCTGGAGTTCTGGGTCATTTCCTCCCTGGAATCACAAGTTTCTCTGAATGAAAAGGAAAAAAAACAAAAACAAACAAACAAACAAAAAAAAAAAAAAGAAAAAAGAAAAAAAAAAGAAAAAAAAGCTTCCTTCTATTTAGAAAGAACTACTGGTTTATGAACAGAGAATCTCTTATCATTTATGTTAGTGGCTGTCCTGTTACAGGTGGCACTTAAAAGTCTACAGTTCTAAAATGTATGGAAAATAAAGTCTTAATCTTTTTTTCTTCTTCTTTTTTTTTGATGAGAAGATAAACAAGGCTTATCTGTCGGTGTGAGTCCTCATATGGGAGAAGAGGCTGATTCTGGATACACAGCACTTCCCACACGTGTTGCAAGGGAAAACATCTCCAGAAGTTGAGCCCTGCTTCCTTCGCTCACGCTTCTCCTTAGTGGCTAGTGTTCTCTTGTTTTGTTATATATATATATATATATGTATATATATATATATATATATATATATATGTATATATATATATATATATATATATATATATATATATATATATACAGATTCACCGACAACAAAAGCATTGTCCCAGGCAAAATTCTCATGAAAAATCCACTTTGATGGTAAAACAAATACACCAGCAGACAAAAAAAAGAAAAAAAGAAAAGGGGGTGGTGGTGCTGTACATTAGCGACATGCTCTCAGTGGGGAGAGCAACCTGAATTTTGCACGGAGAAAAAATCTGTTGTCACAAAAAATTAAAACAATACAAGACAATGCAATACAACACAATACAATAAAATACAATAATTATCATAAAATAAACTTTATAAAACAGAACTTTTAAGTTTCTGTTTCTCTATCTATAGATCTATATGAATTGTCTTATCTACCTCTCTCCTTGAACATTTGTATTCATTTTTCAGCACATTTCTGATTTTAAGATTAAAGTCATTACCTGCCCCTATCTTCCTTCAGTATTCCACTGATTGTTGTATAATTAAGGTTTGACTCTTGGAGTTGGAATGATCACCTGCGCTGCATAAGGTACTTGTCTATGCCTGCATTGTTGAATTATCAAACATTTCATTTGGATACTTTTGCACACTGAAAGTGCCATCAACATGCAGAAAACTGATCTTTCTCACACACTGTCAGTCAGTATGCAAGACGAAAGGAGAATGGGAGACTTCTATTCTAATATTACTTTCACTTCAGAATGACAATTACTTTATTTTCGAGGAAAATACTCAATAGAAAAGCACTACTGACATCACTTTTGTTGTTGTTGCTTTTTTAATATCCTGTCACTGTCTTAACACACACACACACACACACACACACACACATGATAGATGTGCACACAAGCATACACATAATGAAATACATATGCTCAGTGACATTCACACACATTTGTGTGCATGCACGCGCGCGCGCACACACACACACACACACACACACACACACACACACTCACACACACACAGATGAACACACACTTGTAAGTAGGTAAGTTATGATGGGGAAAATTAGGAGTGGGACAGAAAATATGAGAAATCTAACATATTTGTGAAGTAAACTGAATTGTGTGTGTGTGTGTGTGTGTGTGTGTGTGTGCTTCTGTGTGTGTTTTATCTTCAGTTTAACGTCAATTCACTATAAGTGTTTTTAGACGGAAAGTAGTAAAGTAGTGGATAAAGGAAAGGGAATGCATGTGAATATTAGTGTAAAAAAGTGTTCATGTTATGTATCAGAGGAAAAGTATATTATAAGAAAAAGTTTAAAGAGATTGTGGTGTGTATTGAATGAGGTGTCACGGGAAGGAGAATATGTATATGCATATCAACAATGTAAATATAAATAACAACATTAATTATAATACATCAAAGGAGGATACCAACTGGACTGGAGTTTAAAAAATTTCCAAAAACATTCTAAGCAATGAATAATCATTCAAAATCTTTTCAGTGGCTAATGAAATACTGGAAGAAAAGTCATCACTACATATTTTGGAATTAACTGTCTTATGCTCGGACAATGAATGAGTAGATGGCTTACAGTTATTTGCTTACTGCATATACATTTTATATTTTTAGAAAATTTTGTACGAAAGGCATTCAAACGAATTTTATACATTAGACTTGTAATTTGTCTTGAATGTGCTGCTGTTGTCAAATTTAGAAAATATTTGAGATTAGCTACATTCCTTGTGTTTACACAACATTGGTAATATTGATTATTTGAGTTTATAAGTAATTTCTTTAATCAATTTCTAGATACATTTTCTATACAACTAATGCATTCATGTAGATCTAACTGGATGTCAAGTTGTATTGCGCCTTCGAAATTACGTGCTGTTCTTCTAGCTGCTTGGTCTACCCACTCATTTGAAGATATTCCACAGTGTGAAGGTACCCAACAGAAAGTTATATTAATGCCCTGTTTTGTCAGTTGGTGATTAATATGTTCTATTTCCATTGTCATCTCAATTCACTTCTTTGAATCTGGAGATTCTATAGCTTGTAATACTGACTTCAAGTCTACACATCTGTGTGTGTGTGTGTGTGTGTGTGTGTGTGTGCACGTGCTCACACGTGTGAATGTCACTGAGCATGTGTCTTTCATTATGTGTACGCTTGTGTGAAAATGTATCATGTGCTTTTGTGTATGTGTATGTATACATGAATGTGACCATGTTTGTGTGTGCATGTAAATGTTTGAGGAAATATCAAATTGTCATGCACAGATACAGATCTGTCTTTGTGACACTGAATGTGTGTGTGTGTGTGTGTGTGTGTGTGTGTGTGTGTGTGTGTGTGTGTGTGTGTGTGGCCATGTGTGTGTGTGTCTGTTTGTGTCTGTGTCTGTGTTTCTGTGATTTTGTTTCTGGGTGGGTGTGCATATGTGTGCACATATATGTATCTGTGTATGTGTATGTACTATCATATTTGTGTGTACATATGTGCGTATCTGCCTTTTTTGTATGCACAGGCGTGTGTGTGTGTGTGTGTGTGTGTGTGTGTGTGTGTGTTTGAGTTGGGGTACGTGAGTGTGTGTATGTGTGAGTGTGTTTATGTATGTGTGTGTGAGTGTGTACTTGTATCATGTATCTATTTTCACAAATGTGTGTATTGTATTATATAACATTACTCTTTATGTCACAGCAGTTTCTCTGTGTGAAATTCGGGCTGCTCTCCCCAGGGACAGTGCATTGCTACAATGAGAGAGCCACTGTTCTCTGCTTACAATTGTGTTTTCCTAACAAAGTGTATATTTCTACAGAGTTTTGTCAGGGATATCCCTATGTGTATATAACTCTCTCTCTCTCTCTCTCTCTCTCTCTGTGTGTGTGTGTGTGTGTGTGTGTGTGTGTGTGTGTGTGTGTGTGTGTGTGTGTGTCTGTCTGTCTGTCTGTCTGATTGAGGATGATGATGATGACAGTGCGATGAGAGAAAGAGAGGAGCAGTTGATAGAGACAAACACATTCATGGCTAATATTGTGATTTTTTCTTTTTCTTTTTAAGTTAAAGCATGATGTACCAAATATTCATTCTGAGCAATCTGTATTAAGGGAAGAGACAGATGTGTGAAAACAAAAATCATTTCCATTCACATATGAAAACCGTCACTGATATTGTGATTTTAATTTTTACTCTCCGTCGAATTTCAACCCTGAGTCTGAAAATACCTCCCTAAGAACGTGAACTGAAAACGTATTGACAGTTTACGCGTTGCCATGGTAGCAGTCGGTTTGATGTTCGCACCTGTCCAACCGGAAGTTATAATCAAAACACAAAAAGTAGCTTCAAATCCCACGTTTGTGATATAAAAATAACGAGCGTTTGTTGAGACTGTGGACAAAACACGCAAACACCACAAAGGACAAACTGAAGTGGCAACAAAATGGCAGCATTAACTGGCCACACATATGTCGCGTCGTGCATGCCGATCAAAAATAGTTTCTTTTTTTCGTTAATAAAGGTTTAAAAAGAAGCAGGGAGAGATCGCACTCAGTTTACCTGTTATTCCAATGAAAATCGGCGATAATTTAATCCATACATTGCCACAATACTTCTTGCCCACCGTTTGTAGATCGTTTGTCAATGGGGAGGCAAATTGAAAGGAAGAAACCAAGCCGCCATCATGTTTGGACACGCGCAGTATTGGCAACGTGGGTTATACAAACAGCAGCTACGACCTCGTTACTTTCGGTTTCTTCTGCTGCTTTGCTTCTCTTTTGATAATGTGCTGGTCTTTCAGACCGAAGCGCGTGTAACTCAGCAGTTGAGAGGCATTACCGGCAGCAGGCGTACGGATTCATTTTTGTACAGATTTGAAAGTGTGTGTGTGTGTGTGTGTGTGTGTGTGTGTGTGTGTGTGTGTGTGTGTGTGTTTGTGTGAGTGTGTGTGTGTGTGTGTGTGTGTGTGTGTGTGTGTGTGTGTGTGTGTGTGTGTGTGTGTGTGTGTGAGAGAGAGAGAGAGAGAGAGAGAGAGAGAGTGTGTGTGTGTGTGTGTGTGTGTGTGCGTGCGTGCGTGCAGTGCGTGCGCGTTAGGGAGAGAGAAAGAGGGAGTATCAATGCGTCACTCAGTGGAAGTCCATCCCAAGTGTAGGTGACTGAAAAAACAACAACAAAAAACAAAAACAAACAAGCAAAAAAATAAATATATAAATAAATAAAAGAAAAAAAGAAAAAGAAAAAAAAAAGAAAAAAAACATCTAGTGTGTTGCTCAGTCTATTGTATTTGGAAAAGCCCACAGAGACTCTGTTCCGTTTTGAAGAAATTTGCGCAATGTTGGTTTGGAAATGATGCCGATATTTGTTTGATTTGCAAAGCATCGTGCTCTACCTTTCATGCTAGACTTACGGCCGCTCCCTCTCTCTACCTTTATTTCTTTGAGGCGATCGATGGTGCGATGGCCTTGTACCTGTTCTTTTTTTATATTCTTTGACTTTTCTGAGGATTTCCGATATTCCTAGATGTAGGCCGCTCGTTGTTGCTGCGTTGCCAGCAAGTCTGTTAGCTCGCTCATTTCCCTTAACTGACACCTGCATGTCCCGGGCAGTATGACCATGTAAGTTTTTTAATCTGAAAATTGTGCATTGCCATATACTACTCTGGGCTTCCCATTCTATTTTAAATTTTCTGTATGAGGTTCATTGAGTCGGTTAGAATCATGGCATGTTGGTTTCCGGGCATATGGATAGACGATAGCCACTGGAGGGCATGTGTCACAGCTTCAACTTCCATCGTTAGGCTGGAGGTTGTGACTTTGTAGGCAGCATTCTCTTCCCTAATTGTTTTTCCATTTTGTTTCGCAGTGAATCCCCAACCGGACTGGTCTTTGGTGACTGAGCCATTTGTCTATATGATGATGTCCTCTTCTTTACTGTTTTCTTCTATGAATAGCTTCACTTCCGCATCAGTTTTGCCCTCTGGCCATTCCCGGCAATGTCCTCCTAGAGTGGGCGAAATGGCTGTGTTGAATAGATGGTTGAGGTTTTCGGGGTTTTTCTCCTATTCTTTTGTTTCTTTCAGGTCTTGTAGTCGGCATACTAGCTGGATTGTGTCTTCTGCTTGCCCCATCCATGATCTTCCTCGTCCTAGACGGCTGCCTTTTGGTTGACTGCGTCATGCAGTGGGTTTTGAGGGTTTTCTAATGCTCTGAAGTAGGTCTTGACCTGTTCTAACTTGCTTCTGGCGTGCACTGAAGGAAGGTCAAGTAGGTATCGCATGGTTTCCGTGGACGTGTCTTTTGTTGTTCCAAGGATCAGCCTCATAGCTTCATTTTGAACTCTTTCTAATTTTAGGAGGTTGCTTTGAGACGGTGTTGTTAGCCCAAGTCCGTAGTCGATCATACTGAGGACGAGTGATTGGTGTAGCAGGAAGAGGTGGCTTTGTTCAATACCTTTGGTTGCCATTGCTTTTAAGACTGAAAGACCCTTTTTGCATTTGAGAACGGTATTTTCCGTATGTTTTCTGAAGGTCAGCATCCTGTCGAAGTGTATTCCTAGGTAGCGTAGGCATTCAGTTTTCTCGATCTGAATCCCGTCGAATGACACAGGTGGTGGTGATTTGCTCATGGTTCTGTTGTTGAGGGTGCACAGCAACGTTTGGGCTTTCGCTGGATTGATGGAAGATCCTGTGTCTTTGCACCATTGAGCGATATTGTTTAGTTGTTTCTGGGCAGCTTTAGTTCTTTCCTGAGCATCTTTCGAAGTTTTGAAGACCAGGCCATCATCCGCAAGAGTAAGCACCAAAGCTATTCCATTGTTGTTTAAGTCTGCAAGGCCCTTCGTGTACACGTTGTAAAGAACAGGAGAGAGCGGAGACCCTTGTGGTAGTCCAATGGATAGTTTAGAAGGTGCAGACGTTCAGTCTCCGAGGCGTAGGACGAAGGTTCTTTCCTGAAGTACTGCTGCTATCCATCTTGTCAGTGTCAAACTTACTCCATACCTTAGTAGCAGCTCCATGAGGTGCGCAAACTGGACTTTATTGAAGGCATCTTCAAGGTCGATTGCTACTGCTAGTAATTCTTCTTTTCTTTGAAATCCTTCATAAACCTCATATGGAAAAGCAGCTGCATTTTCCCATGTGGACTTACCTGTTCTGTAACCACCTTGATTTGAAGGGAGAATGTGCCTGTGTTCAAGACCCCTTGCAAGTTTCCTAGCTATCATGCGTTCCATGAGCTTTCTAGCAATGTTTTGCATGGTTAGGATTCGGTAGCCGCTTACCTGACGATGGTCCTTTCCTGGTTTTGGTATGGATTTTAGTAAGGTAAGGCTTCGTCGAATCAGTCCAGGGGAAGTGCAGGTAGGGGAGATTATCGGTAAAGCCTTCTTCTGCTATCGTCACAACCCTTGTTTGCTCCCTTCCAGTGGAAAAGAGGGAAATCCATATCACCCAGAAATCACGTTTTTCAATGGCTATCTTTTTATCATTTCTATAGCATTGTAGTGTTGTACATGTAGGGAATCACTTGGGCTTTCGGATCATCCACTGAACTTTTCTCGAGCATTTTGAAAACAGGATTCTTCAGAACGCACTCAAACGCACGCACACTTGCACACACAGACACACGCATGTACTGTGACACCCACACACGATCATGGTTACCCTATTTCGTTTTTCCGCTTTGATTCTTTCATTTCTTTGTGTCTTTCTTACTTAAAAAGAAAAGCAATAACTGATCATTAACCTACCACACCTCTCTCTCTCTTTCTAAGTTATGTGTCCTTGTCATCTTCTTTGTTTCTCTCATTCTTTCACCCTTCTCTGCATCCTTCATTGTCTTCGTTGTCGTTAAGGTTTCAGTGCGCGCATATACAGTTCGTGAAGATATATATATATATGCTGTGTCTTTCAGGTAGCTGGGTGGTTGAACAGACTGAGCGCCGAGTTGGCAACTGAATCAGAAGCTTGTGAGTTCAAATCCCAGATGGGCCCAAATTAAGGTGAAGAAAAAAAAAAGTTAAGAAAATAGCTGTGGAGTAGCAGCATCAGCAGCAGTAGTAATCGCAGTTCAGAATTTTTTTTTTTTAATGGATATCAGTAGTAATAGTAATAGAAGCTTTACCTCGGGATGTACAGGTGTGTAGTAGTAGTAGTAGTCGTGGTAGTAGTAGCAGTAGTAGTAGTCTCTGTTCAGGACGTGTTGCTGTGCGTGAGGTGTTGTGCTGGTATGTGTGATCCACCGGAGCTGTCCTTGCACTGACAACTGAGTATCTCGTAGTTGCCACCTGGATTGCTGTGATGACGCATCCAACTACCCTGTGTCGATCTTGACTGATTGCGAAGAACTGGACTTGAGTGAGCACTTGAACTGAGTAGCGGCAGCCTTGGACGGGAGCGACAGAGCAGACCTTCGGGGACTTACGAGCAGGTTGACCAATACCACCTCCCCTCCCCTCCCCTCCCCCGACAAGACAAGACAAAACAAGACAAGACAAGACAAAACGCGTGTGTGCATGCGCGAGCGTTTCTCTCTCATTCCCTCTATTGTGAAACTGCATGAGCTAGACAAGAAAATGACCTCAAAGGAAAATGTGCTTATCAAAAATATAAAGGGGACTTTCCACGCTTTGTCCACACATCGTCACTGATAACTCCAGTTGAGCATGATGTGCAAGATAAGTTTAAACAAACACGGCTGCCTTCACCTCTACACTCCATCTCGCTCACTGCGATCAGCTTCGGATCCACTCCACTTACACATACCCAGATTCAAACTCTTGACTGTTGGCCGCCGTTCTTTCTGTCTCTGGACCTTGCAATTGGAATGAACTTCCTCTTTCGCTTCGTCAAGTCTCCACACTCAGCTCTTTCAAGTCTGGCCTTAAAACCCACCTCTTCCCAAAATAGCCTCCCTTCCCTGCCTCTTCCTTGTCTTTAGTTTCTCCAGTTTTAGAGTTATGCGTGCGTGAGAATGACTGGTGCGAAAGCGCTTAGATTTGTCTATGCACAAGATTTAGCGCTATATAAGTACCATTATTATTTTTATTATTATTATAAAGGCAAGACTGTAAGTAGACAAAACGAGCTGGCCTGCTCAGAGGACAAAGCCACAGGGTTGTCCCTGGCAAAATTCTGCAGAAAAATCCAGTTTGATAGTCAGCAGAACAAACAAACTTGCACTAGACAGACAAAAAAGAAAGGAAACTACGGGTGGCGCTGAACTGTCGCGATGCGCTCTCCCCTGGGAAAGCAGCTCGGATTTCACACACAGAAGGCTGTTGTAACTACGGGTGGCGCTGAACTGTCGCGATGCGCTCTCCCCTGGGAAAGCAGCTCGGATTTCATACACACAGAAGGCTGTTGTAACTACGGGTGGCGCTGAACTGTCGCGATGCGCTCTCCCCTGGGAAAGCAGCTCGGATTTCATACAGACAGAAGGCTGTTGTGACAAAACATTACAATATAATACTGTTATGAAATGGGCTATCTTACAGGGTAATCTTGCGGTATCTGCATTTGTGGACAGCAAGCAGTATGCTCATAAAAAAAGGGACTTTAAAAAAAAAACGACGTAAAAAAACAAAACAAAACCAAACCTCAATCGTATTCCGATAACAGGTTTTGGAACCCGGGAGAAACGTAGGCCAAAACAAACATGCAGGTTGCAGACAGTGATAAATGTTGTCAGTCCTTTACACAAACGATTATCACTCTTCCCTCTCTTTCACCAGTACCGAGTACCATTACCTGCCACTTCCCACTCTGTGTGTGTGTGTGTCAGTGTGTGTGTGTGTGTGTGTGTGTGTGTGTGCGTGTGAGTGTGAGAGAGAGAGAGAGAGAGAGAGTGTGTGTGTGTGTGTGTGTGTGTGTGTGTGCGTGCGTGCGTGCGTGCGTGTGTGTATGTGTGTGTGTGTGTGTGTGTGTGTGTGTGTGTGTGTGTGTGTGTGTGTGTACGTGAGCGCAAGCGCGCGCGTGTGTGTGTTTTGTGATTTTAAAAAACCCAACAAAAAAACAAAAAAAAAACAAAAAAAAAACAACAAACCAACCAACAACAACCGAAAAACATGTTGTTTTTGACTGTACAAAATACAGATGTAAACGAGACCGATGTGTATCAAAATAATGTGAAAATGTTTGACACGCATAATGCAAACTGACAATGTTTCGCGTCTGAGAAATATGGCGATAATACACGAATTATATGCCCTGAAATCAACAGAAGCTCAGAACAGGATTTCATTATTTGACCGGTACTAAAGGTCAATATTTTTTTTCGTGATGGGTCACATGAGCGATCTTCAGTAGCGGCGCTAAGCTTAGCGTTAAGAACGTTCCTAACTCAACGCTAATTCCAACCGAAACTTAGTAATTCGGTTCAGTTCAGTTACTGAAGGAGGCGTGGAACAAATCCATATACGCTGCACCACATGTGCAAAGACAGATGCCTGATCAGCAGCGTAGCCCCGCTAACGCACTTAGTCAGGCCCCGAGGGAAAGTAAAAAGAAATGAAGTAAAATAAAACACAAAAAGTAAACCCAGGATTGAACCAGGGACCTTTAGATCTTCAGCCTAACGCTCTCCCAAGTGAGCTATTCCAACATTGTGAACAATAAGCGAACTTAGCGCTACATGTATGCTTGTTTTAATATCGCCTTCTGAATTCCAGCCGATAAAGACAACTGGTCCATCCTGCAAGACAGTGGATAACAATAATTACTGTACTCGTTTATACTGACATCCTGCAAGACAGTGGATAACAATAATTACTGTACTCGTTTATACTGACATCAGGTAGGTTAACGTACAACGTCTTACGATGGCTGACCATTTCTGGAGTGGCAGTCTCTCTTACAGACCTTGTTTCGGGAACCCAGTTCTACCAGGGCTAGGTTGCATGAGCGGCGATCTTACCAGCGCTGAGTAAGTTTGCTTTGTGTTAATAATTTCCTAATCAACGCTAAGTCCATAAGAATATGAAAATTCTTAGCGCTAAGCAAACTTAATGCCGCTAAGATGGCTGATGTAACCCAGCTATGGATATCTATCACCGTTCATTATTTAGAGAACTTCCTCCAGGGATTATATTATTACCTATTGTTCAGCAAAATCAGTTATATCATTGAAACATACACAAATAGGTGAAACTGCTGCTGGAATTGATGTCACACTGTCGGATCTTATTTCACACAGGTTCAGCAGTCAAAGGGTTAAGTTAAGCGAGTGTTGGCGGTGAGCTGCTACAAGTTAAGAGTCAGATTCAAACTGACGGAAGTGCACAGTTGAAGGGTGGATGGATGATAGGTGAGGTGTTGGTGTGCGTGTTGGGGGTGGGTTGGTGGGGTTGTTCGTCCTGAGATGGAGGTGGGATAGGCAAAGAGAAAGGAACAGGACCTTCTTCTTCTTCTTCTTCTGCGTTCACTCGTATGCACACGAGTGGGCTTTTACGTGTATGACCGTTTTTACCCCGCCATGTAGGCAGCCATACTCCGTTTTCGGGGGTGTGCATGCTGGGTATGTTCTTGTTTCCATAACCCACCGAACGCTGACATGGATTACAGGATCTTTAACGTGCGTATTTGATCTTCTGCTTGCATATACACACGAAGGGAGTTCAGGCACTAGCAGGTCTGCACATATGTTGACCTGGGAGATCGTAAAAATCTCCACCCTTTACCCACCAGGCGCCGTCACCGTGATTCGAACCCGGGACCCTCAGATTGAAAGTCCAACGCTTTAACCACTCGGCTATTGCGCCCGTCGGAACAGGACCAATGCATTGGAAGGGGAGGGGTCAGGTGTGAAGGGGTAGGTGTGGGAGGTTTTCTGTATGAAGGCGAGAACGAACGATGCATGGCTGATGGAGACAGGATAAACGTATTGTGTTTTACTTATCAGTGTTGCTCGCTAGTTTATTTGTGTATGTACCTTTCTTTCTTATCCTTGTATATATCCAGCATGATCGGGTTATGCATAGTTACAGTCTTTCACTGACTGCAGTTTCACTGATTGCCATTAGAACACACACACACACACACACACACACACACACACACACACACACACACACACACACACACACACACACACACACACACACACACCGTACACGGACAAGGGAGGTAACCACACTGCTGCACGTGTTTCCTTTCTTACCCACCCTTCTTCCTGATCAGATGCTTCGTTGCATCCTTTATCATTTATGACGATGACTCGCCTTTCATATACCCAAGTCTAGTGAACTACATCCTCGCTTATCTACAGCTACAAAACTGGCCGACAGGGGTGAACAATGCGTAGGTACACTTGTCGCTGCATGTTCACGCTCTGGCAGTTCGTGGTTAAAGCGTTGGACTTTCAATCTGAGGGTCCTGGGTTCGGATCACGGTGACGGCGCCTGGTGGGTAAAGGGTGGAGATTTTTACGATCTCCCAGGTCAACATATGTGCAGATCTTCTAGTGCCTGAACCCCCTTCGTGTGTATATGCAAGCAGAAGATCAAATACGCACGTTAAAGATCCTGTAATCCATGTCAGCGTTCGGTGGGTTATGGAAACAAGAACATACCCAGCATGCACACCCCCGAAAGCGGAGTATGGCTGCCTACATGGCGGGGTAAAAACGGTCATACACGTAAAAGCCCACTCGTGTACATACGAGTGAACGTGGGAGCTGCAGCCCACGAACGAAGAAGAAGAAGAAGAAGACAGTTTGTTGAGATAGACATGATCATGACAGTGACTGAGGTTGTGATCGAGGTGTCCTTGCTGACAGTGAGAGAAGCGACCGTTGGCAGTAACAATGAGGGCATTTATACTTATTGGATCTGTTGTGATTGTTTCTCCTTGTTCTTGTTTGCTCTTATTCTTATTCTGTCCTATTTTCTTTACATTTACTTTGTTTTGTTTGCATTTCTTTCATTTTCTTCTAATTTGTGCACATGCACGAATATATTCATTTCATTCCATCATGGTGGTGACAATAGCTGTAGTATACGTGATATTGGTGATGGTAGTAGTAATTTTAGTATCAATTACAACTGTCTACGTGGATTTGATGATAACAACAATGTGGCTTTTGTCATCAGGTTGGCGATACTGATGACCGTCATATTTCTCCCCCCCCCCCCCCTCTCTCTCTTATCCATCTGTCAATGTGTGTGTGTGTGTGTGTGTGTGTGTGTGTGTGTGTGTGTGTGTGTGTGTGTGTGTGTGTGTGTTCTTTATCACATTCCTTCTGCAGGACTTCTTTCTGTTTTGTTTTTCTTCTTCTTTCTTTCTTTCTCCCCTTTCCATTAAATATTTATGATGTAGATTAGCAAGGACAGATTGGAAGAATGGGCCGTGTATAAAATCTTAATCCTTGAATAAAAAAAACGTTTTAGTTCTGAGTTCTCAGGCTCCTCTGTCCAGGGGTGAGCTCGTTAGACGTCCAGGAGGCGCAGTCGTGGCAGAATCCGCGGGTTTGCGTTGGACTTGTAATCCAGTGTTCACCAGTAACCAAAGTTCGAGGCCCTGTTTCGGCATGGTGTGGTGTCCTTGGGAAAGGCGCTTTTCTTTGATTTTCCTCACTCAGCCCCGGTGTGAATGGGTGCGTAACTTCGTTTGGGGAACTGAAGGTTATAACGGCGGAAGGAGACTGAGGACTGGGCCTTGCCCTCCTATGCCGAGTCCTAGGCACAGTGAATATGAATTCATTGCCCATATGACCGTAGAAGGCCATGAGATATTTAACCTTTAACCATTTCAACAGGTTATTAATTTCCTCGTTTTCAATGTCTGAGAGAGTTGCTTCAGTTATAATTGAGTTTTGGTGAAAAGGCAGTCGGACAGTCTGTCACTTTGTGAGTTAGTAGGATTTAAAAAAACACAACTGGCTTTAGTTACCTTCCTGGGTGGTTGGATGGTACTGGCTGGCTGGCTGTTCAATTCCAACATCAGGAAGTTGGTGCTGCTATATGGTGCTCAGTGAAACACGGATGGAATCAACGACTAACCCCGGCTCAACAAGGTGCATACTTTCATCAACAGCTGTCCGAGAAGAATCCTTCAGATCCCTGCACTGGGCAGACAAGATCAGCAACTGAACATTAACCTGTAGAAGAAGACACAACTGCCAGCTGAAAGCGAAAGTGGAAGGAGAAGGAGGGGGTGGGGGGGGGGTATCGATGTCTGTTGTTGACGGCCTGCACCTCAGGAGGGGGGGGGTGAAAGGCCTCAGTAAGTATGTAAGTCAGGGGTATACCCCAAA